>NC_083579.1:71347370-71661120 GCF_027579695.1 Neoarius graeffei
TTCGTTTCTGTTCCATGTGAAATAGAAAAAGTTCCCGGTTTTCGTTTTCGTTCCTTGAACCGGTTCAAAGCCCTGCTCAGAAGGCTAATGGATGATTCGAAAACCCTTGTACAATCATGTTAGCACAGCTGAAAACAGTTTAGCTCTTTAGAGAAGCTATAAAACTGACCTTCCTTTGAGCAGATTGAGTTTCTGGAGCATCACATTTGTGGGGTCGATTAAATGCTCAAAATGGCCGGAAAAATGTCTCGACTATATTTTCTATTCATTTTACAACTTATGGCGGTAAATAAAAGTGTGACTTTTCATGGAAAACACAAAATTGTCTGGGTGACCCCAAACTTTTGAACGGTAGTGTATCTCTCGAAGATGAATTAAATTCTAAAATAAGCATGGCGTGCTTTTGGACGAAGGGCTTACTGACCGTTTCGTCCATCGTGAATCGATGATAAATTCCTGCTGGCAGTGTGATCATGTCTCCCTTCATCATAGCAATCCGTATCCAACGGTCACTTTTGTCTCGAACGTCGAAGTACGCTCTTCCATCCAGGATGTACCGGATCTCGTCGTCGAGGTGAAGGTGTTCCCGATAGAACGTTTTTAACTGGAAAACAGGTGACTGTTAGATTAAAACATGCATGTCATTGGAACTGTTTGGATTTAACCTACTTACTTTCTCCTCATAGTTGGGCAGTTTATCCGGGTGAACGTCAATGATGTCCATGTAGGAGTAACCTTTTTCTTCTCTGATCTTCTGCAACTCGGGGTCATTTTCGTAGACATCAGCGTTTAACTGAAGAGAAACAAAGACGTGTAATTCTAAGTTCCTTTTTCTTCAGTACTAAAGGTGACTTATTTTAGTACGGTTTGAATAATCTGAAGTAGAGCTCTGTTTTAAAAATGGAAGATTTGGATCCACGGTCATCATGACAGCTTGTAAGAAAAGGCGTGGACCTTTTTGCTGTAGAAAGACCGAAAGGAATTTCTCTCACATAGGCTACTTTTTTATTGATTGTAGGAAATCGCGTGGGCTGATTGGGCGAGAGATTTGGGTTGTTTAAATAATATTGGCTGGCGTTGAGTGGTATATCAGATATATTCCATTCAGCTAGCATGATACTGAACAAGTCGAAGATCAGTAGCTGAATGGAATATATCTGATATACCATGAAAATAAAGCCAGCCAATATTATTCGTATTTATAATTATACATTCTCTCTTCATATCAGTATTCTTGAAGGCCAACACTAGCTTACCGGCGACTTGGTGCTGTTAGCATGGCAGTCCAGTTACCTTCCAGCTGGTGTAGTGTTGGCGAAGGCCGCTGCTAATGCAGTCAAGCCGAATATATATACATTTCATTTATTTATTTTCCCCTGTGTAATTTACCGAGTTATTGTTAAAATCAACACTGACAGCTACACACAGCAGAGCGACCTGGCAGCCAAAATTCTCTCAAAATCTTACATTTTTACCGAAGCAATCCTCACGGCCATGTTTGTTCACAAACTGTCACTGTCGCTCGCTAACGCGGAAGTTTTACATCTCCGATGTGTGACATCGTGTTGTCTTGACAATGTGCAATATTCTAACAATACTGCATGCTCATTTCTCCGTTGGGTAGAACGGCGTAATACACAGAGGATAAGCGATATGTGAACAATATTGCATGCTATCAATAAACCCACTAGAAGGGAATAGAAAATATATATATGTTATTTACCAGCTGAGAGGTCTGTATCGTGAAATACCGTCACCGAGGTCTTGAAAGTACTGAGCGAGGCCCTCTTGGCCGAGGTCACGGTATTTCACCATACGGACCGACCTTAAGCTGGTAAATAATATATTTATTTTCTTCTTTACCAAATTCTAACAGAAAATGAGAGCGCCCGAAAGGGAAAACCGAGCCGAGCCGCCATTTTGAATCCTCATTCACGGCTGTAATGCAAATGGCTTCCTC
The DNA here is from genome assembly GCF_027579695.1 of Neoarius graeffei. Lineage (NCBI taxonomy): Eukaryota > Metazoa > Chordata > Actinopteri > Siluriformes > Ariidae > Neoarius > Neoarius graeffei. The sequence goes on from NC_083579.1 coordinate 71,349,331, forward strand.
CTCGGTATACAAGTGCACTTCCATGGCAGGAAAAAAAACTACATTTTGCCGCCTATGTAGTCCCCTATTTATACAAAATTGAGTCATTCAGGATTCAGCCATGTTTTTGCTTGGCGACAGCAGCAGTTAGAGGTTTTTAGCTTTCTCCTGAAATGTTTTCTTTTATTTCTTCTTCCTCAGGGTAGTAAAACTCGCTTTCACTGTGAACACTGTCGTTATCGCTATCCATGCTGTAAAATTAATGCTATTCTCCTGAGAAATATGAAAATAACTGTTGACAAAAATTGCTACGTTTGTTGTTGTGAACGAGTGAGTCGCCAGAGGTCCGTAACTCGCCAGCCAATCACAGCGCAGGATTTGATGGAAACCGGACTGTGAAAAAAATATATGTTTTTATTCCACGGAAAAAGTGTACCGTATGTATAATATTTTTCGATAATCACCTCAAGCGACTTGGCAAAATGGCGGCCAATCACATCGTCACTGTAAGTGAGGAAGAATTAGAAATTTTGAAAAATAAATGCTGTTCCGAAAAGCATTAAAGATTCTATGAAGTTTGGTCGAAAACTATTCAAAAATGAGGTGGAATTGGGATTTATTCTGTCGATTTCAAAACAAAGTATTTTATGGGCGTCGGCATAGAGGAGTGATAAATCTGCACCGCGCCGTTATTACATTTGAGTGCCACTTTTGAAATTAGAATTTTTTTTTTTTTTTAAATAATCACTTGTGTGTTTATACTCAAACAATTATTCACCTCAGGATCAGTGAATATCTGTGAATAATAACCTCGACTTCATCTCATTCACCGATATTCACTTCGCCTTTGGTGAAAAATCGTTAAAAATTATCCCTACAGCGTATTACACTGCCGTGATACACAGTACATTTTACTCTGATTATCAGAGGTGGACAGTAACAAAGTACATTACTTAAGTACAGGACTCAAGTAACACTTTTTGAGTATCTGTACTTTACTTGTGTTTTTTTTTTTTTTGGAAACTTATGACTAACTTCACTACATTTGAAAGACAAATATCGTACTTTTCACTCCACTACATTTCTGTCAAGGTCCTCGTTACTCATTACTATGAAACAGCTTTGAAAGGGGACGTTTTGGAGTTTTTTTCTAAAACGTGATTGATTTTTTTTTTCCCCCCCAGGTGACACTGAGACAGCCGATCAGTAATCACTAGGGTCACGTTACATCCATAGACTGTATAAAATCAAGTTCAGTGATTTCTCAGCAGCGTTATTTAACACGATCAGTTGATGGCGGAATGGAAGGAGGCGGTTCTTCTGGAGAATGCACGCACTCATGGCTTTACCTAGAACCCACGTTTCAGTTTCTAAAAGGATTAAAGATTCGTTTTGTTTTAAATGTTTGCTGAAAACGAACCACATCACGGCGTGCAAAAACTCGCCGTCCAACCCGCGGAAGCATATTGAGGTATATAAACCGTTTTATTCCAAGAGAAAGCTTGCAGTAAAGTTGTCTGTGCTTTTAGAGCTAGCGATAACGTTGCAATAGCTATGCAGTCTGGTTAGTCAAATGGCTTTCTATGGATTTGTCCACCAAGTTGCCGTAGCCTTGTCCACGGCTAACGTTAACACATAGCTAGTTAACTTGGACGCTGTTAGTTAGCATGTAAAAACGGAGTTATGCTAACATGAATAACATTAACTTATCTGAAGTCCTTTCAAAAATGTGTTTTAGCATAATCTTGCCAAATAAACAGAATGTAGAAATCTTTCTTTTCTAGTAGCGTTAGCTACCCAATATGATTTTGAGTTTGAAAAGAGTTTGCTAGCATGTCAGGTGGAGTTTCACTGACTAGCTAGCTTAACGTTAAACCACCATGATGCCACAGCATGCGTTCATTTTGTGAATTCACATTTCTGTCTTTGGTAACGGCATTAGGTTTTGTAAGCGCTGTGTCAATAATACAACAATGCATTGACAGAAAATGTACTTTAACTTAAGTAAAGATTTGAATGGAGAACTTGCACTTGTATCGGAGGAACAGTTGACCAGTGGGATCTGTACTTTCACTTAAGTAATGAAGTCGGGTACTTCATCCACCTCTGCTGATTATTATACCTCCCAACCTTTATGAATTGTGTATCTGAGCTCCAGAATTTAACGTTAGAAGACAACAAGCTGGTAATATTCCACCTTTCTGTCCTCTTCTTAAACCTGAAATGGTGGAAATGGTCTTTTTCCTGTTTTTGTTTTTTTTTCCCAACGCTGGACTGGACGATTCAATCGTTTATCGCGATTGTTTGTTTGTTTAAATTGTCAGCAGGAAAAAGAAATATTGCCTCAGTAAGATGGAATTTGATCTTCCAAGTGTTATCAGAACATCTTCATAGAACAGGTTCTAATAAGCAAATGGGCATGACGAGTTAATGAATACCGTAAAATACCAAATAATAGCCGAGTTCCAATTAACCGCCGAGTTCCCTTTAACGGCCGGGTGTACGCGTGTGTTGTGACAAATAAAGGCCGGTTCCGAATACTCGCCGGGGTCTAAAAAAAAAAAAAAAAAAAAGCGTCCGAACGTTCTATCTAGAATCTTGAGGCCCAGCACTTTTCTGGTTTTTAAACGATTTTGCATTGCATAGTTTTCTACCGAAACAATATGAATGAATGAATGAATGAATGAATGAATGAAATTATTTCTATAATACTGTTTACAACATTTTGTTACGTGATAATAAACATGCCATTTCAATGTTATAATCTTGGTCTACCGTAATATTTCTTGAGGAATGCAACTCCGTAACTTTTGACAGATGTCTTAGCCACCCCTTTGGGGTATTCACCCAACGAAAGCCAGCGTGTGTGGTGACATTGAGGACTGCGGGTTTCCAAGGTTGGACTGCTGCTTCTGTTAAACGACCTAAATTGCCGAATGCATGCGTCAAAGCACACACTGAGTTTTATTAAAGACCTTATACCATTTCACTTGCCCTTACCCATTCGGATCTGGAAGACGCTTTACAAAAAAGGTGAGAGCGTTCTAACATGCATTTCAGTCTGCTCGCGGCCAATCTAATCCAAGGGGCCTTTTCAACAAGTAATCTGTCGTGCAAGTTGGGCAGAAGCACGCGTCAGGCAGGCAACATGTAGGCCTACAAGTCAGTAACCTATTCAACTAACTTTCATCCGAACTTTAAGTTTTCTACGGGGTCGAGCCACCGTACCAACTCACTCGGGGAATAGGCTCATATCGGCCAAATAGGGAGACGTCTTGGAGAGAAACGTGAGAATGCAAGATGACAGTATGTAGCCACTGCAGGTCACTTATTTTTCAGCATAAGAAAAAACCCTTTGGTTTGACACTTCGCACCCTAATTATGTTGCTTCAACGTCGCGCCCTCCATGCAATTTCAGATTGACAGACATCGCGAAGCGCAAAGGGTGGAGGCTGCATGGGTGAGGGTGATAGCAAGTGACCATAACTTTGCAGAGTAATTAAATCACAGTGCTGCGCACAGACAATGGTGTGGTTTCTTGATTATTTTGTAAAGCATGCGCTTAACTAGTCATTAACAGGAAAAGGTGTGTGATTTATCCTTTATCCACCCCGACTGTGCCATGCGAAGATGCATTCTGCGTCTTCAAAATTCCCCGAAGTCGGCACCGTGCTATCTGTAATCTAACTCTAAACAAACTGTAAGTTATACTGGTTAAAAGTAGGCCTATCTGAGAATGATTTTTTCCCCGTTTTGAGGTAGATTTTGGGGAAGGTATTTGTGAAGAAGGAATTAATCGCCTGTTCCAAATAGCCGCCTAGTCTCTAATACGCGCCGGGTCTCTTACGTGATTGAGACAAATAATCGCCCGGGCTATTATTTGGTATTTTACGGTATGCAAATTAGTTTGTCCCCTGGTGACTCAGATAGATAAAGGTAAAATTACATACAAGTCAGACATACTAATGTACAACTGAACTAAGAGTTTAAATGTCTTGAGTTTCTCCTGAAAATAGCCGACACTAATCCCTAGATCAGAACTAGTTGTATGATTCGAGTCATGCACTTCATCTCTAGTGTCATAATGGTCCTTAACCCCAAACTAAGAGTTTCCCCGCACCTTCCAGTGGCAAACCCCAATCTTCTGGAGGGTCTGGAGACTCACTGCTTCATTGGGGTCGAGTTTATGAGGCAGTCTCTGATCTTCACTGGACTCGTCCATGTACCAGGCCTCCAGCGTGGACGTGATGCAGGGATGAGAGTGGGTCCTGATGAAAAAAGCAGAAAATCTGTTATAAGGGGGGGCCAGGGGGACACCCCCCGGGAATTTTTTTCAAAATGAGACCTTACACACCCTATTTCCTGCAATCTGAGCTGTAGTTAATTAAAACACCTGATGCCTACACTACCGTTCAAAAGTTTGGGGTCACGTTGAAATGTCCTTATTTTTGAAAGCACTGTTCTTTTCAATGAAGATCACTTTAAACTAATCAGAAATCCACTCTATACATTGCTAATGTGGTAAATGACTATTCTAGCTGCAAATGTCTGGTTTTTGGTGCAATATCTCCATAGGTGTATAGAGGCCCATTTCCAGCAACTCTCACTCCAGTGTTCTAATGGTACAATGTGTTTGCTCATTGCCTCAGAAGGCTAATGGATGATTAGAAAACCCTTGTACAATCATGTTAGCACAGCTGAAAACAGTTTAGCTCTTTAGAGAAGCTATAAAACTGACCTTCCTTTGAGCAGATTGAGTTTCTGGAGCATCACATTTGTGGGGTCGATTAAATGCTCAAAATGGCCAGAAAAATGTCTCGATTATATTTTCTATTCATTTTACAACTTATGGTGGTAAATAAAAGTGTGACTTTTCATGGAAAACACAAAATTGTCTGGGTGACCCCAAACTTTTGAACGGTAGTGTATTTTAATACTTATTGAAATAAAAACATTATTCTATAGAATATATCAAAATCAGTATGTTTATTGCCTCGTCTCATCTCCTTCTGCTTATCCGGGGCCGGGTTGCGGAGGCAGCAGTCTGAGCATGGAAGCCCAAACTTCCCCAGACACCTCGGCCAGCTCCTCGGGAAGAACACCGAGGCGTTCCCAGGCCAGCCGAGAGACATAGTCCCTCCAGCGTGTCCTGGGTCTTCCCCGGGGGGACATGCTTAGAACATCTCCCCAGGGAGGCGTCCAGGAGGCATCCGAAAGAGATGTTTGAGCCACCTCAGCTGATTCCTCTCGATGTGGAGGTGCAGCGGCTCTACTCCGAGCTCCTCCCGAGTGACTGTGCCACCCTGCGAAGGAAACTCATCTCGGCTGCTTGTATCCGCGATCTTGTTCTTTCAGTCATTACCCAAAGCTCATGACCATAGGTGAGAGTAGGAACGTAGATCGCCTTTTGGCTCAGCTCCTCCTTCACCACAACGGAGGCCGCACCGATCTGCCTGTCGATCTCACACTCTACACTCTATCCTTCCCTCACTCGTGAACAAGATCCTGAGATACTTAAACTCCTCCACTTGAGGCAGGACTTCTCCACCAACCTGGAAAGGGCAAGCCACCCTTTTCCGGTCGAGAACCATGGCCTTGGACTTGGAGGTGTTGATTCTCATCCCAGCCGCTTCACACTCGACTGCAAACCGCCCCAGTGCATGCTGAAGGTCCTGGTTTGAAGAAGCCAACATGACATCATCCGCAGAAAGCAGAGATGAAATCCTGTGGTTCCCAAACAGGATTCCTTCCGGCCCCTGGCTGCGCCTAGAAATTCTGTCCATAAAAATTATGAACAGAACCAGTGACTGTGTATTACATTAATTCAAAATAATATATCTAGATTTTATGGGAACTGGTTATTACTCAGTCAACATCACTTGTTTTTCTAAAAAAAAATGTCCATTAAAATTCAGTTATTTACGGTTCCATTAATAATTCAAATTTTCATATGTTCAATATATTGAATTAAATAAAAAAATTCATATCTTAGAGACTGACCTTTTCCTAATGTCCACATTACTTGTATATGATTTCTTCACAATGTCTATTTAAACTTTAAAAGTTATCAACACTGTCAGCTATAATTCAATATTCAATCAAATTATGCTTCTTTTACATTTTTTTTTTAAAAAGTGGTTAATTAGTGGTCAAGGCTGTCAACATTAAATTTTAGTGCTTAATTTTTCTCCATGTTTGCTGCCCTGCCTGCCGATGTTTTTCTGATGCCATCCGTCATGTCTCGTATTACTGTTTTTTGTGTATGGTTTATTATGTGTATGGTGTTTATGTCCTCCTTGGTTATGGTTTGTTAGTTTCTTATTGTGTCTTGTATTATAAATGTTGTTTTTTGTTGTTGCTTAATGTTGTTCTTGGTTTTGTTTGTAGTAATTGTTTGGTGTTGAGTTTGTTAGCTTGTGTGTAAATGTATTTTAGTTTTGTTTTTATTTTTATTTAGATTTATTTATTTGGAAATATTTTAATTTTTGTTCTTTTAGGGTGACTATTTTGATGATGATGCCCTTTATTGTCACTAGTCACATGTAACAGCGAAATTAGCCGTCAACCTGTCCGGACATATACAACATACAATTGACATAGGGTAGACAGGACAGGAAGACAGGGATAAAGATAAAAAGGAAACACAACATGAGGAGAGATAAGGGGAAAAAAGAACACCCCCCCCCCACTATGCTCCTGTCAGGAGTACAGTGTGGGAACATTTAAAAAACCTTTGCACATAAGCACACAACAACACAAGTACACTTTAAACACAGGACTTGAAGGGGGGATCAGGGGTGGGGGGGGAGGAGGTAATCCAGCGCAAGCAAGCAGCCATCCGCTCCTGCAGCCATGAAGGCGCTGGTCACGCACCCGCTTGTCACACTGGGGGTTAAAATGGTGACCGCGGAGAGTTAGAGAGGAATGCGAGTGTCTCCCGGCAGTGACCTTCAGGGGGAAATGTTTCCTCAGCAATGGCCTGAACCAAGGCCGGTGCTGTCTCAGGGCGCTGAATGTCGATATGAATTGCTTGGTCTTTCCAGACGCAGTCTTTGCACGTCCACACCGCTCATCCATATCTGTCCATTCCATTCAAATTGATCTCCGAAAAATGTATTCCTTGCAAAGCTGAAAGCTGCTCCAAGATAACAACCATTTTGTGGTTAAAGTTCTGAATGTCCACAGTCTGAGTGCCAACAGCTTTGCCCACCACTCCAATCATATCGGGCAGCTTTGTGGGGCTTTGAACAGCTGTCACCGTTGTCTGATTTCCTCGATATACCAGGGCAATGCCTAATCCAATCAGCAAAAGTCCTGTAATCATGGTTCCGAATAGGTAGATATCTTCAATGTCCTCCACAGAAAGAAATCGCCAGGCACACGACCCGCCACCGCTCCCACGCGTCCATCGTGTAACCAGCCGCAAACGTTCCGGCAGGGCAAACGGGTTCCCCCGAACCCAAACTTCTCATCGATCAGTCCAGGGACAGCAGATGCAAAATAGGCTTCTGGTTAATCCTGGCATATTTACATTTGTTTAAATGTTTTATTAATGTGCATTGTCCCTGATAACTAAACCTTTAAATAAATAAAGTTTATTGAATGAAACAAATCCATATTTTATGGGGACTGTCTTTATCTTATTGTCCACATCACTTGTATGTTTTCTTCAAAAGGAAAATGTCTATTTACACTTTTTACAGTTCCCAGTTATTTTTGAAACAAATTTTCATTTGATCATTTAGACTTCAGCTTCCTGGCCAAAGCCAAAAGCTCATCAGTCCTCTCTTTTTCCCTTTTTCTTTCATTAGCCAGCGCCTCCTGTGTTTTTACCTGCTCTAACCTGCTCTCTTGCTTTCCTTTTGCTTTGCTAAACTTGTTTTTTTTTTTTTATACCAGCATCAATTTCACGTACCTTCGCTTCATCTCGCTTGTCAATAGTATTCGGCATCTTGAGAAAAAACACCGATTAGAGGAAAGTATTTTTGAGATGCAGCTCACAGACATGTCTAAGTAAGTTTTGATCACAGAAAGCGGACGTGAGTATCTTTGTAAAAACTGTTCTGATTGGCTATTACGGTCTCGACGTCAATGTTTTGACCAATAACAATGTAGATAACACGAACGTTACATCACATTCAACCAGACTAAAGATGGCGACTTACAAATAACGTGTAAACATCATTGGAGTTAATAAAGTTTGAACAGCACGAAGGAACATACCCCAACCCCCCGAAATTAATAATAAAAAATTCTCAACGGATTTGGCATAATATAAAAACCTCGTTTTTTACAACTCAATCTTGAAGCTCTATATAACATTTGCAGGCTCGCCAGAGTGAAGCCAGCTGGCCGCCATCTTACCACTCGCATCGTGGAGCAGAAGCGTTATTTCGAACTGTAATCTACACAAAATTGGGCAAGTTATTTATATAATTGGTGAGGAAAAAATAGAAGAAAAATGCCTGCATGTGCAGCAGTGAACTGCACAAATCATCAGGGCAAAGATTGTGGACGGACATTTCACCTGTGAGTACTGAGATATACCGTATAGAAAGGAAGAACTATATGAAAGAGAAACGTATACTGTATAAGAAGAAAAACAGAAATAATATCCGTCAAGATAATTATAGTTGTGTAAAAAAAAAAACAAGTCAGGAGATACTTTTCTTGGAGCAAGCCAAATACACGCCGTGGGAGTGGTAATATGGCGGCCAAACCGGCTTCACTCACCTCTCTGAGCTCTCCAGAGTTTACGAACCGATTCCTGGAGTGAGTTTTCAGCACACGTGACTACCACTTTTCAAAATAAAAGCCCTTTGTCGTTACCTGTATTACGTTCAACTCCAAAAATAAAATAAAATAAAATCAGCTCCTTTTTACTGACAGGTAATATCGACACCAGACATGTTTGATTTGTTCATATTTCTACACAGTGTCCAGATTGTTTTTCTTTTAAAATAAAACTTCCCTGGGCGCTAACACCTCCAAGATACAAATATCACACTCTGAGTATAAATTCCGCGAGGGAATCCGAGACTGGAACATCGCTTACCCACCACATGACTTACCGAGGCTGAGATCTAGTGGATACATCACTTCTAAATTGCTATAAATGACTCTAAATATGCCTGAGAGTCAAGCATTTGGGTGTCAAAATAAACCCGATTAGATTAGATTAGATTAGATTAGATTAGATTAGATTAGATTAGATTAGATTAGATTAGATTAGATAAAACTTTATTGATCCCTTTGGGCAGGTTCCCTCAGGGAAATTAAGATTCCAGCAGCATCATTACAGATAAACAGAGAAAAGAAATAGAGAAAAACTTCTAGATAAATTAAAATAAATTAAGTATTCATCTCATCTCATCTCATTATCTGTAGCCGCTTTATCCTGTTCTACAGGGTTGCAGGCAAGCTGGAGCCTATCCCAGCTGACTATGGGCGAAAGGCGGGGTACACCCTGGACAAGTCACCAGGTCATCACAGGGCTGACACATAGACACAGACAACCATTCACACTCACATTCACACCTACGGTCAATTTAGAGTCACCAGTTAACCTAACCTGCATGTCTTTGGACTGTGGGGGAAACCGGAGCACCCGGAGGAAACCCACGCGGACACGGGGAGAACATGCAAACTCCACACAGAAAGGCCCTCGCCGGCCACGGGGCTCGAACCCAGAACCTTCTTGCTGTGAGGCGACAGCGCTAACCACTACACCACCGTGCTGCCTAAATTAAGTATTTACATATACAAATATAAAAGAATAAGATATGGGGAAGAGAAGGGGGGGCGGCGGTAGGAGAGATATTGCACTTTATATTGCACATTGTCCGGTATTGCTTATTGTTAGGCTAGGTTTCTGCTCCTTCCCGTCCTCTGTCCTCCTGTTACCCCTCCCCCCCCCCCCCCCCCCCCAGAGAGGAGTTGTACAGTCTGATGAAGTGAGGGACAAAGGAGTTTTTGAGTCTGTTCGTCCTGCACTTGGGAAGGAGCATTCTGTCACTGAATAGGCTCCTCTGGTTCCTGATGACGGTGTGCAGAGGGTGACTGGAATCATCCATGATGTTCAATAGTTTGTCCATAGTCCTCTTCTCTGCCACCGTCACCAGAGAGTCCAGCTTCATGCCGACCACAGAGCCGGCCCGCCTGATCAGTTTGTCCAGCCTGGATGTGTCCTTCTTGGATGTGCTGCCCCCCCCAGCACACCACGGTGTAAAACAGGACACTGGCGACCACAGACTGATAGAACATCCACAGGAGTTTCCTGCAGATGTTAAAGGACCGCAGCCTCCTAAGGAAGTACAGCCTGCTCTGTCCCTTCCTGTACAAGTGTTTTGTGTTGCAAGTCCAGTCCAGCTTGCTGTCCAGCCACAGCCCGAGGTACTTGTAGGAATCCACAGCCTCCACCTTGACTCCCTCGATCAGAACTGGTCGTGACCTTGGTCTGGGCCTCCCAAAGTCAATGACCAGCTCCTTGGTCTTCGAGGTGTTGAGCTGCAGATGGTGACACAGCTCCGAGTTGTAGCAGTTGTTTGTTTGGCTTTAATACAAAAAAAACCCAACAACAGGACTTTAAATTCATAAGACATTTGTTTTTAAAATTATAGATTTGTTTTATTGTAATACTACAGGGTGTTTCAAAAAATTAGATAATATTTGAGGTGTAAATATCCCAGAATGACATCAAAAGTTTTTTTGAAACACCCTGTATATTACGGAGCCTCGAAAGGGACATGCGTTAAAAAATTTAAAATCCCTCGTGAGCATGAGAATGATACTTACGAGCTCAGAATCGTACCCAGGGATCCTTAAATGGTGACAATAAATGTAGTGTTCTGTAATTTTAAACTACCATATACCACAGAATGAAAAATAATGCTGGTTTAGTTCTATTTTCAGAACAGAACTAAATAGAGCTTGACATTTGATGACATAGATCGTTACCTGAGATGGAATTTTTTTCAGCACGATCAGCAATTTGAGGAAAACCCGGACGTTATCATCGCAGGTAAGCATGGTGGAAAGATCATGGACATGTTTTTACTGATTAAATTCACCGATATCTCATGATCTCCTTGTTGAAACCTACTTTGTTTCTTACGCTTTCATTTGACAGCCGCCATTTTGTATCTAAATGCGTGATTGAGAAATCACGTGAGGTGTCGATAATAGTGATCACTTTCACCGGTGTCCACCATTATCGACACCCTGTGGAATTAAGGGACATTTACAACTGTTATGGATCGATCTTTGTGTAACATTGTTGAAGTAGATGAAGTACTTTAAACAGAAATAAAAGTGCTGTGATTTATATATATATATAATTTTTTTTTTCTGATTCATAACAGAATGGAATGTTTATAGAGTATTTGGAATCCAATTGCAATAAACAGAATACGACCAGAATAAATTCTGAGCATTACATGCTTAAAATATTCAGATTTTTCCATTCCATTCAGAAAATATCTATATTGCAGTCCGGGTTTGAGCCCCGTGGCCGGCGAGGGCCTTTCTGTGTGGAGTTTGCATGTTCTCCCCGTGTCCGCGTGGGTTTCCTCCGGGTGCTCCGGTTTCCCCCACAGTCCAAAGACATGCAGGTTAGGTTAACTGGTGACTCTAAATTGAGCGTAGGTGTGAATGTGAGTGTGAATGGTTGTCTGTGTCTATGTGTCAGCCCTGTGATGACCTGGCGACTTGTCCAGGGTGTACCCCGCCTTTCGCCCGTAGTCAGCTGGGATAGGCTCCAGCTTGCCTGCGACCCTGTAGAACAGGATAAAGCGGCTAGAGATAATGAGATGAGATGAGATTTGAGGAATGACATGCGACCTTTGACCTGGATTTCCATGTGGTTACAGTGTCGATTCCCTGTTGATATTTATTGGTAAACTACAAAACTAGAAATTAATACAAACAACAACGAATAATTAACAAAATATGATCTACGAAAAGACTTAGAAAGTGGAACAAAAAGATTTTCTGCCGCAGGTTAAACATTATCAGTTCATTTGTTTACAAACATTAGAATTACTTCATTTCCATAAACACCGACATCTATATATTTATATAAAATATATTTTGTACTAAATATAAGTCTATGTAAAACAAATTTTAAATTAAAACTGTTTTGTTAATTTAATACCACATACCGATTATTTATTATTTTTTTCATAAATAATCATCTGGATGTCGATAACTGTGGACAAAGGTGCCGATAATTGTGGAACGGTGTCGATAACTGTGGACAAAGGTGTCGATAATTGTGGACAAAGTTGCCGATAATTGTGGAACGATGTCGATGACTGTGGACAAAGGTGCCGATAATTGTGGAACAGTGTCGATAACTGTGGACAAAGGTGTCGATAATTGTGGACAAAGTTGTCGATAACTGTGGACAAAGGTGCCGATAATTGTGGAACGGTGTCGATAACTGTAGAACGGTGTCGATAACTGTGGACAAAGGAGTTGATAACTGTGGACAAAGGTGTTGATAACTGTGGACAAAGGTGCCGATAATTGTGGACAAAGTTGTCGATAACTGTGGGCAAAGGTGCCGATAACTGTGGACAAAGGTGTTGATAACTGTGGACAAAGGTGTCGATAACTGTGGACAAAGGTGCCGATAATTGTGGACAGAGTTGTCGGTAACAGTGGACAAAGGTGCCAATAATTGTGGACAAAGGTGTTGATAACTGTGGACAAAGGTATCGATAACTGTGAACAAAGGTGTTGATAATTGTGGACAAAGGTGTTGATAACTGTGGACAAAGGTGTCAATAATTGTGGAACGGTGTCGATAACTGTGGACAAAGGTATCGATAACTGTGGACAAAGGTGTAGATAATTGTGGACAAAGGTATCGATAACTGGACAAAGGTGTCGATAACTGTGGACAAAGGTGTTGATAATTGTGGACAAAGTTGTCGATAACTGTGGGCAAAGGTGCCGATAACTGTGGACAAAGGTGTCGATAATTGTGGAACGGTGTCGATAACTGTGGACAAAGGTGTTAATAACTGTGGACAAAGGTGCCGATAATTGTGGACAGAGTTGTCGGTAACAGTGGACAAAGGTGCCGATAATTGTGGACAAAGGTGTTGGTAACTGTGGACAAAGGTTTCGATAATTGTGGACAAAGGTGTCGATAATTGTGGACAAAGGTGTCGATAATTGTGGACAAAGGTGTCGATATTGTGGAACGGTGCCGATAAATGTGGACAAAGGTGTCGATAATTGTGGACAAAGGTATCGATAACTGTGGACAAAGGTGTCGATAATTGTGGACAAAGGTGTCGATATTGTGGAACGGTGCCGATAAATGTGGACAAAGGTGTCGATAATTGTGGACAAAGGTATTGATAACTGTGGACAAAGGTGTCGATAATTGTGGAACGGTGTCGATAACTGTGAACAAAGGTATCGATAACTGTGGACAAAGGTGTCGATAATTGTGGACAAAGGTGTCGATAACTGTGGACAAACGTGTCGATAATTGTGAAACGGTGTTGATAACTGTGGACAAAGGTGTCGATATTGTGGAACGGTGCCGATAAATGTGGACAAAGGTACTGATAACTGTGGACAAAGGTGTCGATAATTGTGAAACGGTGTCGATAACTGTGGACAAAGGTATCGATAATTGTGGACAAAGGTGTCGATAATTGTGGACAAAGGTGTCGATAATTGTGGACAAACGTGTCGATAATTGTGAAACGGTGTTGATAACTGTGGACAAAGGTTTCGATAATTGTGGACAAAGGTGTCGATAATTGTGGACAAAGGTGTCGATATTGTGGAACGGTGCCGATAAATGTGGACAAAGGTGTCGATAACTGTGGACAAAGGTATTGATAACTGTGGACAAAGGTGTAGATAATTGTGGACAAAGGTATCGAAAACTGGACAAAGGTGTTGATAACTGTGGACAAAGGTGTCGATAATTGTGGAACGTTGTTAATAACTGTGGGCAAAGGTGCCGATAACTGTGGACAAAAGTGTCGATAATTGTGGAACGGTGTTGATAACTTTGGACAAAGGTGCCGATAATTGTGGACAGAGTTGTCGGTAACAGTGGACAAAGGTGCCGATAACTGTGGACAAAGGAGTTGATAACTGTGGACAAAGGTGCCGATAATTGTGGACAGAGTTGTCGGTAACAGTGGACAAAGGTGCCGATAACTGTGGACAAAGGTGCCGATAACTGTGGACAAAGGAGTTGATAACTGTGGACAAAGGTGTTGATTATTGTGGAAGGGTGTCGATAACTGTGGACAAAGGTGTCGATAATTGTGAAACGGTGTTGATATTGTGGAACGGTGCCGATAAATGTGCACAAAGGTGTCAATAATTGTGGAACAGTGTCACATGATCTGATACAGGAATCAGGTCTTTTTTTTTTCCACTGGAAGTTTGAGTAATTATTCATGCAAAGTTTACATATTGAAAGTCTTTTCTACTTTTGCAACGGCCAAAAGATTGTTAAAGTGTCTAATTGTAGCCACCGCGATCGTAAATCATAAATTATTTTTGAATGTTTGAAATGCATATCTATGATGTTATAAACTGAATGTAATAATATTTTCACTAAGCATTCTCTTTAGATTGTTATTTTCATGAAACTAGACACAAATCAGGAATCTTGAAATCAAGAGAAAAAAAAAGTCTTCCTGTGACACGAGACTTTTCTTTTGTCATCAACCGGAGAGAAATCTTTCCGGAAAAGCAGGATTTACTCAACCATTTCCGGCTGTAAAGGCTTCGTCTCAAACATTTCCTGGCTTCTTCCATTAGTGCACTTTATCCGGCGGCCTTTACTCCCTCTGTAGTGTACTTCATGACTGAAAGGTGGTTATTTGAAATACGTTCGTGTCGTTTGCGGTTTGTTGTGTCGGAAGGAATCGAGGTGTGTATCCGAGCAGTTTACCTCAAACCGTTTAATACCGAACCCCGTTATTCTCGCCACTGGCTTCAGTCAGCTCGGCTGCTGTTTGTGGTTCATTCTGAACTCGGTAATTTTTGTAAACTGTTAGCAGTTAGCCGTTAATGTAGCTCGTGAAATGAACAGGTTCCACTCACCCCAGTGATGAAGCCGTTAGCCGGCTAACTGTGTGTGTGTTTTATAAAACCTCTCTTTCTGTTTCAGTGTAAATGAATCTGTTGATTATTTCTGTGGCGGATCTGGAACATGTCTTTCAAAACATTAGTGAAACACAAGCTAACTGTTAGCCTCGCCGGCTAGCTAATGTTAGTGCTTTTCCGTGTGTAGTTTCATGTTGGTGGTTGAACCCGAGTGCTCCGGGCTTCACAGCTCTTTCACATTTATAATCTAACCTTAGGAGTAAAGTCTGAGTTTAACGGTTGGAGTTTAATATTTGTATTGCTACCATAGTAGTTCAACCTTAGTTTAACGTTCATTAACGTTATTGAGATTAACTTGAGTAGTTTAATGCTGTTTTAACGTTTGTGGTTTAACCTGTAGTAGCTGAATGTTGTTTTAACGTTTGTGGTTTAACCTTTACTAGCTTAACGTTGTTTTAACGTTTGTGGTTTAACCTTTACTAGCTGAACGTTGTTTTAACGTTTGTGGTTTAACCTGTAGTAGCTGAACGTTGTTTTAACGTTTGTGGTTTAACCTGTAGTAGCTGAACGTTGTTTTAACGTTTGTGGTTTAACCTGTAGTAGCTGAACGTTGTTTTAACGTTTGTGGTTTAACCTGTAGTAGCTGAACGTTGTTTTAACGTTTGTGGTTTAACCTGTAGTAGCTGAACGTTGTTTTAACGTTTGTGGTTTAACCTGTAGTAGCTGAACGTTGTTTTAACGTTTGTGGTTTAACCTGTAGTAGCTGAACGTTGTTTTAACGTTTGTGGTTTAACTTTTAGGAGCTTAACGTTCATTAACGTTACTGAGATTAACTTGAGTAGTTTAACGTAAATTTAACGTTTGCCATTTTACCATAGTAGTTTAATGTTTTAACGTTTGTGGTTTAACCTTAGTAGTTTAACGGTTGGAGTTTAATATTTGTATTGCTACCATAGTAGTTCAACCTTAGTTTAACGTTCATTAATGTTACTGAGATTAACTTGAGTAGTTTAATGTAACTTTAACGTTTGCCATTTTACCATAGTAGTTTAATGTTTTAACGTTTGTGGTTTAACCTGTAGTTTAATGTGAGTTTACGGAGTTTGACCATCGTAGTTTGATGTTATTTTAACATACGTGGTTTAACCTTTTAGTAGCTTAATGTTTTGTTTAACCTTCGTTTAAAGTTTGTAGTTTAATCTGAGTTTAGAGTTTAACCTTTTTAGTAGTTTAATGTTATTTTAACATTTGTGGTTAACTTTAGTTTCAAGTTTGTAGTTTAACGTGAGTTTACTGAGTTTAATCTTAATAGTTTAATGTTGTTTTAACGTATGTGGTTTAATCTTTACTAGTTTAATGTTTGTGGTTTTAATCTTAATTTAAAGTCTGTAGTTTTGATGTGAGTTTACTGTGTTTAACCTTTTGTAGTTTGATGTTATGGTTTAACATCATGTGGTTTAACCTTTAGTAGTTTAATGTTTTAACATTCGTTTAGCCTTTTAAGTTTGTAGTTTAATGTTAGTTTGAGTTTAGCCTTAGTAGTTTGATGTTATTTTAACATGTTTTAACCTTCAGTAGTTTAATGTTATTTTAATGTTTGCGTTTTAACCTTTAGTTTGTTTTAACGTTTGTGGTTTAACGTTAGTTTAAAGTTTGTAGTTTAATGCTAGTTTATGGAGTTTAGCCTTAGTAGTTTTTAGTATAATGTTTGTAGTTTTACTATAGTGATTTAATGTTGTTTTAATGTTTGTGGTTTAACCTTAATTTAAAGTTTGTAGTTTAACTCTAGTAATTTTAATGTTTGTTTAACCATAGTTAAACGTGGCCCTAAATTCATTAATTGTTCTATTTAAAAAATAAAATAATAAAATTGGAAGTCTGTGATTTTGGAGAGAGTAGCTTTCGGTCCATTAAACAAAAAATATTTGGGTGTCAGGGAAAATTTATTTTTATGACCAACACTTGAAAAATCTGAAAGGCAGTACAGCTTTCGTGTTTGTAGTTTAATGTTAGTGATTTAACATTCTGTCATGAGACCAGGGAGAAAATTAGCTTGTTTTGAAGTCCTGAATTTTCTGTAACGCTGCCTTGTGACAATGTCTGTTGTTAAAAACCATACCAATAAACTTGACTAGTTTAATGATGATGGATTAACGTTTTGTAGTTTTACCGTAATAGTTCAACCTTAGTTTAATGTCTAGTTTAACCTTGGTAGTTTCTTAGTTTAGCCGTAGTCGTTGTTAGTTTAACATTAGTGTTTATGTAGTTTGAACTTAGTGGGTTAACATTAGTGGTTTAATCTGAGTAGTTTAACCTTGGTAGTTTTTGTTTGTTTAACATTTCGTGGTTTTTTGTTTGGTTTTTACTCAAGAAACTGGTTTGCTTAGTTTGTGAACTGTACCCCAAGTTTGTCGTTTTAACTCTTTAAATGCCCAGTCTCAAACACAACAAACTTGATCATCTCAGTTAAGAAAGCTTGACTAAGGAGACACGGTTATTTATTAGCTAGCTCGATGTGATGCTGTGGAAACCCATAACGGCTTTCTCTTGGTTCCGAGTGGTTCTGTAATGGTGTATCAGGGTTGAGCTCATGATATATCAAGTGATAGTGCTTTAACATTTGAACTGTGACTGGTCTTTGATGTGTTTGATGGTTTTAATTTGGGAGCCTAGTGGTTTCAGATGGAAAGTTTGTGGTCACGCTGTGGTTAAATGGTGATTTAGTGGAGCCAATGGACTTCTGTGATGCTCGCACGTGGAACGATGTTGCATTCCGGTTTGTTTGCATGGAAACCTAACTGGTGATGTGTATAGACCCTTTTCAGTCACGTGACCTTCGTAAACGCGACCGCCATTTTGGACATGTAGTGGACTTCGGCTCGAATCAGTTTGAATGCGAGGAAGGCGACAAACAAAAAACATAAAAGAAAAAGGAGCGAGATGCAGAAAACACCTTCACTATCCAGCGACGTAGGGCATTTACAGGGCGAGCAGAGGGAGAGGTATTTGCAAAAATTGAGGTTAGCAGGCTTAGAGAACGACGTTTACCTGCTTCCACCAGGATTGTTCACTGACGTACGGAAGTACACGAAGCCCTCGTCTTTACCTGACTTCAGCCCACATGATCTGTATACCTATGTCATTAAAAACCCATCGCCATACACATACACGCCAACGTCCGAGGTTCCGGAGCGCGCTCTGGCTTGCTCCAGGAGTGCTCCGGCCGAGGTTCCGGAGTGCGCTCTGGCTTGCTCCAGGAGTGCTCCGGCCGAGGTTCCGGAGCGCGCTCCGGCTTGCTCCAGGAGTGCTCCGGCCGAGGTTACGGAGCACGCTCCGGCTTGCTCCGGAGCACGCTCCGGCTTGCTCCGGAGCAAGCCGGCGCGCGCTGCTTAATTTGAGGGCAACCTCGGCCGGAGCACTCCGGGAGCAAGCCGGCGCGCGCTACTTAATTTGAGGGGGAGCAAGCCGGAGCGCGCTCCGGAACCTCGGACGTTGGCTCCGCCAGCTATTTATACTGGATCCGGTGTAAATAGCTGCCGGATCGTAATTACAGTAAACTAGTAAATACAGTAAAGGAAAAACTTGAGACTGAAAGGTTTTAACAGTCATCCAAATGACTGAACGTAAATATTGCTACAGTAACATACCAGCTACTATGTTGTTGACATTAGCTCGTCAACAATAGCTACTACAGAAGAACAAAGAGGTTACAATGGGTTATTTTAGCCTATTTGGTTACACACTCGCCGCCACAGAATGTTAGCAGCAATGTAATGCTTTTTCTGGCTAATTTTATTCGTCTTACCTCCAACAAAGTGGTCACTGCACAAGCGTTGGTATGCCGAGGGCTGCCAATCTGTTAATGGCCGCTATCCATCTTCTCCGTCGGGATCCGATAAAATGATAACCCTTGCCTTGTTTGTTGATGGTTACTACATCCAGGTGCACAACAATATAGTGGCATGATGGAAGTCTTGCTGAAAGTAAAAACTTTCTTTGCTGCCGTTCGTCAATGCTGTCTGTGGTAAACTACTGGTAGTACACGTCCAAAATGGCGGCCGCGTTTGTCGTGACGTCACGTGAAAAGGGTCCATACCATGACTGATTGTCTCAAGAGAGACAGCAAAAGAAGACTTAGGGCCTCTGCATGCTCTTGCGACAAGGCTTTCGCAGATAGCTTTTCGCAGACAGTTGTAATTTATCGTTGAGCGGGGAGTAATAGGCGTGCGCGATGTTATTCACCGGCACAACGCAAGGGGGCGCGAAATCGCTAGGAGTAGTTGGTGGGTGTGGTTAGTGAAGTGTTTATCCTCCGGTTACTTATAATGACTAGAGCTGGAGTTGTATGTACGTACTTCCTCGATCAACCACTCTTCGTGCTGCTTCATCTTCGCTCGTGTTTTTAAAAATGCCGGTCGTGAAAACAAACCAAACCGGGAAAGTAGGGAAGCGGAAGTGCGTGTACAGCGGATGTAGAGTGGACCAATCAGAGCCCTCTTGTCTGCGACGCTGTCTGCGAGGCTTCTGCGGTGGTCACAATTTTTGGGAGGTGCGCGCAGAGCATCTGCGAAGGTGGGGAGGGCTACGCAGACGCCATCTGCGAGGACTGGGTTGTCAGCATAAATTGGCCTTTAAGTATGCAATAAAACCTTTATACAATGTTTAGTTCCAGTCCAAAAATTTTGGTGGGACAAGCAGCGCTCCAGGAGTGCAGATATTCAGTATAACAGCCCGTGGACACTTTCACGGTTTTATAACGTCCATGTTCACGGCATAAAATTTATTATAGCAATAGTTGGTTTTATTAAAGTGTTACTATTCTGACCACGTTGCCAGGGCAATACTATCCAGCTGTGGCTTCTCTGGGACAAATTATTTGACCATACTAACTGTCTGAAATGTCAGTCAATACTAATTTCTTGTTGAGCAAATTGTTGTATAAAAGCAGTATCGCATTGCCGCAAGTAGTCGCAGCCATGCTGATCAGTATGACAGCACTCTTTCTTTGGTAATAATGCTTAATAATAACCACAGCACTATAGAAGTCTTTAATCTGAAGGTGTTGATTAATTTTCTCAAACAACACACCCCTCACAGAGGCTGTTATTCAAGTGTCAGGTTCATATTCGCGCACTCAATCGAATACCTTGTCGTTCTGATAAGAACTCGTTCCCAGGAGCTTTGTATAGCGGACAGTGTACATCATGTAAGTCTGATAAAAAGCAGAATAAAATCGCGTCCGTTCTTTAACAAGGAAAAGTGAAGAACGGTTTATGTAAGAAGTCTCTGGTGTCAGTGCTTTGTAACATTTTAAATAAGTTTTCCACCATGGAAGAGTCTTCTGGACAGAGGACTTCGGTTTTTTGGGTGTTGGATAACATGACAGGCTGTCTCTCTTCCTGTGTCCGAAATCGTTCACTATTCATTATATAGTGAGTTCGCCATTTTGTCATGCTGTCCGAATGTATAGTGAGAATTCTTACATGTTATATAGCTAGTGGACTCCTAGGCCAAGTTTACATTAGACCGTATCTGTCTCGTTTTCTTCGCGGATGCACTGTCCGTTTACATTAAAACGCCTGGAAACGCCGGGAAACGGGAATCCGCCAGGGTCCACGTATTCAATCCAGATCGTGTCTGGTCCGGTGCTGTGTAAACATTGAGAATACGCGGATACGCTGTGCTGAGCTCTAGCTGGCGTCGTCATTGGACAACGTCACTGTGACATCCACCTTCCTGATTCGCTGGCGTTGGTCATGTGACGCGACTGCTGAAAAACGGCGCGGACTTCCGCCTTGTATCACCTTTCATTAAAGAGTATAAAAGTATGAAAATACTGCAAATACTGATGCAAATACTGCCCATTGTGTAGTTATGATTGTCTTTAGGCTTGCCATCCTTCCACTTGCAAGTGGTAAGTGATGCGCATGCCCGATATGCACTGAGATCACACGCACACAGCGGCTCAGTCCCGAATCGTGGCTCGTGCGCTTCACTCGCGCGCTCTGTGAGCTGCGCAGGGCCGGAGTGCGCACCCTCCAGAGGGCACTTGCTGTTCAGGGCGGAGTGATTTGGAGCGCAGGATGCCTGCGGAGCCGAGCGTATCCGTGTATTGGCGTTGCTGTGTGCACGCTAATCGTTTTAAAAACGTTAATCTGATGATCTGCTGATACGGTCTAATGTAAACCCCACCCTAGTATCTCACAATGCATCGTGAAAAGTAGTGTACAATCGATGGTCACTAACCAAGCAATATACACACTACCGTTCAAAAGTTTGGGGTCACTTTGAAATGTCCTTATTTTTGAAAGAAAAGCACTGTTCTTTTCAATGAAGATCACTTTAAACTAATCAGAAATCCACTCTATACATTGCTAATGTGGTAAATGACTATTCTAGCTGCAAATGTCTGGTTTTTGGTGCAATATCTCCATAGGTGTATAGAGGCCCATTTCCAGCAACTCTCACTCCAGTGTTCTAATGGTACAATGTGTTTGCTCATTGCCTCAGAAGGCTAATGGATGATTAGAAAACCCTTGTACAATCATGTTAGCACAGCTGAAAACAGTTGAGCTCTTTAGAGAAGCTATAAAACTGACCTTCCTTTGAGCAGATTGAGTTTCTGGAGCGTCACATTTGTGGGGTCGATTAAATGCTCAAAATGGCCAGAAAAATGTCTCGACTATATTTTCTATTCATTTTACAACTTATGGTGGTAAATAAAAGTGTGACTTTTCATGGAAAACACAAAATTGTCTGGGTGACCCCAAACTTTTGAACAGTAGTGTACCATCATGCGTTGCAGTCGTACTGAAGGACAAGTGTGTTGGTGTGAACGTACGGAGGAAGGAACGCATGATAAACGGACATTCAAGTACAATTTAAAAATCTAAAATAGAATAACATAAAATACAAGAATAAAAGATCACGCGCAGAGCGAGGAATTAATCAAAGGCCTCAAACTTGATTTCATAAAATGCAGCGGCAAAGAAGAAAGTATTCGGCCTTGGTTTCAAAGAACTGAAAGATGCAGCAGACAAAGTACTTTGTATTTATTAACGTCGGAAATACGCTCAGTATAATATGGATTTATCGCAAAAATACATACATGCATGTGAAAACCCACCAGCCGACTGATTTGGCAGGATTTAATTGTGCGACAGTAACGACGTAAATAACGGCGTGACGGATGAGTGTCCAAAAGTGTTTATCAATGAGCTCACTATATAGTCCTCGATATAGTAATTCCCAGAGGTGGACAAAGTCCCCATCTTCATTACTTAAGTCAAAGTACAGATCCCACTGGTCAAATGTTACTCCGATACAAGTGAAAGTTGTCCAGTCAAATTTTTACTTAAAAGTACAGAAGTACTTGCTTTTTAAAATACTTAAGTATTGAAAGTACATTTTCTATTAACACATTGTTGTATTATTGCCACAACGCTGACAAAACCTAATGCCGTTACTAAAGACAGAAATGTGAATTCACACAATGAACGCATGCTGTGCCATCATGGTGGTTTAGCGTTAAGCTAGCTATTCAGTGAAACTCCACCTGACATGCTAGCAAACTCTTTTCAAACTCGAAATCATATTGTGTAGCTAACGCTACTAGTAAGAGATTTCTACATTGTTTATTTGGCAAGATTATGCTAAAACATATTTCTGAAAGGACTTCAGATAAGTTAAAGTTATTCATGTTAGCGTAACTCCATTTTTACATGCTAACTAACGGTGTCCAAGTTAACTAGCTATATGTTAACGTTAGCCATGGACAAGGCTACAGCAACTTGGCGGACAAATCCATAGAAAGTCATGTGACTCACCAGACTGCATAGCTACGTTGGCAACGTTATCGCTAGCTCTAAAAGCACAGACAACTTCATTGCAAGCTTTCTCTTGGAATAAAACGCTTATATACCTCAATATGCTTCCGCAGGTCGGATGGCGAGTTTTTACAGGCTGTGATGTGGTTCGTTTTCAGCAAACATTTAAAACGAATCTTTAATCCTTTCAGAAAACTGAACCATGGGTTCTAGGTAAAGCCATGAGTGCGTGCATTTTCCAGAATAACCACCACCTTTCATTCTGCCATCAACTGATTGTCTTCAAATAACGCTGTTGCGGAATCATTAAACTTGATTTTATCGTCTATAGAGATCTTGCAGTCATGTGACCGGAAAGTACACAGCCGCCATCTTGTCGGTAAAAAACACCGCTGAATACTGCTGCACTTGTGTACAGAATGGATCAATTTCAACCGACCGACTACACGGCTCATTTTTCTAATGAACAGATAACTAGATACATGTCTAAAATAAACGATCTACAGATCAGTGACCCTTATGGCTTACCGGACGGAGTTTTCACGACCGTGTCAGTGGATTTTGAACTGCCAGAGGTGGAATACCCAGACGTGTATAATTACCTCATTAACTTTCCCTCGCTGTTCAGTGGTGAAGCACTGCGTGCTTATAAATCTCTGGACAGTTATCTTTATAGAAATTCAGGATTTGTCAGCGACTCAGATGTGGCATCTTGTAAACAAGAAAATAACAATCCTCATTGGATGGGTAAGTCACTTAAGTATTGAGTATAGCACTGACCAGCCGATTATAGAATAGAATAAGGTAATTCCAGCTGTAATTCCAAATAGTCCGTCTTGTTTACCATGGATCTGGCGTTGGAGAGGTAGAGGCTTAGCAGTGGAGATTTGAGTAGCTGTTTTCTGAGCTTAGTCAACAGGCCGGCTCTGCCTGCAGCCTCGCTTTTGCTTCTGCTCCCGGCGCCGCCTCCTTCGCTTTGCTTCCGATAACAATCCACGGAGACCCCGCTGGTCTCGCTATCTCGTCCGGAATGTTGTGCATGCGGTGGAAATCGCTACAAACCGTCATTTTCTGCTGGAAACCAATGTCCAGTAAGTCCATACGGTTGTAGTGGATATTGAAGTCCGGTACAGACGAACAACACGCAAAAATACACACAAAAAACATAAACGTGCACAGATAGGGAGAGCTTGTAGCCGCAGCCGTTGTAGTAGAATTGTATATAGTAGGGTTTTCCAGAAGTAGAAGGCGGAAATATGGCGTTTGACCGACAAGATGGCGTCTGTCACAATCTGGATCAGCTGTGACGTCACATGCAAGTGCTCCATAGACGTGACGTGACCCTAGTGATTACTGATCGGCTGTCTCAGTGTCACCTGGGAATAAACCAATCACGTTTTAGAAAAGAAAAAAACATCCCCTTTCAAAGCTGCTTCATGGTAACAAGTAACGAGGACCTTGATAGAAATGTAGTGGAGTGAAAAGTACGATATTTGTCTTTCAAATGTAGTGAAGTTAGTCATAAGTTTCCAAAAAAAAATACTGAAGTAAAGTACAGATACTTAAAAAGTGTACTTAAGTACAGTACTCAAGTAACTGTACTTCGTTACTGTCCACCTCTGGTAATTCGCTCTGTTGGGAGTAGTGAAATGAGTGATGGCATCTGTCTTATTAATTTCAAGGAGGGTTAAAAAGAAAACCCAAAAACCATAAGGCTGGTAAGTGAATAACTGTTTTGTTTTTTTATAGCAGCAGGCCCGACTGCGTTCATTTCTTACCGACTCATCAGCTTTTGACTGACAGGCATGAATTACATGATGACGCACTGAGTTTATCTCTTGATCTAGAGCTGCACCTGAAGCAAGAAAACCATCTTTTAAAACCCATTACAGTGTACTTGTTTGTGTTCAGATTGAATGAACGAATATCTTGCCTGTTCGTTCTTCCAGGCACTCCTGCTCCGCTCTTCTATGAAGCTGGACTCATTTCCAGGCATCAATGGCTGACAATGTGCAAGTTTTAGTCAATAATGTGGTAGGTCCTCATCAAAGTTTCTTTCATATGCGTCTTGCTCAATAGCCAATGTTTGAGTTCAGTGCTTGTTGATTATCTCAGTTTTGCTTGACTCTTGGCTGAACAGTGAAGTGGCAGTCAGCTCAGTGACGATCGCATTTTACTGCTTGACCCAACCCTTCTGTGATCGGTGCCAGTGTTACACACAGGTGTGGCACAAATGATAAAAGTATAGAACAGCTGCAATTGCAAATTGAAACCTTCCTGCCTGGACTTGATCCCCCCCTCCAATTCTCTGTTAAATGTCACCAGTAGCAAAGATTTACGGCTTTATCCTAGACTCAGGTTTCTGATAGGTTTTGAAGCGTGACTGAGAGCACGCGTGTTCAGAGACTGATTATTTCAAGAAATACAGTACGTAGTTGATTACTGTCTGAGATGTAAATAGAAAGAGTCGATGATAAAGTTGTTCCACGAAATCAAGTTGTACATGAGCTGATAGCTGACGAGGCACCGAGTCGTTTATAAAGCCTAGGTCACAACCAGACGTACGATTTTTTTGGCCATGCGATTTTTGGCGTTTCCCAAATCGCTGCTTTTTTTTTTTGTTGTTGTTTGTTTTTTTGTTTTTGTTTTTTGTTCGTGGAAAAAGACGCACGTTGGCCGTAAGTTTGTTTTGCAACCTGAAAAAAACGTAAGCGCCCATAGAGTTTGTTTGACATGACAAAGAACCTCTGCGGCCAGTCTACGGCTCAAAAATCAGCACGTCACATGCGCGCCCTCCGTACGTTTCTTGCATTTTTTGCACGGAGACCGGCCGTAAGAGCACGTACGGTCGGTTGTGACCTAGGCTTTAACCATGTACAATGAGATTGAGTGGAATAACTTTTTTTTTTTTTTTTTCTTTATTAGGCCAAAAAAAAAATGGTGTGTTTCCGGTAACATGAAATACTAAAATAAGGTCGGAAGGTAGGAAAGTTTATTTATTTTTTTTTTTCCTTCCCTCGTTCGAAAAAATTAACACAAGTAAACATCTTACAAAATAGTATTTTGGCACAGAATCCTAAAGGACCACACATCATAATAAAATAAGTGTTTTAAATCTTTAAACGAATAAAAAAAATATCGCGAGAGTTCGAGTTATGATCTACAGAAGCGATATTTCATGATATTTTCATGTAATAACGTAAAAACACCTTATCAAGAAATAACATGAAAATAACGTCCTAGGCTACTTCCATTAAAAGCAGATGGCCTAGCCTACTGTAGAACTTGGGTCGAGCAAAAACATGGCTGAATCCTGAATGACTCCTATTTGTATAAATAGAGGACTACATAGGCGGCAAAATGTAGTGTTTTTCCTGCTATGGAAGTGCACTTGTATACTCAAAAGGAAGCAATTTGCATTACAGCCTTAAATGAGGATTCAAAATGGCGGCTCGGCTCAGTTTTCCTTCCTCCTTCAGTATACAGGTGCGCTTCCATGTTTATGCAGGAGGGCTGATAGAAGTGGCGAAACATTTTACTTTTTATCGTTTCTTTCACAACTTGAATGCGTTGAAACAAATTATGACAAACTAACGCCGCTTACACTAAAATATCGAGGGAAATTTGTAATAAAAACTTTACGGTCGGCAATTTCGACGCGGAAATTCTCGATCGGTCGGGTTACCGGAAACACACTATTTTTTTTATTTGGCCTTGTATCCACATTCACTGCATTTTGAGAAATGGCGCATATTTGTTGTTTGCAAATTCGATAAAATATAAGAACTTTACAAAACGTCCAGCAAAATAATTTCCGCTTAGAATGTAAACAAACCGGCAAAATGACTGGATCAATTTGTGAAAAATGCGAGAATAAGAATTCTTGAAAAATAAAAAGATGCGTACTTAGCATCCAATTTATTATTATTTTTTAAAAAATTCAATTTGGGTTTTGTTTTCAAGTAGTTTTTAATTTCATCCTCGGTTGATTCAGCAACACGCATCGCCATTCTGTTTTTCTCGACTCACGGTATATGAGCTGATAGCCTAGTCGTAGAGTAGCCAATCAGAACGCACGATTGATCATATCCAGTGAATGTGGATAGAATATATAGAAAATCCACTGTTCTGGAACACAGCGTAAAGCTCAATGGTCATACAGTATATAATCCTATTTGATAGCATAGATCAGAAGTTTGAAAATAGAAATAGGCTCTCTCGATTGCTTTTCTTGAAAACGGTTCTTGCGTTCTGTATTCCTTTGCTTTTGTTAGATTTTTTTTTTTTCCTCCCCTTGAATTCAGTCTTTGATTTTAGCCACGGTAAATTGAGCACTGTCCTGATCATTCAGCACTCTTGCCATCAGGGCTAATCCGGTGCATAACACCATTCTGATCATCTCGCATTTGTGTGCAGTCACGTGACGAACCAGAGGCCAACCAGCACACGGACACGGGCAGATCTACAGCCCGGCCACGGAGGGAGGTCGAGCTCAACGGCCAGCCTCCCTCTGCTCGTGCGCCACAAGTGGTTACCGACAATGAGGAAGAGGAGGACGAGGAGCTCACGCTGAAGTATGGAGCCAAACACGTCATCATGCTCTTCGTCCCGGTCACACTGTGCATGGTGGTCGTTGTGGCAACCATCAAGTCAGTCAGTTTCTACACACAAAAGGATGGCCAGCAGCTGTGAGTGTTAACGTTTTATTCCAGGAATCGGGACGAGTGGGGTTCATCAGTGTGAACTGAATTATGTTTAAAGCAGATACGCAGAACCATGGCCTCACTTTCGTTTATAAATGCCTTGAGACCTCAAGAATGGCACAGAAATAGTTTTAAGCATTAACAATAAATCTAATATAGTCATTTTTACGATTCAAGTGATTCATATAGGTAGCGGTCTGAGTGAATGACCTTGACATCCGTTACGTCACAGCAGGAAGTCTATCGGTCTCATCGCCATTTGCGCGTTACTAAAACACAGAGCTGACTGCAACTCCGATCCTCCATTTTGAGCTAATTTATCGCCATGCCACGTAGATGTGTTGCTGGCCGGTGCAGCAACACGACAGAAGGTGGATCTACGTTATATTCATGGCCCAAGAATGTTCAAACTGCAAAGATTTGGATGCGTTTTGCGAGAAGTTTACGGGCACATCGGGCGCCTACGAAGTGGTCTGTCCTCTGCTCTGCACATTTTACTGAAGACTCGTACGAAACCTCTGATCTGTTGAGGAGCGTTTTAGTAATTGCCTGAGCCGAGCAGTAATGGCGGACGACAGCATGAAGAAAAGTGAATGAGTGAAGCAGCCGTCTTATTTCTAAACTGGATATTGCTGCTGCCTTCCCTTACGTGAAAGAAGCGAATGAAGGGAGAACTGAAAGTCAGATCGTTTCAAAAACAATCGGCCTTCAAGAAGCGACAACACAGACGGATAAGCTCTGACTGTTATTTGGATAAAACAACGCATTGTTTCCCTGCATTTAGATTAATACATGCAACTTGTATTGTGTGTTTAAAGGGATAGTTTGGGATTTTTGACATGAATCTGTATGGCATCCCCATCAATAGTGTCGTGCAAACACACTGACTTACCCCTGACAGCATCCTGTGAGTCCAGTTTTGGTCCAGACGAAAGTAGTCCGGCAAGTTTGTTGGGGTCACGAAAGTAAAACGTTTTTCGTCTCAAAACAGTACGTGTTCAAAAGAGTGATATATTTGCAGGCTTTCGTCTAAACGGGGGAACAGGGGCGCTGCGCCCTCTTACTCTCGGCGTGCGCCCCCTTACCGACTCCGTGAAAACATCCCAGCAACACTACGTGACAATGTGTCTGATCATCAAATACGTTATAATTGCTCCAAAAATATTCCAATCATAGTAGATACACCGCCAGACGGTGCAAAAACAATCCGAATTGGCGTTTTCCAGACTGAGGCGCCATGTTGTTTAGTTGTTTACTTGTCGCGGCTACTCTCGCGAGATTTGACATGGGTCACATACAAGGTCAGCTGACTTGTAGAGCGAGATTTCTCGAGACTGAATGACCTTTCAGCCACCGGCGCGGGAGCTTTTAACAGAAGTAGTTCGCGAGTTGTTTTTGTTGACACTTGGGCATTTAAAGATGTCATCCCGCGGCACGAAGCGGAAGAAAGCCAAAGACTGTCCGGGGCAGAAGAAGACGACTTCTTTCTTTTTCAATGTTGACAGACAATTTGTTACAATTTCCCTCTCCGATAGCCTCAGAATGTCCCATTGGAGCATTTTTCAAAGGCTTTGCACGGCGGGGGGGGACAACCGGCACCCCCCCCCCCCCCCCCCCCCCCCCCGGCTTCGCTCCCTCGCCATGGTGAGCGCCCTCATACTAAATTTTTCTAGAAAAAACCCTGTATTTGCATCACAAAACCTTTGCCAAATAAAAAGTCAGACCTCGAAATCGCTTGGCACTATTTTCTCTCCCTTCTTATCACTGCGCGCTGCCGCCAGGTGACAGCCACGGCTGTTTCATTCATTGTTTACTGCTAGCAAAGTTAGCGACAACATGTCTGACTACGACAGCGACGTTGAAAACATTGACTTCATCTCACAGCCAAAGGGATATCTTTATGAACCCGAATATACAGATGAAGAAATGCGCCAGATGGAGTTAGAACGGGCAGAGAGAGAAAGGGTGGACAGAGAAGTGGAAGAAGGTGAAGCTGGAGCCGCGAGACACCGGGTGACCGACAAATGGTGGTGTACTTGTTCCAAATGTAAAGTAATGCAGACAGAGGTGGAGTGCTACTGCTGCCACGAATGGGATCTCATCATGCCACAGATGCAAGACCTTTCAATTGACAAGGAGGCCAGCGTGCCAGCTGCTGTCTGCATCACAAACCACACTGACTTCCCTGCACTCCTGAATGTTGGTGTCTTGCAGACGTTTTTCCACATTCCTAAAATTAACTGGAAGAAGCGTCCCAGGCCAGCTGGACCCGATGGTCAGTTGTCTTCAGAGTAAGTGTTGATTCCTGTCAACATGACAGCACGCAGTGATACCGAGGGAGACGAAATATAGCGCCAAATAATTGCGAGGTCTGACTTTTTATTTGGCAACGGTTTTGTGATGCAAATATATCACTCTTTTGAACACGTACTGTTTCGAGAAGAAAAACGTTTTACTTTCGTGACCCCAGCAAACTTGCCGGACTACTTTCGTCTGGACCAAAACTAGACAAGAACCGGACTCGCAGGATGCTGTCGGGGGTAAGTCAGTGTGTTTGCACGACACTGTTGACGGGGATGCCATACAGATTCATGTCAAAAATCCCGAACTATTGCTTTAAGTTACCGGTATAAGATGATTTAATTTGCTTCAGAATGTGATTGTCTCAGTTCATCTGATTATTTAATGAGCCTTTTACGTTTTATCAGTGAAAATGCATGCATGTACATGTATGTTGCATAAGTTATAACACCTATCCTGTTTTAATGAGTCAACCCACAATCAATGAAGTCAAATCAGTCTTAGTTGAGCAAGTCGGTAACGGTATTTCTTACTTCCACCATAAATTATTTATATGACTTTGGTCTATAGCTGTAAAAGGCCTCGGCCTTAAAACCAGTTACCGCTGTGACGTCACGCGCTCAGGGCTGGCTGGCTCAGCAGGGCAGCTCGGATGCCAACTTTGCGGTCGATTTTAACTCTCAAAAGTATATATTTTTTTATTCCCATTTATGCAGCAGACAGGAGGCAGGGATGGAGATACTATCCACTCAGAAATGTATTTAAAAATAAAGCCTCTGCGTATCTGCTTTAAACATGAGTAGTTTTTGAATAATCTTCCTATCCTGTGTACCTGAGCTGCTGATTCGCTTAACCATGATGGCAAAGAACTGCACCTGAGAAAGGAGAGCTAATCAAATGATCATGCGCTTTGCTCCTGCAGCATCTACACTCCATTCCGTGAAGACACGGACACTGTGGGCCAGCGTGCTGTCAATTCCATCCTCAACGCTACCATCATGATCAGCGTGATTGTGGTGATGACGCTGGTGCTGGTACTGCTCTACAAGTACCGCTGCTATAAGGTAGGCCGTGCTAGTAGCTGATTCTTTTCACGTTGTTTGTCCATGGTGCCAAATCTTTTACAAAATAAAACGCATACTTTTTATTGTTCTTAAGTATAAACACGTGACATGTTTTCTACTGTTGCTACTTGTGTTATTTGTATATGGCTTGTCTTTGTGTTAATAACATCTTTAAAGCTACACTGCCCTTCAGATTTTAAGTTTTGGTCATGAAAATAATAATTTTCCCCGACACCCAGGTATTTTTGTTTAGTGGGCTACTGAATTTGAATCGCAGACTTCCAATTTTATTAGTTTTTTTTTTTTTTTTTTTAAATAGAACTATGAATTTAGAGCCACGTGGCCTTAAATTCTCCGCTATTTTTTTTCCTGCTTCACCATGATGCAATACAAGATACCATGTCCTGCGTCGTGGTGGTGGGCTTTCCCCATTTGCGCAAGGCATTGTGGGATACAAATTTGAAACGGTAGAGAAAAATGGAGGACGCAAATGAAACGTGAAAGTCTGACGACAGGAACAGAAAGCGAGAAGAATAATGCGAAGGGAAGGAAACGCAGGACCAAACTAAGGCTACGTTTACATTAGACCGTATCTGTCTCGTTTTCTTCGCGGATGCACTGTCCGTTTACATTAAACCGCCTGGAAACGCCGGGAAACGGGAATCCGCCAGCGTCCACGTATTCAATCCAGATCGTGTCAGCTCCGGTGCTGTGTAAACATTGAGAATACGCGGATACGCTGTGCTGAGCTCTAGCTGGCGTCGTCATTGGACAACGTCACTGTGACATCTACCTTCCTGATTTGCTGGCGTTGGTCATGTGACGCGACTGCTGAAAAACGGCGCGGACTTCCGCCTTGTATCACCTTTCATTAAAGAGTATAAAAGTATGAAAATACTGCAAATACTGATGCAAATACTGCCCATTGTGTAGTTATGATTGTCTTTAGGCTTGCCATCCTTCCACTTGCAAGTGGTAAGTGATCTGCGCTGGGATCACACACACAGCGGCTCAGTCCCGAATCACAGCTTGTTCACTTCACTCGCGCGCTCTGTGAGCTGCGCAAGGCCGGAGTGCGCACCCTCCAGAGGGCACTCGCTGTTCAGGGCGGAGTGATTTGGAGCGCAGGATGCCTGCGGAGCCGAGCGTATCCGTGTATTGCCGTTGCTGTGTGCACGCAAATCGTGTATTGGTGTTGCTGTGTGCACACTAATCGTTTTAAAAACGTTAATCTGATGATCCGCTGATACGGTCTAATGTAAACATGGGCTAATACACTACCGTTCAAAAGTTTGGGGTCACCCAGACAATTTTGTGTTTTTCCATGAAAAGTCACACTTTTATTTCCCACCATAAGTTGTAAAATGAATAGAAAATATAGTCGAGACATTTTTCCGGCCATTTTGAGCATTTAATCGACCCCACAAATGTGATGCTCCAGAAACTCAATCTGCTCAAAGGAAGGTCAGTTTTATAGCTTCTCTAAAGAGCTCAACTGTTTTCAGCTGTGCTAACATGATTGTACAAGGGTTTTCTAATCATCCATTAGCCTTCTGAGGCAATGAGCAAACACATTGTACCATTAGAACACTGGAGTGAGAGTTGCTGGAAATGGGCCTCTATACACCTATGGAGATATTGCACCAAAAACCAGACATTTGCAGCTAGAATAGTTGTTTACCACATTAGCAATGTATAGAGTGGATTTCTGATTAGTTTAAAGTGATCTTCATTGAAAAGAACAGTGCTTTTCTTTCAAAAATAAGGACATTTCAAAGTGACCCCAAACTTTTGAACGGTAGTGTAAATATCAGCGCTCAGCGAGCACCTCGGTGTGATCAGCTGTTCGTTTAGCAACAGAATGAAGGAACTGTCAGTGCACGCTCAAAGGTCAACCTGTAGATGGCAGTAATGCGACACTGTGGATGGATGCCAGCTGCCGTAAAACCCAAAAGATGAAGGTGGTCAACCTGCGCATGCGCACACGGACTTGCTCTGTCTGCTCGACTGCGCAAAGCGAGCGATTTCATGGACGTTATCAGCGAGGGAATCCCCTCAAATTAAATTAAATAAATTCCCAGCCGCAGAACGGTCTGGGTGTGGTGTGTGTTTTGTTTTTGTTTTTTTTTAAATAAAGATATTACGGAAATAAACGCATCACAATGACCAAATTTCAGAGCGAACTAAATTTCACAGATTTAATGAAATCAAAAGGCCGTCAACTTTTAATGACATGATGTTATTGCTATTACAGGTGATCCACGCCTGGCTGTTCTTCTCTTCCCTGCTCCTGCTCTTCTTTTTCTCCTTCGTTTACCTGATGTGAGTCGTGTTTCTGCCCGATGTTGTACATGGATAGCTAGCTGCAGACCTGGAATAATTACGTGGAAGTTAGGGGTGATCAATGTGGTAAAAGTATCACTATAGCTGCGTACATGATGATACATTAGCCTGCATAAGAGTGTTTTCTCACATATTCCACAAGCAGATGTGATCTGGATTACGATGCGGCTTAGACTTGTGTGTCCTTTGTGTCCGCGCTACAGGGAGGTGTTTAAGACGTACAACGTGGCCATGGACTACTTCACGTTGGCGGTGATCATTTGGAACTTCGGAGTGGTCGGAATGATCTGCGTCCACTGGAAGGGTCCACTGCGACTGCAGCAGGCCTACCTCATCATGATTAGCGCCCTCATGTCCCTGGTGTTCATCAAGTATCTCCCTGAGTGGACTGCGTGGCTGATCCTGGCTGTCATCTCGGTCTATGGTTAGCAAGTTAGTCTCATTTACACTCGTGTCAAGCGGAGTGGGTTTTTATTTATTTTAATAAAACTTAATGCTCCAGCTTGCAAAGAAAAGTTTGTTGGTGAATAAATGGTATGAAAATGACAGCATGGATAAGAGAGGGTATAAAAATCCTTTTGTGTTAAATAATGACATAGCCTGCAATCACTGTTGAAACACAAGTTCTCTTCATCCTGCAGTATAAGATAAGGATATCATTTTAAGCGAGGTCCAAACAGGGCCCCCAAAAAAAGTCGTCTTATGAGTGTCGAGCCAAACTTCCTGTAAGATCATCCCCACCCATGTGATGAATTACACTGTTGATGTTTCCAAACAATGTTATCTTCAGAAAACCTGGAAAAAGCCTTTTTTTTTTAAAGGCTTGTTTTCAATAAAACCAAAATAGAAGTGGTGGTGTTGCACTTTAAAGTGAGCACAGATCTGGCTTTCCAAGTGTGAAGACCTGTGCGAAGGCCTCTTCATCCCAAACCGAAATACCTAAAGTATATTGTCTGGTTTAGGCTTCAAGTGCATATTTTGGACCAATTTCGTGTTTTGTTTTTTTATATGAAAGAATGTCACTTTACACACTCATCCAGAAGGGTAATTTTGCACAAGGCCGTCTGTCTACAGCAGAAAAACACAAAATGACAAAACGCATCTGGAAAAATCCCAAGGGAGTCTCCAGTCCTCTCAATAACTGCTGGCAACCGGCGATTTTGCCGCCTACAAACGCTCCATTGCCGGCTACTCACAGTGGTTTTTCAAAGAATTGAAATTCATAAGTTTTTACTTCATAATTTATACTTCATAAAAATAAAATTTTGCATTCAGGATCACTCAGAATTCACCATTTAACATCTACATTTTCAAAATTTTCCAAGGGAGGACCCCCGGACCCCCCTCCCTTTTTTTTTTTAATACATTGCGGTGCTGGCTAAAGGCCTCTGCATGCTCTTGCGACAAGGCTTTCGCAGATGGCTTTTCGCAGACAGTTGTAATTTATCGTTGAGCGGGGAGTAATAGGCGTGCGCGATGTTATTCACCGGCACAACGCAAGGGGGCGCGAAGTCGCTAGGAGTAGTTGGTGGGTGTGGTTAGTGGAGTGTTTATCCTCCGGTTACTTATAATGACTAGAACTGGAGTCGTATAGATGTACGTACTTCCTCAATCAACCGCTCTTCGTGCTGCTCCATCTTTGCTCGTGTTTTTAAAAATGGCGGTCGTGAAAACAAACCAAACCGGGAAAGTAGGGAAGCGGAAGTGCGTGTACAGCGGATGTAGAGCGGACCAATCAGAGCCCTCTTGTCTGCGGCGCTGTCTGCGAGGCTTCTGCAGTGGTCACAATTTTTGGGAGGTGCGCACAGAGCGTCTGCGAAGGTGGGAGGGCTACGCAGACACGGTCTGCGACACTATCTGCGAGGACTGGGTTGTCAGCATAAATTGGCCTTAACACAGCCTCCGCTCAGCTTACGCTTCACATGGCTCCCAGACGTCCGCTATTTAGCGGAATACCGCTATTTTTCTATCCAAAGTGTTTTTTTTTTTTTAAATCTCTTGTATATCCGTTAAAAGAATACGTTCTGATTTTGGTTTGCTTGTTTAGCGATGTTTTCGTCGGCTTCGTTTGTTCTCGTTGACATTCGGGAACACTCGGAAGTTAAATTGATGTAAATACCGCGAGACTGTACGCGATAGAACGAGAAAACAATATGGCTGCGCCCATTTGCTAGAAAACGTGTTTTAACTCCGTTCGTGCTTTTGTTTCTAATGCGTTGAACTTGATTCAATATGCCGTGGAAAGCGTAGTTGCGCTTAGCCAGAGAGGAAGTCGAATCCAAGAAGAGATTAATGAATGTGGTGAATACAGAACTTGAAACAAAAGCTCATGCGGACAGAGTAGCCAAGAAACGATCCAAAAGAGCACTGCAGGAACATGAGAAAAAGCAGAAGGAAAGATCAGAGAAACAAAAGCAGAGAAAACTGGAGGAAAGATCACAGAATGCACCCCAGAAAAGAGCATTAAATTCCTCTGCAGTGAAACCTTTCAAAAAAAGAGAGGTTTAAATCAAATATCTCCAATATTTGCTGTACATATGTATATATCTAATATTACTGAATCATTGATTTCTGCTCATATTCATGATTTTTGAAAAATGAATGTGGCGCTTATTAGACTAGTATTGACATGAACTCGAAACACAAAAATAAACAAATGAGATGAACTATGGATACTATTATAACAAAATCAGTGGAATATTTAGGCAAGTATATTCTTCAAAGCTACATTTTCATCTAATTTTAAATTTTTTTTTTGCCACTTGTCATCGATTGCAAAATATGGCATCAAATAGATACACATTATTGTTAAATTCTGTTGCTTTTCTATGTTAAATCTATGTAAAAAATGTGTTCTGTAGCATCTTCAAATGTTAAAATCTCAACAGCTTCAGGGGGCTTCACCCTCGTACCCCCAGCAGGGGCCTGCACCCCACAAAGGGCTTGCAGCCCCTTTGACCCATGCCGGTAGTTTCTTACATTCCTCTTTTTTTTTTTTTTTTTTTTAAATTACTGCTGGGATCCGTGGCTTAAAGTGCCATTCCACCATCGGATGTATTCTTTGGCATAAAATACAATATATTTTATGACAACATGACTAGACAGAGAAATCTTTTAGCTTCAAAATGATATATCAAACATAATTTTTTGACAACGACAAGTATATTAATTTTGCGACCAAAGTCACCTACCCTTTTAATTTCCGCGCGGTAGTGAAACGTGATGTCATCGGCAGGTTCCCCTTCTTGTGTACCACGTCACGTGTGACGTGGCACAGATTATCAGCAATGGCGGATAGAACGCGATTTCCACTTGTCGATTGCTGTGCCGATATTCACCATCGACCGTCTCCTTTGGGCATCACTTGCTATTTTCCTTCGCTTCTTTTCCGAAGCGGACAATCGCGTTCTATCCGCCATTGCTGATAATCTGTGCCACGTCACACGTGACGTGGTACACAAGAAGGGGAACCTGCCGATGACATCACGTTTCACTACCGCGCGGAAATTAAAAGGGTAGGTGACTTTGGTCGCAAAATTAATATACTTGTTGTCAAAAAATTGTTTATCATTTTGAAGCTAAAAGATTTCTCTGTCTAGTCATGTTGTCATAAAATGCATTGTATTTTATGCCAAAAAAATACATCCAATGGTGGAATGGCACTTTAACCTCTGCCTGCTACTCTTTCTTACTTGCCCCTTTCTCAGAAATATATTGAGAGGGCTGGGGAGTCTAGAGCCAGAATCGTGACGTTATCTGCTGAAGCGCCAGCAGGCTGCACGAGCTTGTGCAGTTTCATTGCACAGCCTGTGTAGACCAAGCGCTCCCATTTCTCTCTTATTGTCCGGTCTTTTGGAAAACGATGAGTACTGATCCCATCAAGATTGGTGTTGCTACACCCTCGTACGATACATCTGTTAACCATTTTAATAATTACGCGATAACGTTGAAGAAAGTTGCAGAAAACCACCAGGTCGTTTTCTCATAAACCAGCGCTGACGTAGGAGTCAGAGGGAGGCGTCCCGCACGCGATGTCACGGAAATTGATGTTTGCCGGGAAATCCAAATGCCAAGTTTTTTCAGAGGCGGACCAACTCGCCTCAAATGGCTTAATTTCAACTGAGTATTTCTGGTATTGTGCAAGGTAAAAAAATTGCTGAGAATGCAGAATGTTAAAGATAGTGGAGGAAATAATTATTTGATCCCTTGCTGATTTTGTAAGTTTGTGCATTGACAAAGAAATGAAGATTCTATAATTTTTTTTAATGGTAGGTTTATTTTAACTGAGAGACAAAACATCAAAAAGAAAATCCAGAAAATATTTTTATATAAAAGATATAAACCGATTTGCATTTCTTTGAGTGAAATAAGTATTTGAACCCTCTAGCAAACAAGACTTAGTATTTGGTGGCAAAACCCTTGTTGGCAAGCACAGCGGTCAGATGTTTCTTGTAGTTGATGACCAGGTTTGCGCACGTGTCAGGAGGAATTTTGGTCCACTCCTCTTTGCAGATCATCTCTAGATCATTCAGGTTTTGAGGCTGTCGCTTCGCAACTCGGAGCTTCAGCTCCCTCCATAGGTTTTCTATGGGATTAAGGGCCGGAGACTGGCTAGGCCACTCCATGACCTTAATGTGCTTCTTCTTGAGCCACTCCTTTGTTGCCTTGGCTGTATGTTTTGGGTCATTGTCGTGGTGGAAGACCCATCCACGACCCATTTTCAGTGTCCTGGCAGAGGGAAGGAGGTTGTCACTCAGGATTTTATGGTACATGGTTGCATCCATTCTTCCGTTGATGCGGTGAAGTAGTCCTGTGCCCTTAGCAGAGAAACACCCCCAAAGCATAATGTTTCCACCTCCATGCTTGACAGTGGGCATGGTGTTCTTTGGGTCATGGTCAGCATTTTTCTTCCTCCAGACACGGCGAGTTGAGTTGATACCAAAGAGCTCGATTTTGGTCTCATCTGACCACAGCACCTTCTCCCAGTCACTCTCAGAATCATTCAGGTGTTCATTGGCAAACTTCAGCTGGGCCTGCACATGTGCCTTCTTGAGCAGGGGGACCTTGTGGGCACTGCAGGATTGTAATCCATTACGACGTAATGTGTTACCAATGGTTTTCTTGGTGACTGTGGTCCCAGCTGCCTTAAGATCATTAACAAGCTCCTCCTTCTATGCTGATCTCTCACCTTTCTCGTGGTCATTGATGCCCCACGAGGTGAGATCTTGCGTGGGGCCCCAGACCGAGGTCGATTGATGGTCATTTTGTATTTCTTCCATTTTCGAACTATTGCACCAACAGTTGTCTCCTTCTCACCCAGCTTCTTGCTTATGGTTTTGTAGCCCAGTCCTGCCTTGTGCAGCTCTACAATCTTGTCCCTGACATCCTTAGACAGCTCTTTGGTCTTGCCCATGTTGGAGAGGTTGGAGTCTGATTTGATTGATTCTGTGGACAGGTGTCTTTTTATACAGGTGTCAATTTAAGATGGCTGTCTTTAATGCAGGTAACGAGTTGATTAGGAGTGTCTAACTGGTCTGTAGGAGCCAGAACTCTTAATGGCTGGTAGGGGATCAAATACTTA
The DNA here is from genome assembly GCF_027579695.1 of Neoarius graeffei. Taxonomy (NCBI): domain Eukaryota; kingdom Metazoa; phylum Chordata; class Actinopteri; order Siluriformes; family Ariidae; genus Neoarius; species Neoarius graeffei. The sequence goes on from NC_083579.1 coordinate 71,388,215, forward strand.
TTTCACTCAACGAAATGCAAATCAATTTATATATTTGATAAAATGTGATTTTCTGGATTTTCTTTTTGATATTCTATCTCTCACTGTTACAATAAACCTACCCTTAAAATTATAGACTGTTCATATCTTTGCCAGTGGGCAAACTTACAAAATCAGCAAGGGATCAAATAATTATTTCCTCCACTGTATTTGACCAAAGTTTAATATAAAATAAGAGCATTTGATTGATCTTGCTCCTGAATTTACCCGTGATGTGCCCTTTAAGGCCGATTTACATTCAAAAGGTGTGTTGGGGTGCTTTCACCGATGCACTGTTTTTAATCTGTTCGAATCAAATCATGGCTCATTTTCCTCTTTGGTTCCTTTACGCAGGCGAGTAGACGGCAGTTGCAAAGTGGCCTCAGTCAGGTCTCAAGCAAACTCGAGTAGGGTTCAGTTGCAATGAGGAGAAATAAAATATTCTTCCACTTCCACGCACTTTGTATACACTATATTTGCCTTAATGAAGCGCAAACTCCTGTCGAAACGTATTCAGTTTACACATTCCCGTTTCTTTGTTACAAGTTCATATCATCTTCAGTAGCATATAGCTGAGGAGGAAAGCATATGGTATTGTTTGTTTACATCAATCTGGGAGACTGGGGGGGCACAAACATGTTTGGTCACTGTCTCGCTGTATAGAGATCTTGCAGTCACGTGACCGGAAAGTACACAGCCGCCATCTTGTCGGTAAAAAACACCGCTGAATACTGCTGCACTCGTGTACAGAATGGATCAGTTTCAACCGACGGACTACACGGCTCATTTTTTTAATGAACAGATAACTAGATATATGTCTAAAATAAACAATCTACAGATTAGTGACCCTTATGGCTTACCGGAGTAGTTTTCACGACTGTGTCAATGGATTTTGAACTGCCAGCGGAATACCCAGACGTGTATAATTACCTCATCAACTTTCCCTCGCTGTTCAGTGGTGAAGCACTGCGTGCTTATAAATCTCTGGACAGTTATCTTTACAGAAATTCAGGATTTGTCAGCGACTCAGATGTGGCATCTTGTAAACAAGAAAATAATCCTCATTGGACGGGTAAGTCACTTAAGTATTGAGTATAGCACTGACCAGCCGATTATAGAATAGAATAAGGTAATTCCAGCTGTAATTCCAAATCGTCCGTCTTGTTTACCATGGATCTGGCGTTGGAGAGGTGGAGGCTTAGCAGTGGAGATTTGAGTAGCTGTTTTCTGAGCTTAGTCAACAGGCCGGCTCTGCCTGCAGCCTCGCTTTTGCTTCCGCTCCCGGCGCCGCCTCCTTCGCTTTGCTTCCGATAACAATCCACGGAGACCCCGCTGGTCTCGCTATCTCGTCCGGAATGTTGTGCATGCGATGGAAATCGCTACAAACCGTCATTTTCTGCTGGAAACCAATGTCCAGTAAGTCCATACGGCTGTAGTGGATATTGAAGTCCGGTACAGACGAACAACACACAAAAATACACACAAGAAACATAAACGTGCACAGGTAGGGAGAGCTTGTAGCCGCAGCCGTTGTAGTAGAATTGTATATAGTAGGGTTTTCCAGAAGAAAAGGTAGAAGTAGAACCAGAAGTAGAAGGCGGAAATATGGCGTTTGACCGACAAGATGGCGTCTGTCACAATCTGGATCGGCTGTGACGTCACATGCAAGTGCTCCATTGGTAGGGAAACCAGGGTTAAGAACAAGCACATGTTGGGGGATGATTTGACTCATAGAATGTATTTCTCTCTCTCTCAGACCTGTTGGCTGTGTTGTGCCCGAAAGGACCTCTTCGGATCCTGGTTGAAACGGCTCAAGAAAGGAACGAACCGATGTTTCCAGGCCTCATCTACTCTTGTAGATATTCCCAAGAAAACTCACTAGTCTGTGTGTTGCTTTCTATGAATTAGTACATGTTTGGTTTTAATAATGACGTTCTTTGTGTTTGCCAGCGACTATGGTGTGGCTGGTTGGCATGGCCGACAACGCAGAGTCGAGGAATAACTCTTCAGAAGCTGCCCCTAAAGAAGAGATCCATGGTAGGTCTTATAATTTGCTGCCCAGAGTGGGTCGTTCAACTCGTTTCAGCTGCTGCAGTGCATGTTTATCTCTGTTAGTGACAAATACTTATTTTTTTTTAATGAACTAGTATGCACGATTGGCAAACAGTATTTTCTTTTCTTCCCTGCCCTAACTTTTGACCTCACTTTAAGGCCTCTTGATGTATCCTGTAGTTGCAACGGCTCCAGTGGCTCAGCCAGAGGATGATGGGGGTTTCACGTCTGATTGGGTTGGACAACAAGAGCACCGTCTTGGCCCTCTGCAGTCCACCGAGGAATCGAGACGCGAGATCCAACAGATGCCATCAGCACGCCCACCACCAGCAGATGAGGAGGAGAGTGAGTATGAGTGGAACAGAGGCCGATGGTCGGTCCTCCAGGATAACATGACGGTCGGCTATAAGGGTTTAATTTTAGACGTTACTGGCACTCGGTTTTGACAAAGTATGCTGAAGTCTCACGCAATTCATTTAGTATTTAAATAATTATTGAAATTCATTCAGCGTCTTGTGCAGTCACTGAATAGATTGGAAATTGACTTTCTTTGGCCTGATACAAAACTTAATTCAAAAAAGAACGTGTGGAGTTTTTTTTTTTTTAAATAAATATATCGTCTCAATCCATGGTTTATCTTTATAAAACTTCTCCTTTTGATTTAACTCCGCACCAGTCGGCTATAACATTAAAGCCACCTGCCTAATGTTTTGTGGGTCCCCCGTATGCCACCAAAAACACTCCTGACCTGTTGAGACATGGACTCCACAAGACCTCTGAAGGTGTTCTGTGATATCTGGGACAAAGACAATCACAAGACATCCTTTAAAGGAGAACTGAAGTCATTTTTAAACTTGCTTTATTTCTTAATTAACCTGTTATTCAGTTACGTTTTCGGTTTTAGTAACCTTATATCATGACTCGTATTGGCAATTAAATATTATACTTATCGGCCGATTCGGTTTTTAGCCGTGTTGAATTTAGTTCGTTTGATCCACGAGAGGCGTCGCTTATCCGCGTGATCTTCACTAGACTTGTGCGAGACTTCGAAACGTCAAGTGTCAGCCAGGTGTCCGTGCCGCCATTTTGAAAACTGTTTTCCAAACGAAGTATTGCACAAAAACGAGTTTAAATGACGATTACTGCCTACTTTTTTCAAACTTTCCTGATTGCTATCAAAACAAACAAAACTTCCGGTTTGATTACATCAGCATTCGAAAGAGGCCCTGCACGTCTTTTGACAACGTTGTTCGAAATCGCGCCCTACTCGCTATATAGGGTACTATATAGTGGGAACGCCATTTTGTAATACTGTCTGCGCTGAAAGAAATCAAATTAAAAGTCTTAAATTTGATTTAATAAAAGGCAGTGGTAAAGAAGGAAGTATTTCGCCTTGGTTTAAAAAAAAAAACCTGAAAGATGCAGGTAATTTTGTATTGATTGATGTGGGAAATGCGCTCAGTATAATATGGGTTTATCACAAAAACGCATGTATGTATGTATTTTTTTATTATTTTGAAAACCCACCAGCCGACTGATCTGGCACGTTTTAATTGTGCGACAGTAATGACGTAAATACCAGCGTGACTGAGTAGTGTCTGAAAGTGTTTTTTCATTTTACCAATGAGCTCGCTATATAGTCCTCTATGTAGTAATTCCTTATGTAGGCAGTAGTGAACAAGTGCGATTTTGGATACAGGGAACGTTGGCAGATGTCGGTCACTTTGATTTGCGCTGTACGTTTTACTTCAGTCCTACGATGTCTCGCACAGGTCTCGACGAATCTCGTTTACGGCCATTGCTTTGACATACGGACTGATATATTACAGAGCATATTTCAAACACTCATAACTTGCTATAGCAGCGACAAAATAGCGATCAAAAATGCATTCCGATATTTAATAAAATGAGAGAAATAGAATTTTGAAAATAAAAACAAAATTGCCTTCAGTTCCCCTTTAAGTCCTAAAAGTTGTACGGTAGGGATTCTCTGGATCGGACTTGTTTGTCCAGCACCTCCTACGGATTCTTGATCGGATTGAGATCTGGGGAATTTGGAGACCAAGTCAACACCTTGAACTCTTGGTCATGTTCCTGAACAATTTTTGCAGTGTGGCAAGGCACATTATCCTGCTGAAAGAGGCCATTTGGGAATACCATTGCCACGAAGGGGTTTACTTGGTTTGCAAGTAAACATTTAGGTGGGTGGTACGTGTCAAAGTAACATCTACATGAAAGAAAGCCGGGACTTAAGGTTTCTCAGCAGAACGTTGCCCAGAGCATCATATTGCCTCTGCCGGCGTGCCTTCTTCCCATAGTGCATTCTGGTGCCATCTCTTCCCCAGGTAAGTGGACCCGGCTGTCCACGTGACATAAAAGAAAACGTGATTCGTCAGACCAGTCCACCGTCTTCCGTCACTCCATGGGTCCAGTTCTGATGCTCACGTGCCTATTGTAGGCACTTTTGGTGGTGGACAGATGTCAACATGGGCATGGTCTATGGCTGTGTAGCAAGGTCCGACACCTTTCTATCATAGCCAGCATTAACGTTTTCACCAGTTTGTACTACAGTAGCTCTTCTGTGAGATCGGACCAGACGGGCTCGCCTTCGTGCCCCATGTGAATCAATGAACCTTCGACACCCAGGACCCTGTCACCGGTTCACTGGTTATCCTTCCTTGGACCACTTGGTAGGTATTAACGACTGCACACCACAAGACCTGCTGTTTTGGAGATGATCTGGCCATCACAATTTGGCCCTTGTCAAAGTCGTTCAAATCCTTACGCTTGCCCAATCCCCCCCTTTCTGGGTCCAACACATCAACTTGGAGAACCTGCCTGTTCACTTGCTGCTTCATCTATCCCACCCTTTGACAGGTGCCATTGTAATGAAAAAAATCCATGGTCTTTGCTTCACCAGTTAATGGTTTTAATGTTATGGCTGATCAGTGCGTGTATGATACGAACTGTCCCTTGCCTCACTCATGGGGCTCCTGTTGTGGACGAGACACGGCAATAGTATTGACCTCCAGGAAAATAGTGCGCTTACTAAAATGAAGCCAGGAGTGCCAATACTTTTAATTGGTGCGAAGGGGATTGTTAAAAACAAAAGCTTTGTAATGCTCCTTATCAATGAACAGGCAGTAAAGCAATTGATGCTAGTTTCCAAATAGTTTTGACATGGGATGGGATGGTTTCGAGTTAATTCCAGAGTTTTCCAAAGCTTCTTGATTAATTAGTCATGATCTTCTAATGAAAAACCGTGAGTTGGTGTAGTGGTTAGCGTGTCTGCCTTTCGATTGGGAAATCGCAAGTTCTAGTCACCAAAGACCATCATAAAAATGGTACCTACTGCCATCTGGCAAGGCGCGCTGCAATACAGGTGCAAGTGGGGAGTCAAACTTTCACGGTTACCAGAGGACCAGCCCCCCACTGTAACCCTAGCTAGGTAATAGGCGAGAGGCTGAGGGCTACGGAAACGGAGATCAGCGCTGCTCTATGCGCCACATGGCATAGGAAGGGACTTTCTTCCGAAAAGGGCTCTACTTGAACCCATTTCTGATCAGGAAATCTCAGGTTATAGGGTTCTACAAAGAACCTTTAGGGTTCCTTCAGAGGGACAACTAAACAACCTTCGAAAGGTATGGTGACTCGGATTTGTTTTGAACTGCATGTGGCCTAATACAAAAATTAAGGTAGTCTGTAAAAAGATCTCATCTCATTATCTGTAGCTGCTTTATCCTGTTCTACAGGGTCGCAGGCAAGCTGGAGCCTATCCAAGCTGACTACGGGCGAAAGGCTGGGTACACCCTGGACAAGTCACCAGGTCATCACAGGGCTGACACATAGACACAGACAACCATTCACATTCACGGTCAATTTAGAGTCACCAGTTAACCTAACCTGCATGTCTTTGGACTGTGGGGGAAACCGGAGCACCCGGAGGAAACCCACGCGGACACGGGGAGAACATGCAAACTCCGCACAGAAAGGACCTCGCCGGCCCCGGGGCTCGAACCCAGACCTTCTTGCTGTGAGGCGACAGCGCTAAACACTACACCACCGTGCTGCCTCTGTAAAAAGATATATATTTTTAACCTTTAATTCACGGCTAGTGCGCCCACTACAGGTTGAAAATTACATTTGGCTGAAACAGATCATCAGTTCATGATGAACTGAGGGGATTTTGCCCCTTTGTTATGGACAGTGATTCCCTTTCAAGTGTAGCTACCCCAAATATGGAAGCAGCTGTAGGGCTTGGCTCTAATCCATACAGCAACACTGCTGTGCATCAAATATAAGCATACATCTGTATTATCGCTTCTTATTATGAGCACGACTTATCTAAATCTTTTCTTGCCTGCATTGTGTCTGTTTGGAATGTTGAACTGTTTATGAAAATGTCTATATAGTGATCAGATTTATTATGGATTGAGTGAACTGTGAAAGTTTTAAGATGTACGTTTCTATTCTTCCAGGGGGAGTGAAGCTCGGTCTTGGTGACTTCATCTTCTATAGTATGCTGGTGGGAAAGGCTTCAGCGACAGCCAGCGGTGACTGGAACACAACATTGGCCTGCTTTGTGGCGATTCTTATTGTAAGTAATCCACCTACAAATTTGTGAGGTGTTTTTTTGGTGGCACAGCAGGTAGGTCCTTACAGCTTGAAGGTCTGGTTCAAATCAGAGCTTGGGTTCCTCTCTGTGGAGTTTATGTTCTCACAAGTTCCTCTGTGTGCTCCGGTTTCCTCCCAAATATGACACTCGGTGGATTGGTTATTCCGAATGGTCCGTGTGTGAACGTAGTGGCTTGTGATGGACTGTTATTCCAGAGTCTGATCCCTGAATTGGCTCCACCATGACACCAAGCAGAATAAAGCGGTTCCTGAAGATGACTGAATTGTGTGCGTGCAGGAATTAATCAGACTTAAATATGTAATAGTAGAAACATGTATGTGGTGCATGGAAAAATAAGCCTTAATCTCTAACTCAAGAAATTCAGGAATAATCCAGTGTCCAGATAGGTTACTTAAAGGAGTACGCCACCCCCAGGTGAAATTGAGTCAGTCCCTGCAGTCCCTAGAGTTGGATGAGTGAGCCAAAGCGTTTTGTAGCCAACCCAGCCATTGTCCTGATCTGGAAACGTCCCGGTTAGCTTTAGCTTAGCGTAGTCGCTGTAATCCGGCGTGTCCAGCTAGCATTGTCGTTGCAAAAGTGAATCAAATAACTCAAGATTTTTTATAATTATTTCTCATGACCTGTACATTCACATCGAGTCCACATATCAATGCAAATTAACACGAAGGGATTTACTAGACCAATTTATATGTGGAACTATTTTCGGCCACAACACAGGCAATGCACCGCTGCAGGCGCAAAGACACCACGCAGCACCACAACTTCCGTCAATACACCAGTGTTACCAGGGAAACCAGGGTTTTCAGGCGCTGCGCGGTGTCTTTGCGCCTGCAGCCGTGCTTTGCCTGTGCTGTGGCCGAAAATAGTTCCAGATATAAATTGGTCTAGTAACTTCGTGTTAATTTGCATTGATATGTGTACTCGATGTGAATGTACAGGTCATGAGAAATAATTATAAAAAATCTTGAGTTATTTGATTCACTTTTGCAATGACAATGCTAGCTGGACACGCCGGATTACAGCGACTAAGCTAAAGCTAACCGGGACATTTCCAGATCAGGACAATGGCTGGGTCGGCTACAAAACGCTTTGGCTCACTCATCCAACTCTAAGGACTAACTCAATTTCACCTGGGGGTGGCGTACTCCTTTAAACTGGATGAAATCAAGTTGGAGTCAAATTTTAGCAAAACCGGCCAAACGATCTGATTATCAACTCGCAGGGATTTTATCCCTGAAGCAGTTTGAATCATAAGTTGTCACAAATCGAAGTTTACCAGTAAGGAAGGAGATGTAGTTGCGCTTTAACCGGCTGCACAGCAAACGTAATTGTTCGTGTATTTGTCTCCGTGCCGCGCGTTTCACTGGAAGATTCCGCTAAAGGCCACATCAGAGAACTCGGACTGTGTAAAACTTGCAGATTTGCATGAAAGAAACAAGGTGATGCGTCACTTCCCCAACACCGCCCCAACTGTTCATGTTTGCATCTTGTAGACACGCAGCGTTTTAATTTCTGAGGACGTGCACACGACTAGCACACCAGACGGACACAGGATACACAAGGCATCCATCATACACACGCAAACACAATTAAAAGGAAATATATCTCTGAGGAATAGAATTTACAGAAAGGCACGTAGATGATTTAATGGCACGTACATTAATCAGCTCAGAAGAAAAGATTGGACCAACTTTGGAAGAGAAAACACAGGCATATTCAGCGCTTGGTCAGTTTCTGGATCTGACAGCGAACACTGAGCGCTGTAGTAATACTTTTTTCTTTAAAGATATTTTTTTGGGCTTTTTTCACCTTTATTGGATAGGACAGTGTAGAGACAGGACAGGAAATGAGTGGGAGAAAGAGACGAGGAGGGATCGGGAAATGACCTCGGGTCGGAATCGAACCCGGGTCCCCGGATTTATGGTATGGCGCCTTAGCCACCTGAGCCACGACACCCCAGCGCTGTAGTAATACTTGAAGTAGGGTTTTTTGTTTTTGTTTTTTTCCCCCATTTTTCTTTCTCTGCCTGGCCACAAAAAGGTCATGTGCACGAATATTTAATTTAACCTCTAAATATATTTCATTAATATATTCATATTTCATATTATTGTGCGAGAGAGTGAGTGGTGATTTTAAATTTTTTAAACGTATTTTATCCACATTGACTGGATCTGAGCAATCGTGCACTCTGATTGGCTACTCTACTCCAAGGCTGTCAGCTCATACTATGAGTAGAGGAAAAACAAAATGGCGGAGCGTGTTGCTGAACCAACCAAGAACGAAATAAAAACTCTACTCGAAAACAAAACCCCACCCCAAAATACAAAAATAAACCCAAATATGGAATGATAGTATTTGATAATATATAATTTTCTCCCCAAGAATTATAGCAATTTTCACAAATTGCTCCTGTCGTTTCACCGGTTTGTTTACATTCTAAGCGGAAATGATTGTCAGACGTTTTATATAAAGTTGTGCTGTCAAAAATGTCGCGTTATTAACGCGTTAACTTGACTCAATTTTAACGGCGATAATTTTTTTTTTATCGCAAGATTAACGCTCTGTGACATGATGTAGGTTTTTCATAAGCTTTTGAAACTGCCAGGAACTTGGAACAGAGACTTTGCTTAGAAAAACGATAGCAGCTAGACTGTAATGCCACGCCCCGCACAGCCAGAGTCCTCTGCCCTCCCCCGAAGAGCCACGGTGCTCGGCTTAGGTTTCGTTTTCCCATCGGCGGCTCCAGTCCCACTTTGCGGTGGCTGTGACAAGACGTGTTATGCTCTGCAATAAAAAAAAAAAAAAAATTGGTACAACCAGTGTTCGAACTATGCCGATATTTTCGGGGGGGGCCCTTTTTTTTCCTTTGGGGGGGTGCTTGCGCTTGTCTCAGAGCGCGGATCTCCATTGCGTGCTCACTTCGGATATGCAAATGCTTCCCGTTAAACACGATCGCTGCTATGTCAGTAAACATTATTTTGCCAATATTTTAGAGACCCCCTAACATTTCCCAAATCATGTTTTCAAGGGATCTCATGTCTGTTTCAGGGGATCTCGGATCCCCCGAGTACCCCCGTAGTTCGAACGGTGAGTAAGCCCATTCACTTTTTTATGCTGAGAAGAGAATTACATGGTTTTTCATGTGACAAAAATGTGCGATTAAATTGCGATTAATCGCGAGTTAACTATGACAGTCGCAACATTAATCGCGATTAAATATTTTAATCGCTTGACAGCACTAGTATAAAGTTTTTTTTATTTATAGAATTTGCTAAAAATAAAAATGCTCGGTTTCTCAAAATCCAGTGAAATGTGGGTAGGATAAGTTATTCCACTCAATCTTTGTCATATATGGATAGCTGATGACTCGATTTCGTGTGTCTGTGTGTGTAAATTTAATTTCATAGCTATTTATGTATGTCTTACTTTGGTTGTAGCTTTTTTTTTTTTTTCTCTACATTCTGTGATTGAAAGATTTTTGTGCGTCTTCATTTTTTCCAGGGCTTGTGTCTCACACTGTTGCTCTTGGCCATCTTTAAGAAAGCCCTCCCAGCTCTCCCCATCTCTATTACCTTTGGCTTGATCTTCTATTTTGCCACAGACAACTTGGTGCGCCCGTTTATGGACCAGTTAGCTGTGCACCAGTTCTACATATAGCAAAAGGTGCTTTTCTACAACTCGTATCATGCTCTGGTCATACCACGGAGGACCTGAACCTCAGCAGGAACGAGGAGACTCGCTGGCATCGCCATTGCCTCATTTCCTCTGTGACAGCTATGTGACTGGATTTGGAGTGGGACCTCAAGTATTTCATTCCTCTCATGTGCTTTCTTTGTTCATTGATCTTTTGTAAATGCAGACTCTCTCCAGTGACCCCAAGGACTAACACTGGTGATTTGTGTAGCAGTTGTTTCGGGGAGATAATGCTTTGAAAAGGGGATGATTAGCAAAACAGTTAATCACCAAAAAGTCCTATTTAACCTACGTGAACGAATGTTTTATAATAACTGGATGAGGAAAAAAAATGCATGGCTTATTTCTGGGTTGATGGACTATAATGCATTAGAATGGAACCGTATCTGGATCCAAACGTAATAGTCGTTAAATTTTTCCATTTACTTGTATAAAAGCATTACTTTTAGGGACCTGTAATTTGTAAGTGATTTTGACAGTGGTTAGCGCCGAACACCTTTTTCGCCCGTAGCGTGTGTAGAATTATGGTTTTGGAGTCGAACACTGGCACAGTCTGACCGTGTTTGTTCGAATTAAAAAGGTAGAGGCTACTGTTGTGTGCTCTCATCGTCTGAGGGTATCATTCTGGAATGTATTATACATATGGTCCTAAATATGAGTTTCACCAAAGTTTGTGGAAATGTTATTTTTGTTTTTGTCTTTGTCTGTCTATTATGATGTTTATAGAATTACCTCTCAACTTTTTGTTAATTTCAACATTCTTTTCTTACAAAAAAAAAAAAAAGCAGAACAGTATCTTGATTGTTTTTGTAATTTGGTTTATAACCAACTTTTAAAGTTCTTGAATAAACGACAAGCTCCTTTGAGCACTTTTCCTCCCTCTCCATTGTAATCTGTAATAGGTTCATAGCTAAGCTGGGCTTGAAATGTATTGTAACAGTACAGAAACTACATGCATTAAATTCAAAGGATGGCTTCGTCATAAAACAAACAGGTTTGATTGTGTCTATAAACTATTCGGGTAAAAGGTCAGGTAATTCCTGAGTGAGGAATAAAAATCCTCATTTCAGACAACCTTCAGCACTCGTCCTCAAATATACAACTACCTCTGTAGGCTGAGTCACTCTGATTTATTTATCCTAAGGGCCTGGCAGACTACAGGAACAATACAAGAACTCCATGGATACTGGAGCTTTGGTGTTCTGTGTACCTCCTTCCTGGTATACCTGAATGACGCTGGCAGATTGCTCAGCTGTGAGAAGGTATTAGTGATCACCATGTGGACCACGAGCCTGGGCAAGCAGCAACATTACTAAATCTCTATTGTGATAGTATTATAAGCTTCATGTTTAGCTTTTATTGAAGGCCTTTCTATTCCATTTGACTGCCCCACCTGTGATCAGCAGTGATCTAAGACCAGAGTCTTAGTAACGAAGTACATTTACATGAGTACTGTACTTAAGTACACGTTTTAAGTATCTGTACTTTTTTTTTTTTTTGGTAACTTCTGACTTTAACTTCACTACGTTTGAAAGACAAATATCGTACTTTTCACTCCACTACATTTCTATCAAGGTCCTCGTTACTATGAAGCAGCTTTGAAAGTGGATGTTTTTTTTCTTTTCCCAGGTTGATACTGAGACAGACTATCAGTAATCACTAGGGTCACATCACGTCCATAGACTATAAAATCAAGTTGAATTATTTCTCCAGAGCATTCATTGAACACGATCAGTTGATGGCGGAATGGAAGGAGGTGGTTCTTCTGGAGAACGCACGCACAAATGTTTGCTTTGTTCGCCGAAAACGAACCACATCACGGCCTACAAAAACTCGCCGTCTGACCTGCGGAAGAATATTGAGGTGTGTAAACGTTTTATTCCAAGAGAAAGCTTGCAACGAAGTTGTCTGTGCTTTTAGAGCTAGCGATAACGTTGCAATAGCTATGCAGTCTGGGTAGTCAAATGACTTTCTATGGATTTGCCCATCAAGTTGCCGTAGCCTTGTCCGTTGCTAACGTTAACACACAGCTAGTTAACTTAGATACTGTTAGTTAGCATGTCAGAATGGAGTTATGCTAACATGAATAACGTTAACTTATCTGAAGTCCTTTCGGAACTATGTTTTCGCATAATATTGCCAAATAAACCAACAATGTAGAAATCTTGGGCGGCATGGTGGTGTAGTGGTTAGTGCTGTCGCCTCACAGCAAGAAGGTCCTGGGTTCGAGGGCCTTTCTGTGCGGAGTTTGCATGTTCTCCCCATGTCCGCGTGGGTTTCCTCCGGGTGCTCCGGTTTCCCCCACAGTCCAAAGACATGCAGGTTAGGTTAACTGGTGACTCTAAATTGACCGTAGGAGTGAATGTGAGTGTGAATGGTTGTCTGTGTCTATGTGTCAGCCCTGTGATGACCTGGCGACTTGTCCAGGGTGTACCCCACCTTTCGCCCGTAGTCAGCTGGGATAGGCTCCAGCTTGTCTGCGACCCTGTAGAAGGATAAAGCGGCTAGAGATGAGAGATGTAGAAATCTTTCTTTCTTTTCTAGTAGCGTGAGTTACCCAATATGTGTTTGAAAAGCGTTTGCGAGCATGTCAGGTGGAGCGTCACTGACTGACTAGCTTAATATTAAACCACCATGATGCACAGCATGCGTTCATTTTGTGAATTCACATTTCTGTCTTTCGTAACAGCATGAGGTTTTGTAAGCGTTGTGGCAATAATACAACGATGCGTTGACAAATGTACTTTTAATACTTAAGTATTTTTAAAAGCAAGTACTTGAGTAAAAATTTGACTGGACAACTTTCACTTGGATCGGAGTAACATTTGACCAGTGGGATCTGTACTTTGACTTAAGTAATGAAGATGGGTACGTTGTCCACCTCTGTCTAACGCACAGCTGAATGAACCTTTAAGCAACCACAGAGCATCAAGAATGCCTTGAAGACTAAGGTGAGGTTAGCATAGCAAATTAGCACATCAAAGTGGCAGTCTGAATATCGAAAGCACATTTTATCCAAATCAATTTTGAATGGTTGAATTAAATGCTGTGCTTTTAGTATTATTTTGAGAACCCTGGTTAGGTATAATGCACCACAGAGTGTTTTTTGAAAGCTGTGGAAGTTTTTCATGATGGTTGTAAAGAGGCCTCATGAGCGGAGTATGAGTGGATTATACAACCCCGATTCCAAAAAAGTTGGGGCAAATTATAAATAAAAATGGAATGCAATGATGTGGAAGTTTCAAAATTCCATATTTTATTCAGAATAGAACATAGATGACACATCAAATGTTTAAACTGAGAAAATGTATCATTTAAAGAGAAAAATTAGATGATTTTTACATTTCATGACACCACCACATCTCAAAAAAGTTGGGACAAGGCCATGTTTACCACTGTGAGACATCCCCTTTTCTCTTTACAACAGTCTGTAAACGTCTGGGGACTGAGGAGACAAGTTGCTCAAGTTTAGGGATAGGAATGTTAACCCATTCTTGTCTAATGTAGGATTCTAGCTGCTCAACTGTCTTGGGTCTTTTTTTGTCGTATCTTCCGTTTTATGATGCGCCAAATGTTTTCTATGGGTGAAAGATCTGGACTGCAGGCTGGCCAGTTCAGTACCCGGACCCTTCTTCTACGCAGCCATGATGCTGTAATTGATGCAGTATGTGGTTTGGCATTGTCATGTTGGAAAATGCAAGGTCTTCCCTGAAAGAGACGTCGTCTGGATGGGAGCATATGTTGCTCTAGAACCTGGATATACCTTTCAGCATTGATGGTGTCTTTCCAGATGTGTAAGCTGCCCATGCCACATGCACTAATGCAACCCCATACCATCAGAGATGCAGGCTTCTGAACTGAGCGCTGATAACTTGGGTCGTCCTTCTCCTCTTTAGTCCGAATGACACGGCGTCCCTGATTTCCATAAAGAACTTCAAATTTTGATTTGTCTGACCACAGAACAGTTTTCCACTTTGCCACAGTCCATTTTAAATGAGCCTTGGCCCAGAGAAGACATCTGCGCTTCTGGATCATGTTTAGATACGGCTGCTTCTTTGAACTATAGAGTTTTAGCTGGCGACGGCAGATGGCACGGTGAATTGTGTTCACAGATAATGTTCTCTGGAAATATTCCTGAGCTCATTTTGTGATTTCCAATACAGAAGCATGCCTGTATGTGATGCAGTGCCGTCTAAGGGCCTGAAGATCACGGGCACCCAGTCTGGTTTTCCGGCCTTGACCCTTACGCACAGAGATTCTTCCAGATTCTCTGAATCTTTTGATGATATTATGCACTGTAGATATGTTCAAACTCTTTGCAATTTTACACTGTCGAACTCCTTTCTGATATTGCTCCACTATTTGTTGGCGCAGAATTAGGGGGATTGGTGATCCTCTTCCCATCTTTACTTCTGAGAGCCGCTGCCACTCCAAGATGCTCTTTTTATACCCAGTCATGTTAATGACCTATTGCCAATTGACCTAATGAGTTGCAATTTGGTCCTCCAGCTGTTCCTTTTTTGTACCTTTAACTTTTCCAGCCTCTTATTGCCCCGTCCCAACTTTTTTGAGATGTGTTGCTGTCATGAAATTTCAAATGAGCCAATATTTGGCATGAAATTTCAAAATGTCTCACTTTTGACATTTGATATGTTGTCTATGTTCTATTGTGAATACAGTATCAGTTTTTGAGATTTGTAAATTATTGCATTCCGTTTTTATTTACAATTTGTACTTTTTCCCAACTTTTTTGGAATCGGGGTTGTAGATGAGTAAACAGCAAATGGAAAAGATCAGACTTTGACTTTTTGCACTTTTTATATATGCCATGTGGCCTGTCATTTTTCCACTTTGTACTTTATTTTTAGTTTTAGGCCAGATGAAGCAACAATTTATCTGTACCAGTTCATACCTGTTGCCCATTTGTGAGCACGCAGGATGAAGTTTACAAACGTCATTACAGGACAATTATCTAATCTGATTTAAAATGGCTACCATGAAACTTGCGTATGCAACACTGATTGCCTAAGGAATGGAACAAGACTTACCATTAAAAAACGATCCCATGCGTGTTAACCGAACACACAGATCCACTAGAAAAGCAGCAACTGTTGTCTTTTCCTGCAAGGAAAAAGTTAACAGAATCAACTCTAGAGACCTCTGAAAACTGGAGAAAACCTCATCCTGCTTTCCTTTTCATCTGACCTGTGATTTTTTTTTTTTTTAATAGGCACATAATGAGCCTCTCCCAGAGGCAAAAGCAGATCCACCTTTCAGTCACCAGGCCTCCTAAAATCTGTCTTTAGGCCACAGCACACATGCTGATGGCATGACTTAACCTCGAGTGGCTTAATGCTACTAAAAACATCTATTTTCACTTACCACTAACTCTCCTAAAAGCAGCTGGAGCTGGCACCCTTGTGTTAAAAAAGGGAGCCGCTTTTGGAAACGGATGGTAATATTTTCCTTCCCATAGTCTCCATTGTGTCTTCAGTGGTTTCCTTTTGAAAACTGTGTCTACGTATGGATGCATAGTACAGTGGCTCGGTATATATGTTGAAGTAGATTGTTTTTGCATGTAGATGTGGGATTTGAAAAAGAGTATGCAGTATGGTTTCAGTTACTCCTTTGATAAAATGTGTGTTGGTGAAAGTGATCCAGTAATGGTCCCAAATTAGTTCTCAGTTTACAAAGTGTGACTTGATTTCACTGGTGCTGTCTTGTGGCCATCTCATCTCATTATCTCTAGCCGCTTTATCCTTCTACAGGGTCGCAGGCACGCTGGAGCCTATCCCAGCTGACTATGGGCGAAAGGCGGGGTACACCCTGGACAAGTCGCCAGGTCATCACAGGGCTGACACATAGACACAGACAACCATCCACACTCACATTCACACCTACGGTCAATTTAGAGTCACCAGTTAACCTAACCTGCATGTCTTTGGGCTGTGGGGGAAACCGGAGCACCCGGAGGAAACCCACGCGGACACGGGAAGAACATGCAAACTCCGCACAGAAAGGCCCTCGCCGGCCACGGGGCTCGAACCCGGACCTTCTTGCTGTGAGGCGACAGCGCTAACCACTACACCACCGTGCCGCCCCATCTTGTGGCCGTGTCGGTTCTAATTGCTCTTCATTTTGCAGATGAATGAATCAAAGAGCTCTAATTCCATTGCATGATTTTGGTGTTTTCGGGACAGTTGTATCGATAGACGAGTGAAAAATGTTTGCATACCAACTAGAAGACATTTATTGTGTGTTCGGTTTGGGATACTGTAAAGTAAGATATTATTGAGGTATTTCACCCACGTGACCAAGTCACGTGACGCAGCCATTTTGGACGGCACGCTTAAGTCCTTCAGTGCAAGGCTGTATGAGATGGTGGAGACCTTTGCACATTTTAACAAGAAAGTAAGCTGTGATTCGTGTTAAATTGGATCTGTCTTTTATCACAAACACTGTACCCAGCCTTGGTATGGAGCCCTGTTTGTTTATTTCTATGTCCCGTTTCTTTCTAGCCTCTGTTATTGCGTTTTATGTCTGATGTCTGCTACATGCAACCCTAGACAAATCAACACTGCCTTGTTTCACTGCTCAGATGGGTTAACAAACACTGACCCATTTACTTTTTGCTATATATTTTATTAAAATTGCGTTAACTGATAAACTAACCTGAAATGAAATGATCACTGCAAAGTCTGGAGTACGCTGTTGGCTCCCAATCCTGTCTCTTCACAGCTGCAATCCGTTTGGCCCTCTTGTCTGGGTCAGTAGGAAACCGGTAGTGATGTGTCGGTTGCGAACGATCCGGTTCAAAGAGCCGGCTCTTTGAAGTGAACGACGGGAGCCGGCTCTTCGGTGGGAGCCGAATTAGTTTTTTGTCCTTGGGTGCCTCAGAGAGAGAGAGAGACTTTCACAAAAAAAGTTGCTGTCCGATTACATCTTTGTGTTGTCTATTACCATTCAAAGGAAAAAAAGTAGCATGGTGTACGCCTACTTTTTTTGGTTGGGGGGGTTGATGTCATTCACAGCTGCGAAAATACGAAAATTGGTGTAATGCTCAAAGCTGTGGAGCGCAGGGGAGAGGAGTCTGTGAGGCACCTGAGGAGGGGAAAATCAGCTGTGTATTTTATATTGGTAATATAACACAGTTTTGCATTATGTTTGTGAGAAAATAATTTATTAATTGGTAAGTAAGTTTTATTTCTATAGCTAGAACATTGTTACACTGCTATACTTTACAAAGCTTTATAATGGCTACAAAAACAAAAAAATAAAATGGAAAACGTCCTATTGATAAAATATAAATAATAATGTAATTAATTAACTAGTTAATTGCAGAAATTAAATCAAAAATAAAATCTCGGGAGCCGAAAGAGCCGGCTCCTTATAGTAAGAAGAGCCAAAAGAGCCGGCTCCCGAAAAAGAGCCGAAATTCCCATCACTAGAAACGGGTAAAAGGAGCGTCCTGCACGCTGTCCCTGTCTGTTGTGGCAGCCCACAGCACAACAAGCAAACACCATGGTTATTTATAGAGTGCTTACTGACAAATTAATCTATTCTAGGTGTCTGTAACACGTTTTTTTTTTCAAGCTGGTTCTCCCTCTCTGTCTGCAGCGTTAGTATGTAGCTTGACGTTCAAAACGGCGGACACCGGGGCATCACGTGACCCTGTGATGTCAGGTGAAATACCTCAATTAGTGGAAAAATAAAAATGTGGATCTCCTTGTACATATCCTGGCAGCCTGCTTGTTCAGTCTTTGTCATTTGCCCTTAAAATATCCGTTATAAACTGATATGTTGGTTTTTGCCTTGAGAATTTCTTTCTTTCTTTCTTTCTACCACAGATGCATACTTTTTTTGGCCACACGAAAATGTTTCTGGACCTCTGACCATCGCTCCCATATGTGGTTTTTCCCCAAACTGTTGTCACAAACTTCAAAACCCACAATTATGTATTATGTTTGTGTATGCGAAACATAATGTGTAGGGGAAGCCATGGTCTAATGGTTAGAGAAGCAGCTTTCGGACCAAAAGATTGCCAGTTTGATTCCCTGGACCAGCAGGAATGGCTGAAGGGCCCTTGACCAAGGCACCCAACCCCCCAACTGCTCCTCAGGCACCTCTGGGTATGTTGCCTGTCACTCTGGGTAAGGCTCAGACCTTTGTGCATGACAGTGTCACGGTGCACAAAGTGAACTCCATGCCGTTCCTGCATAGAACCCTGACCTCAACCCCACTGAACACCTTTTGGGGTGAGCTGAAACACTGACTGCACCCCAGACCTCCTCACTCAATATCAGTACCTGACCTCACTAATGCCCTTGTGTCTCCAGAAGAGTGGAAATTATTATAACAGCTAAGGGAACTACATCTAGAACGGGATGCTCAAACAGGCACATATGGGTGTGATGGTGAGGTGTCAGAAGAACCCTTAACTCCGGACTTTAAGTATGTGATGACATGTACACACAGAAAATAAAGCACATTATTGTACCTTTAGGGATACAACGGCGTGTCACTTTGGTAGTACCCTCTACGGTACTTGTTTGTACCCTTTTTATTACTGCTTGGGAACATGTTTTTAGCCTTGAAAAGGTACACCTTGAGGTCCAATAATGAGCCCTAGTGGGTACATTAGTGGAGCTTGTACCTTAGGGGACAGAAATGGACCCCTACTGTACCCCTATTTCTGACAGTGTATTACATTATGATAATATAAAGAAGAAGATTTGTCACATTTATCCCATCTGACGCAGTGAACACACACACCCAGAACAGTGTGCAGCTGTCCAGGGAGCGGTTGGGGGTTAGTTGCCTTGCTCAAGGGCTGTTCCGCCATGGATATAGAGGGAGAAAAAAGTGCTGTTCATTCACATACCTTTTCCTTCTGGTCTAGGGAATCAAACCAGTGACATTTTGGTCCCAAAGATGCTTTTCCAACCTTTTAGGCCCTATATGTGGGGTGGTGTAGTGGTTAGCACTGTCACTTCACAGCAAGAAGGTTCTGGGTTTGAGCCCAGTGACTGACAGGGGCCTTTCTGTGTGGAGCTTGCATGTTCTCCCCGTGTCTGCGTGGGTTTCTTTCAGGTACTCTAGTGTCCCCTAAAGACATGCGATTAGGTTAATTGGCTCCTCTAAATTGTCCATAGGTGTGAATGGTTGCGGGCTGCAACCTGCAGACGGTCCCATCATCTCCGCTCTCTGTGTTGCCATGGAACAAGATCCTCCCAGGCCAAGCAGTGTGGATTGACATCATGAACTGACCACCAGTCTAAACAAATTCTTAGCGAAAAGCTCCAAGGTCATGGACTATGTGTTTCTTCAAGCACCCTGTGCCTTGATCTTGGAAAGGATACTCAACTTGGAGCGATGATGACAACCCAATATATAAATATATGCATAAAACACATTTGACATTGCTATTTAATTAGTTCACAAGAGCAAACTCTAGTACACACTTACCCACTTCCATTTCTGACTTATGGCTGTCCATCGATATTCCATACCATACCATACCATCTTTATTTATAAGCGCTTTCACACAACCACAGTTGAAAACAAAGTGCTGTACATGAGGAGTACGATTTAAAACATAAAACATAAAAACAGGTAAGACAATAAAATACAGCTAAAACAAGACCACAAAAAATAAAATAAATAAATAAAACAAGTAAGATCAAATCAATATCTCAGGCTGGGTTGAAAGCCAGTGAGTAAAAGTAGATTTTAAGATATGTTTTAAAAGTGGACACAGAAGAAGCCTGTCTGATATATAGAGGCAGACTGTTCCACGTCTTAGGGGCAGAAACTGAAAACGCTCTGTCCCCTCTAAGCTTCTGCTTTGATTTTGGTACCACCAGGAGCAACTGATCAGCAGACCTGAGCGACCGAGCAGGAACGTACGCTTGAAGCAGCTCTGAAAGGTAAGGCGGAGCAAGACCATGTAAGGATTTAAAAACAAATAAAAGAAGTTTAAAATGAACTCTAAAAAACACAGGGAGCCAGTGAAGCGAAGCCAGGATGGGTGTTATGCTAACTCTCATACGTGAACCAGTTAAAAGATGCGCAGCTGCATTCTGAACCAGCTGGAGACGTGAGAGGGATGACTGGCTAACTCCAAGATAGAGTGAATTACAATAAGCCAGCCGAGATGTAATAAAGGCATGGATTACGGTCTCAAAGTGCTCTCTGGAAAGAACAGGCTTTACTTTCGCCAGCTGCCTAAGATGAAAAAAGCTGGACCTCACGACATTAGCAATTTGATGGTCCAGCTTAAAGTCACTGTCAGTCTTCAAGCCCAGGTTAGTGACTTTGGGCTTTCGATGTAGTGCCAAGGGGCCCAGGTCTATAGGGGGACACTCACAGGAGCCACTGGGACTAAACACCATCACTTCAGTTTTTTTGTCATTAAAATTTTAAAAATTAAGGGCCATCCAGGATTTTACATCATTGAGACGTTCAAGTAGGGGTCTAATTGAGTAGTCATCCTTTCGTTTCAATGGTACATAAATTTGGCTGTCGTCAGCATAACAATGAAAAGAGATACCGTGCTTTCTGAGAATAGAGCCCAGAGGAAGTAAATAAAGTGAAAAAAGCAGGGGCCCTAAGATTGAGCCCTGTGGAACTCCACATACCAGGGGAGCGGAGGAGAACTCCGAATCCAAAATGTTTATGCTCATGATTCTATCTGACAGATAGGACCTCAACCAGTCCAGAGCAGAACCACGAATGCCCACAAGATGCTGTAAACGATATAATAAAATGTTATAGTCCACAGAATCGAAGGCTGCAGTTAAGTCAAGCAGGACAAGAATCACATGATCCCCAGAATCTGATGCTACAAGGATATTTAACAAAGCTGACTCTGTGCTATGAAGGGTTTTGAAACCCGACTGGAAGATCTCCATGATATTATGCTCATCCAGAAATGATTTTAATTGAGCAAAAACAACCTTTTCCAGAATTTTTGAAAGGAAAAGACCTCGTCATATTCGACAATGACGAGGTCCTCCTCTTTGTTAGGACATAGCCTGCGCAAAGGATTTGTTGTTGACGATGGTGATGAGGGTGCGCAGTCCTCGTCCGTACCGCTTTGCTTCCCGCCGGGGATTCAGGTGGCAAGCGAGGGAGCAGGACGACCAGGGCCGACGGGGGGGTTGGCGCCTCCAATGATGGGCGGCACAGTGGTGTAGTGGTTAGCACTGTCGTCTCACAGCAAGAAGGTTCTGGGTTTGAGCCCAGCTGTATGGAGTTTGCATGTTGTCTGCATGAGTTTCCTCCGGGTGCTCCGGTTTCCCCGACAGTTCAAAGACATGCAGTTAGGTTAACATGGGGCGGCCTTGGGCTGAAGTGCCCTTGAGCAAAGTACCTAATCCCTGCTCCCCAGGCGCTGTAGTATGGCTGCCCACTGCTCTGGGTGTGTGTGTGTGTGTGTGTGTTCACTGCTTCAGATGGGTTAAATGCAGAGGATGAATCTCACTGTGCTTGAAGTGTGCATGTGACAAATAAAGGTTTCTTCTTCTTCTTTCCTGGGAGGATGGGGGTACGTGTCTGTGTTGGCCACTGGACTCGTTTGGACCGCCTGGCTTTCAGCCTGTGTTCACCCTTCCACCAGTGGTTCCAGGAATCGCCCCCCTTGCGGGCGTTGAGGTCGCAGGGACTCCCTTTTAAACATAAGCACTGAAAATGACCAAATCTATTTTTCACTGTGAAATTGTACTCTGGATAATAATGGTCCATCATCTGTCAGTGCTGCTCTGTGGAACCAACCCCAAACCAAATCCCTCCTCCCTGTACACTGGACTGAGCTCACTATCTGTCCAAATGGGAGCCATTTTGGGATTTGAGCCCATGTTTTTTTGTTTTTTTTTTTTTGTTTTTTTTTTTCTCCAAAGCCCCGCCCTTTTAGCTGTCTGGGACGCCACTGCTTTATCATCATCATCATTTCACCAGGTTCAGGCAAAGCGCCTGGAGAGCAGAAAGCGCACGCGTGCGCGCACACACACCCATACGCGCACCGACTGCTGTCAGCTGGACGTGCTGTAGGAGGGGAATCAGTTCGATCCCAGTGAGTCCTCCATGGGCTGCAGTTAGAGAGTGGCTCAGGCTGGAGGGATTTACTTCACTGAGCTGTGGCCGCTAAGTTTAAACGCTGGAGTCGCGTCCGACTCTCCTGTGGAGCAGATCCCGCACAGACGCATCGACCCTGCCTCCTCCTGTCTCACCGGGGGCTGGAAAGAAGCGAGAACAAAGCTGTAAGTGTAAGGACCTTCTATACTTTTGACCTGAGATGTCTGCTGCTGTTTTGAATTGAATTTAAACGCACTGTTGGTGCAAAGCAAAAATAATGGCACCCACAGAACCCCTCAAGTCCTGAGAGGTGATTGTTTGTTTTTGTTGAATTGTTCATTATTATCAAGTTATTATCTTGTTGGAACACAAGCCATGGCCAAAATGGTTAGAGAAACCGCTTTGGGACCAAAAGGTTACTGGGTCGATTCCCTGAACCAGCAGGACTGGCTCAAGTGCACTTGAACAAGGCGCCTAACCTCCAACTGCTCTGGCAGCCAGAGAAAAACTGATGATGTGATTATCAGTTTGGGCATTGAACCCAGCTATAACTAACTAAACTAAAGCACACAAGATAATTATCTTGTGCAACAAGATAAAATAATAATAATAACCTGTCATGACTTTAGGGGCTCCACAGACACCAAAAGGTAGATAACAGCTTTTTTAAAAAATTAATTAATTTATTAGTTTATTTATTTAATGACCACATTCCTATACAACAATTCAAATCCCTGGCTCATTGTTAAAACGTGTACAATAATATACAGGCTATTAACTGGAGCCATGAAGCTTTTTAATCTCTAAACTGTCCACTTTCCGAACACATTAAGTCTAAATTGATATTTTTTTTTATAGTTTGAATTGGTTTGGAGTTTGCAGCTTTGGATTAAACCCATCTGATTCAAGCGTCCAATCAAACAGGCTTACAGCTACAGGAAATCAATCATAAAACTCAATCATAAATATAATAACTTTGATAAAAGTGAGCTGTGAGTTGTGATTTCCACCACTGTAACAATAAGGATATATTTTAAAACCCCTGGATTAGAGTACATTGTTACATGTGTATGGATTTACTTTCTCACTTTCTCACCACGTTGTTGAAATTTCTTTGTCCAGATGGTGTAGCTGTACATTTGAATACAAAAGTTTACGTACATCCCCTTCACTCTCAAAGAACAAAGGCTGCTAAACTGTATCTCTGGTACCTTTTTAATATGTGATTATGTATTGTATCATTCCCTATATGTGGATTTCAGGGACATAATCATACTTTAATTGCCTTTTTGAATAAAGTTTCAAAAGTACCAGAACAATCAAAGAAAGAACTCAGTTTTCAAGAACCTCTTGGGGTCCAAATTTGATTTGAAGAAGGTAATGTATGACATCCAGCAGAGTTATAACCGATATGCAGAGAAGAGAAGAGAAGAGAAGAGAAGAGAAGAGAAGAAAAGAAAAGAACAAAGCTTGACCAATTACTCTGGCAGAGTTTGAACAGAGATGTAATAAAAAAGAATCGAGGGTGAATGTTACAGCTCATAGGAACTGAAAGCTGTACAAAAGAGGGTGGAGGCAGTTATAAAGACAAAAGCTGGGCATGCATGTTATAAGAGAATATTATATCACTTTCAAATAAGGGGGTGAAAACTTTTGAATGGATATCATTTGTATAAATTCCACTGTTGGTGTCTTAGCATGCAGTATGTGACATTTCTTTGAAACAAAAGGAGTATCTGTGAAAACTAACACACCGAAAGCAACCTGTCGAGAATAAATTCCCTCGTCTATTTTTTATGTCCTAGGGATATTCAAACTTTTGCACTTTATTTTCCACCCCACCCATAACTCTGCATCATGGTGTTTTTTTTCTTTGCATTTTTTTTTTAAAGTGCTGACCGGTCTGATCAGGATGCTCATTACAGACACTCGGCCTTAATGCTTTCGGTTTGTGTTTGGGTGTTAGTGGGTGGTGCGCTGACTGGAATTCAAGAAAACAGAGTACAGCATGTTCCATAACACATCAAGTGAACTAATGGTGGTGTGTGGATGCTTTCTTTCCTCCGAGTCTCGAGCTGTCAGGATTCATTCAGCCAGAGTCTTGTGTTTCCATCCAACCTGACACTCAGATACTAATCTAGAAAACCCCTCTGAGTACCAAGTATGATTTCTTCCAGCTCTGGAGTTATACACATGGGATGTTATCTCCAAGAGGTCATCATCAAATGTAATAGCTGCTATACTCTAATAATTCATGCACGGTTTGGGAGTACCAGACAGCACGTCTTCCAGACCGTGATATTAATGATTGCCAGGACACCTCCAGATGAAACCTGACAGGCGTCAGCATGCACACACTGGCAGCAGCAGCTTCTTGGGTACCTCCCCAAACTGTCTCCTACAAGTCCTTTTTTTTTTCCTTGCCTGAATGTGTGTATTCTTTGTCTGTGTTTTGGCAGTTTGGGATTCCTCAGATTTGTGTCCAATCAGTTACACCGTGCTAGTGTTTGAATTGATGGTTGTTTTCAGTACCATGCATAAAAGTGTTCTGAGAGTCCTTGTGGTGGTGTAAAAAGTTGATAACCAGTGGGTGCAATTATCAGTTGGGACAATCTCATGCCCTTTTGCCATGTCTAACATGGTGCCAATCCTCAATTGACCATTGGTATGAGAATTTGCCTCTCGAAAGGGCCATTGGGAGCAAATGGAGAGCCGTTCTCCTCCATTACCGGGGTGTGTCACCTTAATAGCATCCTGCAAAAACAAACCAGTTCTCGATCTCTCTGAAAAACAAAAGACATCTGAACGTTATAATATTTAACAGGAACATTTTAAAATCAATTTACACCATAATAACAATCAGAAGGTCTTGATTGATTGTTTATTTTTCTATAGCAGCAGCTTTGGTAGTAATTCCACTGCAAGGCAAAATACAAGTTTATATCAAAGTGCTCTTTCTGGATTAACAACTAATGAAGGGACTTGTATTGCAGATACTGTACTTAAACAACTAAAAAAAACATATTATTGTTGATATGAAGCTGTGGCTGAATGGTTAGAGACGCAGCTTTGGAACCTAAAGGTTGCTGGTTTGATTCCCAAGACCAGCAGGCATGGCTGAAGTGCCCTTGAACAAGGCACCTTACCCCCAATTGCTCCCCAGGCTGTTATATGTTGCTCTGGATAAGAGCGTCTGCTAAACATCACTAATATAATGTAATCAGTTGAAGAAGAAGAAGAAAAAACTTTGTCACATATACACCACAGCAAAATGCTTTTCTTTGCATATCCCAGCTTGTTAGAAAGTTGGGGTCAGAGCACAGGGTCAGGCAGGATACAGCGCCCCTTGAGCAGACACGGTTAAGCATCTTGCTCAAGGGCCCAACGGTGTGTGAGAACCCACAACCTTCTGATCAATAATCCTGTAAAGCCATTCCTTTAAGCTTTCCAACATGGATGGGAGGATCTTTACAGTTTCTCAGTAACATGACAAGCTCTGTTTTTATCTTTTTAACTTCAAGAGAGAGAAAAACAGAGAGCCTGGTGAAAGAATGACTGTTTATAGCGACAGTATAGCTGTCCATGACAGATAAAATGAAAACCTGTTTGCACTGTTGTCCT
This sequence comes from Neoarius graeffei, assembly GCF_027579695.1. Lineage (NCBI taxonomy): Eukaryota > Metazoa > Chordata > Actinopteri > Siluriformes > Ariidae > Neoarius > Neoarius graeffei. The sequence goes on from NC_083579.1 coordinate 71,414,307, forward strand.
GTGGGAGGCATTTTGCTAGCATGGTTTGTTTCCAGTCAATTCAATACAAAGTTATTCAGACTGATCATCTTTCAGCCTATGCTGAGACGTTTCTGTCCTGGTGGGAGTCATCTCTTCTGGGATGACCCCACCCTCATCCACAGTGCACAATGGTTGGAGGAGTGTGTAAAAAATGTAAACCTTCACATTCACCAGATCTCAATGCAGTTGAAGACTTATGGGAGCTTTTGGAGTGATGTGTTGATAAAGCTCTCCACCACCATTATAGTTGGCCTCCATCGATCAGAACTGACCATGGATAATGCGCCCGAGTTGATTTGGCTGCGTCTGGAGCAGCGCCATGTGTGGCTGACAGAGGTGGACAAAGAACCCGACTTCATTACTGAAGTCAAAGTACAGATCCCACTGGTCAAATGTTACTCTGATACAAGTGAAAGTTGTCCAGTACAAATTTTTACTTAAGTTAAAGTACTGAAGTACCTGCTTTTAAAAATACTTAAGTATTAAAAGTAAATTTTCTGTCAACGCATCGTTGTATTATTGACACAACGCTTACAAAACCTAATGCCGTTACCAAAGACAGAAATGTGAATTCACAAAATGAACGCATGCTGTGCATCATGGTGGTTTAATGTTAAGCTAGCTAGTCAGTGAAGCTCCGCCTGACATGCTAGCAAACTCTTTTCAAACTCGAAATCATATTGTGTAGCTAACACTACTAGAAAAGAAAGATTTCTACATTCTGTTTGTTTGGCAGGATTATGCTAAAACATATTTCTGAAAGGACTTCAGATAAGTTAACGTTATTCATGTTAGCGTAACTCCGTTTTTACATGCTAACTAACGGTGTCCAAGTTAACTAGCTATGTATTAAGGCCTCTGCATGCTTTTGCGACAAGGCTTTCGCAGATAGCTTTTCGCAGACAGTTGTAATTTATCGTTGAGCGGGGAGTAATAGGCGTGCGCGATGTTATTCACCGCTACAACGCAAGGGGGCGCGAAGTCGCGAAATCGCTAGGAGTAGTTGGTGGGTGTGGTTAGCGGAGTGTTTATCCTCCGGTTACTTATAATGACTAGAACTGGAGTCGTATGGATGTACGTACTTCCTCACTTGCTCGATCAACCGCTCTTCGTGCTGCTCCATCTTCGCTTGTGTTTTTAAAAATGGCGGTCGTGAAAACAAACCAAACCGGGAAAGTAGGGAAGCGGAAGTGCGTGTACAGCGGATGTAGAGTGGACCAATCAGAGCCCTCTTGTCTGCAACGCTTCTGCGGTGGTCACAATTTTTGGGAGGTGCGCGCAGAGCGTCTGCGAAGGGGGGGGGGTACGCAGACGCTATCTGCGACACCGTCTGCGAAGACTGCGTTGTCAGCATAAATTGGCCTTTAATGTTAGCCGTGGACAAGGCTACGGCAACTTGGCGAGCAAATCTATAGAAAGTCAATTGACTAACCAGACTGCATAGCTATTGCAACGCTATCGCTAGCTCTAAAAGCACAGACAACTTTACTGCAAGCTTTCTCTTGGAATAAAATGTTTACAGACCTCAATATGCTTCCACAGGTCGGATGGCGAGTTTTTGGAGGCCGTGATGTGGTTCGTTTTCGGCAAACATTTAAAACAAAACGAATCTTTAATCCTTTCAGAAAACTGAAACATGGGTTCATGGGCCATGGGGGCGTGCATTCTCCAGAAGAACCGCCTCCTTCCATTCTGCCATCAACTGATCGTGTTAAATAACGCTGCTGAGAAATCACTGAACTTGATTTTATCCAGTCTATGGATGTTACGTGACCCTCGTGATTACTGATAGTCTGTCTCAGTGTCACCTGCAAAAAAAACAATCACGTTTTCGAAAAGAAAAGAAAAAAACATCCACTTTCAAAGCTGCTTCATAGTAACGAGTAACGAGGACTTTGATAGAAATGTAGTGGAGTGAAAAGTATGATATTTGCCTTTCAAATGTAGTGAAGTTAAAGTCATAAGTTTCCAAAAAAAAACCAACCTTCAAGTAAAGTACTGATACTTAAAAAGTGTACTTAAGTACAGTACTCAAGTAAATGTACTTCGTTACTGTCCACCTCTGGTGGCTGATGAGTCCGATGCGGGAATGACCATCCCTGCTGCAGTGGTTGCAGATGTGTTTTTCTCTGGACGACTGTAGAAGGCTCGCTGTTTCCTGTTGCGTCTGCGCTCTGCCACCACCATTACCAAAGTACCAATTGAGGGGATATATTTTCGAAGAATAATTTTCATCCTTTCAGTACAGTTCCTTGAGACTTGATGCCAAGATGCAATGAAGCTGTTCTTAGAGCTTGTCATGGCACCTTACTAACTCACACATGATGACTTGTGTTGTTTATTTCCTTTAATTTGGTATCTGCTTGTATGCTAAATAATAGTGTGTTTATACATGTGCATGCATGTGGTGGTTAAAGTATGGGGCTACTGGAGGAAAAAAGATGCCTTGAATGTAAATATGAATGGGGAAGTCATGGCCTGTTGGCTAGAGAAACAGCTTTGGGACCAAAAGGTCACCCGTTCAATTCCCTGGACCAGCAGGAATGGCTGAAGTGCCCTTGAGCGAGGCATCTAATCCCCAGGATGCTCTGGGTATGTTGTCTATCGCTCTGGATAAGAGCATCTGCTAAATCCCTGTAATGTAAATATCTCAATTAAGCAGTTACATCTTTTGCTCATCCCATGGGGCCACTGATTTATATTGTAGGTACAACACCACCATCCCCACCACAGGCATCCGAATCTCACTACAATCTCATCAGTTATCCACATGTATCTGTAGACACATTTTACTGGACTGGGGTGAGTTTCCCAAAAGCATCGGAGCACAAAGATCATTGTTAAATGGTAGAGTGAGCATCACAATGAACACTCTCTCTCCTAGTTAAGATGCTCTTAGCGTTAAGAGGTTTTTGGGAAACCCACACCCGTTTATCAGTCCCACAGTGACACTCTGGTTTTAGATACTTGCATGTGTGTGTGGTTTCATGGCACCTCGTCCGACATGCAAGGCGACATGGTGGTACACCTCACAGCAAGCAGGTTCTGCGTTCGAAGTGGGGTTTTCATGTTGTTCCTGTGCCCATGTGAGCTTCCTCTGGGTGTTTTCGGTTTACTGAGTCCAAAGACGTGGATTAGGTCAACTGGCTCCTCTAAAGCTGGGCATACACTGTGCGATTTTTTCAATCGCGATATTCAGCTGCTGCTCACACTGTACGAGTGAATCGCAGGGGTAAACAGCACGCAGCTTACGATTCCTGTTCTCACACTATACGATCCGATGCTCGGATGCGATGCTCAGGATTTCAAACAGGTTTGATTTTCATCCGATCGATCGGGAGGAGGTCGTGAGGTGTTAATCGCTTGTCGTTACCCCATGTATACTACCCGATCCGAGACGCACGATTGAGCCAAAACTCAGCCCGATCTCCAAAATAGTCGCACAGGTGAAAATCGTGTCAAAATCGGGCCAAAAATCACACAGTGTATGCCCAGCTTAAATTGCCCGCAAGTGTGAGTGTGAATGGCTGTGTGTCTCTGTGTATTAGCCCTGCGATAGGTTTGCGACCTGTCCAGGGTGTACCCCGCCTCTCACCTGAGGTCAGCAGGGATTGGCTCCAGCTCATTATCAAGGAATGAATGAACAGCATGCAATTTCAGTACACATAGTAATGCTTGATGTTATAATATGTAGTTATGGAAGAGTAATGATTTATATTCTATCCACGTTCACTGGATATGAGCAGTCACGCACTCTGATTGGCTACACTACTACAAGACTATCAGCTCATATACCATGAGTAGAGAAAAACAAAATGGCAGGGCGCATCGAGCCAGATATATCACTTTGTTATCAAGTATTTAAAGGAGAACTGAAGTAATTTTTCAACTTGCTTTATTTCTTAATTAACGTGTTATTCAATTACGTTTTCGGTTTTAGTCACCTTATATCGTGACTCGTATTGACAACTAATTGCAATTGAATATTATACTTATCGGCCTATTTGGTTTTTAGCCGTGTTGAATTTAGTTCGTTTGGTCCACGGCAGGCGTCGCTTATCTGCGCGATCTTCACGAGACTTGTGCGAGACTTCGAAACGTGAAGTGTCAGCCAGGTGTCAGCGCCACCATTTTGAAAGCTGTTTTCCAAATGAAATATTGCACAAAAACGAGTTTAAATGACGATTACTGCCTACTTTTTTCAAACTTTCCTGATCGCTCTCAAAACAAACAAAACTTCTGGCTTGATTACGTCAGCATTCGAAAGAGGGCGTGCGCATCTTTTGACAAAATTGGCAGATGTTGGTCACTTTGATTTCCGCTGTACATTTTACTTCCGTCCTACGATGTCTCGCACAGGTCTCAACGAATCTCGTTTACGGCCATTGCTTTGACATATGGACTGATATATTACAGAGCATATTTCAAACACTCATAACTTGCTATAGCAGCGACAAAATAGCGATCAAAAATGCATTCCGATATTTAATAAAATGAGAGAAATAGAATTTTGATGATAATAAATTTGCCTTCAGTTCTCCTTTAAAAGAAACTGAAATAGCTAAAAGAATATAGTCCTCTCCCCACCCCCCAATATCTCCTGTTCCACACTCCAGCCCAGTCAGTGGCAGTAATGCACCTTTAAGTTGGTTTGTCAACTGACAAAAAAAAACCCTCAAGAAGAAGAAAAACAAAATGGTGGAGTGATTTGCTGAAGCAACCGAGGATGAAATAAAAACTCTACTCGAAAACAAAACCCCCAAAAATAAAAAAAGCAACAAAATATGGAATAAAAGTATTTGATGGTAAGAGCTAGGGCTGCGTACCTAAACGTAACATCAGGTACAGGTACCGGTACAGAGGTTTAGGTACAGGTCCGGATCTGTACCTGTACCTGAACAATTTGACAAATTAACATGTGTTCTTCTGAACTTCTTCAATAATGACAGAAGCATTAATAAACTGTTGACAACTTGTCAGTATCTTTATTCAAAGAAAACCGAACATAACTAGGTTTCCTACCTCACTTCTCAGTCACCCTCTCAGTCTCACACTTAGTTAACTTGGGACAAAAAGTCATAAGTTGTCTCACAGGGAGAAGTGACTACACTAGAGTACTACAGACTACAGAGTATAGACAACATATAGTTCAAACTTTCAAAGTACCTGAGAAGTTGTCTCACAACGAGAAGTGACTAGAGTACTACAGAGTAGTACAGACAACATATAGTTCAAACTTTCAAAGTACCTGAGAAACCCTGACTAATGATGGTGTTAACAGTTAAACTAGATATTTTAAACAAAACTATGAGGCCTAATGCCTTATCTAAAGTTGTAAACAGAGTAGACGGCCATATGCCTGTGACATAGTGACAGTGTTATCCAAAGTGGTCTAAGTGTTCTTGTTGAGGAACAGGAGAACGTTCACGTTCTCTGGATCCAGGCAGGCTCTTTCAGCGGAAACTATATCTCCAGCTGTGCTGAATACCCTCTCACTGGGAACACTGGTTCCAGGCACAACCAGGTACCGCTTGGCCAGGCTACTCAACAGTGGAAGGCTTAGGCTCCTTTCCTTCCAGAAGGCCACGATGTCATCGGTGGAACAGAGTTTTGGGAGGTTTTTGTAGGTGTGTATTTCCTGTTGTGCCCTGATTCTAATAGGCAAGGGTGGTTCCACATGAGTAACCTCTACATCCTCATCTTCATCTATGAAGATCTCCTCCATAGCTGATAGCTTTGCCAGCTTCGCAGGGACTTCCTCGTCCTCATGACTGTCCTGTGTCTCCGTCTCCGACTGCGTGGCTGTGACGTCCTTGGGCTCCTTTTTGATGTGGACCTCTTGTCTGGCTTCAATGGCAGTAACCACTCTCTCCCAGACTTCATCTGTTGCCATTCCCTTGAATCTGGGATCCAAGGCAGTGGCTTCTTCCAGGAACTCCATTCTTTGTGTCTCCTGGTAGCGCGTTTCCAGGTCATTTAGGATGGCAGCTTTGATGTCACAAGCGAATGCATCGTCAGCTTCTTCGTCTGGACTGAGGTGTTTTCTCAGTTTGTCCATCATGGGGAGAACTTGACCACTGGTGGGGCGTTTTTCTGCTGACATGGCCACTGTGATTAGGTAGGGAATCTTCATGACACGAAGGAAGGTCTGGATCTTTCCCACATTGTCACTATCATTGCATTTTTGCAGCTTCTTGAATCCCTCCTTGTTTTTCAATCTTTCATCCATGGAAGCGGCAACTATTGCAGGATACAGCGTCTGGAATCTCTCCACCATGATGTATGTACTATTCCACCTAGTCTTACAGTCCAAGAGCAACCTGTGGTTGGGGAGATTGAGAGTCGTTTGTTTCTCCTTGAGCACAATTTTGCCCATGTACGAACTCCTGAAGTATGTAATTGACGGCCTAATCATACCTACCATGGCAGAGACAGATGGCACAGCCATCACCTTCTGTGTTGCCAAGTTAAGGGTGTGGGCAAAGCAACCCATTGACAGACGGACTCCGGCCTTTTGCGTGGCATTCACCATAGCCTTGGCATTATCAGTAGTCATAACTTCCACTTTGCCGGTCAAGCCGAACTCCTCCAAGCAATCTTCTATTTCTGTGGCAATGTTTTCTCCCGTTTGTGCTACTTCTGCTTTTAGGGTTTGCAGTACTTTTACATTCAGCTGCCAGTCCTTGATGTAATGGACAGTGAGGGTGAGAAAGTGGTCTGTGGCTCTTGATGTCCACCCATCCCTGTCAGTGTAGCGCACTCAACATCATTCAGATCTGACTTTAGGGCCTTCAATGCGACATCGTACATGCTGGGGATAATCCTTTCCGCAACGTCATCTCGGCTTGGAAGTTGGTAGGCCGGGTTTAGCTCCTGTACTAGCGCCTTGAAATATGGGTCTTGTACTGTTGAATATGGCCTCAAGGCCTTAACTAGATAATGACACGCCCTTATTGTGATCCGGTGTTTCCTTTCTTCAGATATTTTGGCCTGCTTGGCCAAAGTAAAAGGTGTTATCCTTGTCACAGGGCTAGCACTGGCTGAACTGCCTGACGTACTGGCAACAGCACCACTAGCACTGACGCTTCCTGAACTAGACTCCATTGAAGGAGGGGGGGGACCTCAAGCTTTGATTTTGAGGTGGACTCAGGTGGAGTCGCACTGGAAGCATTGTCCTCGGCTGAAAGAACCAAAAAATGTAAAAAACCAATGACTATTAAAACATAGAATCAGATTTCTTCTATTAACATATGAAAACATAAATGATCTGATAGTGACTGACACCATTGGTATAGAAATGCCACAGGAACAAAACGTGTTATTCCAGAATGTAAACTCTGCGCTCTGTTGACAGTAGTTATGGTGGAAAAGGACAGCAGTGAATGTATATTATATTACACCATTTTTTGGCAAAAATAGGTAATGTTACCGAGATTTTTTTAAACACCATTCAGTCTGGAAAAAAACGTGCTGCTTCTTGTACAATTATCTAGCATGACAAATGGCCCGCTAATAGCGCCCCCCCCCAGCGGGGCCAGTTATAGCCCCAGAGTGGGAGACAAGCCGCTGGCAAACTCCCTTGCTGCCAAAACTCCCCGCCTGAAAGATCTGTTGCGTATTAGTTACGCTGTCCCTAGGTATCACTTTGGTCACGTTTGGTGTCGCATGAGGCCATGAGGTTAGGAGATGAAAACTAAAACATTTTAATTTGGCCCATGTTTTATCTCAGAATTCTACTACATTCTTAGCTTAACAAAACAAAAACTTACCCTTAATGTTGAACTTGGATGCAATGATCGTTCCAGACTCATATGGAGTTGTCTCAATCTTGTGATGCCAGTGTAAATGTTTTGCTATGTTAGACGTTCCACCGCTGCACTGAATGGTGGCATTACAGAGGTTGCACCTTGCGTTCTGGCCCCCTGAAAGCTTTGTTACGTGATCCCAGACCTTACTGATCTTCCCACGTGGCATGACAAACAAATTCACTCCGCGCAGTCCGCTGCCTTTAACTTACGCGCCAAAATTACACAAAGCAACAAAGACCGCCAATGCCAGCAAAGGAAAAAAAGGCTGACCTGCTTTTGAGTCTTTTTGACCAATCAGAACGCTGGATCAGCCAAGCTCTCGCAATGTCTCGTGAGACTGTGGCGAGAGGATCTCAAATCAAAGATGGCTCTGATTTCAAGTTTCAGCGCGGCATTTTACGTCTTTTCCAGTGCTAAATTTTCATCTTTGTGGTAGGATTTACCACAAAGGATTTCTTCAGTCACAAAATAAGCATATACTTGGTGTAAATTTATATCGGTACAGTACCGGTACTTCATGATCCGGTATTTTGGACCTGTCCCGAATCGATTTTCACGGTACAGTACCGGTACACAGCCCTAGTAAGAGCGTATCTTTTTTTTTCAAGAATGATTATTATATGACAATTATTCACAAATTGCTCCTGTCGTTTCGCCGGTTTGTTTACATTCTAAGCGGAAATTATTTTGTCGGACGTTTTGTGTAAAGTTTTTATTTATCGAATTTGCAAAAAATAAAAATGCCAAAATCCAGTGAATCTCGTCGTACATGGCTTATAGCCAACTTGGTGTTACATGCTTCGTCGGCTATCAGCTCATGTACGACTCGATTTCGTGGAATAACTGTTATATGGCCTCACTGTTCACTCACCCAGATGAGGACGAGGATGGGTTCCTGTCTGGTTCCTCTCCCACTACTGTCTATGGCTTTCTCATTAGGGATCTCATTCTACATGCAATGCTGCTTTGTGACATTGTCTATTCATGAATGGTGTATGGAAATAAAATTACACTGAAATTGAACTGATTGACAATGTCAGTTTAAAACTCCTTACTGTGAAAGACTGCAGTTCTTCCTGACATTGACTGACTGACAAAGCTCTCTAGAGATATCTAAGATATCTGTCTTGTGAGATGAGTCCAAATCACAAGGTTGCTAATGCTCCAATTTGATCTCTTGATTTGTTGCAGGATTTTGGGTGCATGACAAATTAACCAGGTAAACCAGTACTCAGCATTTCACGTCAACATTTTGGTCTTGTAATCTATGTTTAAGTTTAACACCTGTAACCTTCTTTAAGGGTTTTGTATCTTTTGGAGGAAAACGATGAAGTTGCTGTTGGCCGTGGCCTCCATGCAGATGCTTCTGGCTCCAGTGTTCATGGTGAGTGCTGTGACATGTCAGAAATGACAAACTCGCATGAGTCATTGTAGAAGTTTACAATTTAATTATGTCTTTATTCAAAGCTATACATACTGCATATTCCAAATGTTCTGGTGCCAGGTATGACGTCATTAATCTTGTTCGTGACTTTAACAAGTGTAGTTACTACTCACATAAATGTGTGTTGTGTTCTGGCTTGTGTACAAAACGATTTACACTTTTACTGCCTTGTTAATTTGAATATATTTGGAAATATTTTCACATAACTGGAATAAACGTGATATTTAACAGTTATTCTATGAAATCGAGCTGTACATGAGCTGATAGCCGATGAGGCACGTAGCGCCGAGTTGGCTATAAGTAATGTAGGACGAGATTGAGTGGAATAACTGTTTTATTCTATCCACATTCACTGGATTTTGAGAAACTGAGCATTTTTATTTTTTTGCAAATTTGATCAATGAAAACTTTGTACAAAACGTCCGACAAAATCATTTCTGCTTAGAATGTAAACAAACCAGTGAAATGACAGGAGCAATTTGTGAAAAATGCTATAATAATCATTCTTGAAAAAAAAGATACGCTCTTACCATCAAATTCCATATTTTGTTGCTTTTTTAATTTTTATTTTTTGGGGTTTTGTTTTCGAGGAGAGTTTTTATTTCGTCCTCAGTTGCTGTGGTAACACGCTCTGCCAGTTTGTTTTTCTTCTTCTTGAGGGTTTTTTTTGGAGGTTGGAAAACCAACTTAAGGTGTATTACTGCCACCGACTGGGCTGGAGTGTGGAACAGGAGATAATCTCGTCTCATCTCATCTCATCTCATCTCATCTCATTATCTCTAGCCGCTTTATCCTGTTCTACAGGGTCGCAGGCAAGCTGGAGCCTATCCCAGCTGACTACGGGCGAAAGGCGGGGTACACCCTGGACAAGTCGCCAGGTCATCACAGGGCTGACACATAGACACAGACAACCATTCACACTCACATTCACACCTACGGTCAATTTAGAGTCACCAGTTAACCTAACCTGCATGTCTTTGGACTGTGGGGGAAACCGGAGCACCCAGAGGAAACCCACGCGGACACGGGGAGAACATGCAAACTCCGCACAGAAAGGCCCTCACCGGCCACGGGGCTCGAACCCAGGACCTTCTTGCTGTGAGGCGACAGCGCTAACCACTACGCCACCGTGCCGCCCACAGGAGATAATCTTTTCGCTATTTCAGTTTCTTTTAAAGCTGTACTGCCTTTCAGATTTTTCAAGTTTAGGTCATAAAAAGAATTTTCCCCGACACCCAATTATTTTTGTTTAGTGACCGAAAGCTACTGAATTTGAATCACAGACTTCCAATTTTATTAGTTTTTTAAAAATAGAACAATTAATGAATTTACAGCCACGTGGCCCTAAATTCTCCGCTATTTTTTCCTGCTTCACCATGACAGAATCCAAGATACTATATCATGCATCATGTGGTGGGCTTTCCCCGTTCACGCAAGGCATTGTGGGATACAAATTTGAAACAAGAGAGAAAAATGGAGGACGTGAGTGTGCGAATGAAATGTGAAAGACTGACAACAGTAACGGAAAACGAGAAGAAAAGACGTTATGTTATGTACGAAGGAAAGGAAACGCAGGACCAAACTAATAAATATCGGCGGTTAGCGAGCACCTCGGTGTGATCAGCTGTTCGTTTAGCGACAGAATGATGGAACTGTCAGTGCACGCTCAAAGGTAAACCTGCGCATGCACACACGGACTTCTTCTGTCTGCTTGACTGCGCGAAGCAAACGATTTCATGCGCATTATTTGCTCAGGAATCCCCTCAAATTAAATAACCTCCCAGCCACAGAATGGCCTGGGTTTTTATCTCCTGCCCAAACGAAGTTTGGCGGGGGATATAGAAACGGGTTCCGTCCGTCCGGTCATGTTTTCGTTTCCGGGCCATATCTTTAAAACTACTGAAGATATCTTCATGAAACTTTGTATACATATCAAGCAACACGTGAACTGTTGTCTTTTGCTTTTTTGGATTTTTGAAAAAAACTTTTACATCAAAAATAGATTTTGATTTCATTTCAAAGAGCAATGTTCGTTTCCAGAGCATATATCCAAAACTATTCATGATATGTATTTGAAACTTGGTATACATGTTAACAATGTGATATAGATGTGCCTTTTCATCCTAAGAAATTTTAATTTTTCATGTTTCCATGGAGGGCGGCAGGGTGGTGTAGTAATTAGCACTGTCGCCTCACAGCAAGAAGGTCCGGGTTCGAGCCCCATGGCCGGCGAGGGCCTTTCTGTGTGGAGTTTGCATGTTCTCCCCGTGTCCGCGTGGGTTTCCTCTGGGTGCTCCGGTTTCCCCCACAGTCCAAAGACATGCAGGTTAGGTTAACTGGTGACTCTAAATTGAGCGTAGGTGTGAATGTGAGTGTGAATGGTTGTCTATGTGTCAGCCCTGTGATGACCTGGCGACTTGTCCAGGGTGTACCCCGCCTTTCGCCCGTAGTCAGCTGGGATAGGCTCCAGCTCGCCTACGACCCTGTAGAGCAGTATAAAGCGGCTAGAGATAATGAGATGAGATGTTATGAGATGAGATGAGATGTTTCCATGGAAACAGTTTCAGACTTGGTCTCTCAGGTTAGTCTTAGGGGTAGGTTTTGTTTCCAGAGCAGAACTTGAAAACTATGAGTGGTATGGTCTTGAAAGTTGGTATATGTGTTGATTAAGTAATGTATTTGTGCCTTTTGATACTAAGAAATGTGAGAAATGTTAATTTTTAGCTCACCTGGACCAAAGGTCCGCTGGGTTTATGCCAAGGGCTGCTGAGGTCAGTGTAAAGAGGTAGGGTTGGTTTCCTGCAGCAGAACTTGAAAAATGTGACAAATAATATCTTGAAACTTGGTATATAGTTGGTATATAGGGTGCGGGATATAGATGACTCTATCTTCTTGTTTTATTTTTTAGATATTACAGAAATAAACATGTATCACAATGATCAAATTTCAGAGAGAACTAAATTTCACCGATTTTACGAAATCGAAAGGCCGTCTATTTTTCAATACTTGATAACAGCCACCATTTTGTTTTTCTCTACTCACGGTATATGGGCTGATATTCTAGTAGTAGAGTAGCCAATCAGAGCATGCGATTGCTCTTATCCAGTGAATGTGGATAGAATAATACTGCATATGCAGTGGATGTGTAAAATGAATGCATTTTGGTTTTTGAGATTTTTCTACAATTTGTGTACAGATCGTGTAAGTTCATAATGCACTAATTAACCCTAATGTATCTGCTGCGTTTTTAGATGCCGAGCACTGATTACTGGGCCGAATGGGGGTCGTATGGAGAATGCAGCCGCTCGTGTGGCATCGGTGTAACCGTGAGGATGAGACGGTGTGTGAGTCAGCGGTAAGCAGACAGCTCTCATGCATATAATTGGGTAGCATCGTGCCTGTAAGTGTCTGTTTGTGTGTTGGTGAGAGATCCCTGGGTGTGTCAGCGTTGCCTCAGGCATGGATTTGTTTTGATGGACAGATTTATTTCGAAGACATAACAGTTTTTTTGAGAAAAGCTCACACTTTAGCCAAGCTGACATGAAATATAAAGGGAGTGGAGCATGAAGTGGCCAGACCTGAGAATTCTCTCTTTCAGCCTTTCTGTTCATGCACGCTTTCTGAAAACAAAAAAAATCCTGAAGTCATCAGATCTATTGTCTGCATCCAGGAGCTCGTTTTTCTTCGCTGTTGAATGTGGAGGAAGATAAAAGCAGACGTTTCCTGTCTACGGTCCTTAATAATAGACATGCAAGTGCAAGTCTTTGTATAAAGAAGAAATGAAGTCGAATCAACTTATTTTTGTCCTGTATTATACATTTTACATCGACTTTACAAAAACGAACAGGTTTTCAGATGTTTAACCAAGAACTAAAATTAACAGGATTCCTTTAAGGAAATAAAGCTGGCACTTGTTAACAGTTTGTTTTATTTTTATTGGCAGTAATGTTGCAATTACAAAACAGTACGGTTGTATGAGAAGGCTGGTTCAGCATAGCGTTGTGCCCATAAATCTTGCCCGAGTTGGAATCTGGCTTGCATGTTCTCTCTTGCATCTGATGATGAGTGTAATGCTTTTAAGGAGAAGGTGGTGTTTGTTAACCCAGTACTCTCCTAATCCTCTCTTCTCCCCTCCATAGTGCCGTATATTGCATTAAATGTCTCGTTGAAACGTTATGAAATATTCTGTCGTGCCTTTTTAGGATTAATGTTGCAACACGATCCTCAAAGCTACATTAAAAGTAAATCCAGTTTAGTTTCCATGTTTGTGGTGAAACTGGTTTCTTATTACATAAAAATCAATGTTACCAGTCGATATTTGCTCTGCCAACTGATTAAGTGACTCCTGTTAGGATTTAGACATTGGGAATGGGAATACATTGTATGTGTGTGGGTGTTTATATACTACTGAGGACCAAATGTCCCCACAAGGATAGTAAAATCTGACAATTTTGACCTTGTGGGGACATTTGGATGGTCCCTACAAGGAAATTGCTGCTGTTGTGTTTAAAAAAATAAAAAAATAATCCAAAAAGTTTCCTTTTCTTGACTGAGTTTAAGGTTAGGGTTAGGTGCAGGCACAGTATTAATTAGCTGCGATAATTATTATGTCAATGGAAGGTCTTCATAAGGATAGTTTGACAAACGTGTGTGTGTGTGTGAGAGAGAGAGTGTGTGTGAGCGTGTGTTCGCATATTACCTGTCACACAAGCATTGCATAGTAACGGCATGTAAATGTGTCAGAGATTCTCAGAAAGAGGCATTGCAAAACCCGGAGTAGAAATTCAGTTCCCCAACACCTAACTTTGCCCACACACACACACACACACACACACACACACACACACACACACACACACACACAGTCTCTTAGGCAGTGTTCCCAAAGCATTTCTGTGTTATGTGATACCAAAGAACAATGTCCATTCATGGTAGTCAATCATATGCCATGTTTGCTGCTGTAGTCACTGTGGAGTCTACAGCTAGGTGAAGGGCATGGAGCCAGGAGAGGAGCCGTGATGGGTGCGGAGCAGCGACTGAAGCAGTGTGACCCCGTCTTTGTTGCTGTACACAAGGAATTTGTTGAGCTCTCATTGTGCTTAGAGATATGATAATAAGATAACCAAGACAAGCACACACACACAATTTTTAATTTCAGCCACCCATTTGAACTAAGTTATATCCTAGAGGCCAGGATTAACCTGCTCAGAGAAAGCACACTGCTCTTTATGCCGCTTTTCCACTACAAACGCGGCTGAGTTGGGCTGAGCCGTGCCGTGCTGAGTTGGGCTGAGTCGGGCTGAGCGGGGCTGTTGGAGTTGCATTTCGACTACAACCGCGCTGAACCGTGCTGGCTGGAAGTGGGTGGACACATTGGGTGGAGTTAGCGAAAGTGGGTGGACGTCACGTGATGTCGTTAAGCAGCGCAAACAGTGACATCAGTGAGCTTTTAAGCGGTAGTCTCACGACCCGAATAGTAAACAATAAACATGGAGGACATGGAGTCGTTAGTGTTGCTGGTCTTGGTGCTGTGGCTTGTTGTCACCGACAACGCGGACAGATACTGGCAAGAGCGTATAGATGAGGCGAGGCGCATAAGGCTTCAGAAATTCTCGTAATTCGTAATTATTCTTCTTCCGGGTTTGCGGTGTTTACAGATCCCAGCGTGCTCGCGGGGCGTGTGTGGGCATGTGAGGACACTCCTCCTCACCAATCAGTGCACAGGGGAGTGTCTGCTCACGCCCCCAGCCTCACTCGGCTCAGTTTGGCTCGCTTCAGCCCCACTCCAAAACCGTGCGAGTTTTAGGGGCTAAGCAGGGCTGAAGCGAGCTGAGTCGTGCTGGTTTTTGGTAGTCGAAACGCGAGCCGTGTCGGGCTGAAGTGAGCTGAAGCGAGCTGAAGTGAGCTGAAAAAGGGTAGTGGAAAAGGGCCATTAGAGTACTTGTGTATACAGGGGCTTACATAAGTCAGAAAACAAGGCAGTGGAAATTTCATATATACCTGTTTGTCTGTATCTGCTGTTAAATTTTTATTTAAATAATGTGCTTGTTATATCAACATAATATATGGGAAGCTATGGTTAGCCTAAAGGTTAGAGAAGCAGCTTTGGGACCAAAAGGTTGCCGGTTTGATTCCCTGGACCAGCAGGAATGGCTGAAGTGCCCTTGAGCGAGGCACCTAACCCCCAACTGCTCCCCAGGCTGCTCTATGTATGTTGTATGTACATCGCTCTGGATAAGAGCGTCTGCTAAATGCCTGTAGCATAACAAATAGTTGGATTGTGTTTCACAGTTACATTACATTCAATTACAGGCATTTAGCGGACATTCTTATCCAGAGCAACATATAATATACCTGGAGCATTTGGGGATTAGATGCCTTGCTCAAGGGCACTTCAACTATTCCTGCTAGTCCAGGGAATTGAACCGGTGACCTTTTGGTCCCAAAGCTTTAGGCTATGGCTTCTTAGGGTTCCTAGTTATTTGGTTTCTGCAGCGCAAAAAAAAAAAAAAAAAGCTCAAGAACCCTGCTTTATGGAGTTCACAGCAATGAGGGTGAATACTTAAGCAGTCTGAACCTTTTTTTTATTTGTGAATAATTTTACAAGCTATATTATTAATCCCCCCTCCCCCCTCAATATTATAGGTTAACTCCATTTACAGATTACAACACTTCAAAATATAGAGAAAAAACCATTCAAAGGGAGGGAATACTTATACAGAACTAATCTAATGTAGTTGCACGAACATATTACGCTGACTAATGTATGGATGTCTTTGTATAACAGTATCAGTAAATTTCAACATCTTCAACATTTGAAAATCCTCTGTGTTTATCCGCCACTTATTCATTGTTATTCAGTGATGAAAACTTTGTCCTTTATGTGGAATCTTCTCTGCTTTCAGGACTGATGGAGGCCACAGTTGTGTGGGACCAGATAAATCCTATCGCACGTGCAATATTCAGGTACACGCTCCCTCAAACTGTATGACCCATATGTCCAGTTAAATGTCCATATGTTTGGAACCAAACTGAAAATCTGGGATTTTTTCAGTTAAAATTAGAAATAAACAAAGTTTAAGCATTTCAAAATGCGTAAAATGAAGAAAGTACATGTTCAATATTTATTATTCAAGATCCTGCATTATTTCTAGGTCCCTATTTAAATGTAAGTGAATTAGTGACACTGAACATGTTAAGAAGAAGAAGCAGTCCTTATTTGTCACATGTCCTCCTCTGCATTTAACCCATTTGAAGCAGTGAGCACACAAGTGAGAAATGAGCACACATACCCAGAGCAGTGGGCAGCTATACTACAGCATCCAGGGAGCAGTTGTGGGTTCAGTGCCCTTGCTAAAGGGCACTTTAGCTATGATACAGAGGAAGGGGAAAGTGCTGTTCATTCACTCAACTCCCCTCACGTTTTTCCTGCCGATCCCAGGAATCAAACAGTGACCCTTTGGGCCCAAGGCTGTTTCTCTAACGTTCAGGCCATGGCTATATGTTAACACCTTTGTACAAAAGATCATATTTTCTTTGAGTCTTATCCGTTCCATTAAAGCACGCAATCAGCTGAAACTCCAGTGGATTTGATACAACATGAATAATCAGGTTTTACAAACTAGGAGTCCATCCTTGTGTCTGAAATTGCTCATTCGTTCACTACTCCCTATATAGGGAATTACTATATAGAGGACTATATACTGAGCTCATTGGTAAAATGAAAAAACACTTTTGGACACTACTCCATCACGCTGGTATTTACATCATTACTGTCGCACAATTAAAACGTGCCAGATCAGTCGGCTGGTGGGTTTTCAAAATAATAAACACATGCATGTGTTTTTGTGATAAATCCGTATTATACTGAGCGTATTTCCCACATTAATCAATACAACGTACCTGCAGCTTTCAGTTCTTTGGTTTTTTTTTAAATCAAGGCTGAATACTTTCTTCTTTGCCGCTGCCTTTTATTAAATCAAATTTGAGAATTTTAATTTGATTTCTTTCAGCGTGACCGCAATGTATGATGGGATATATTGCTTTGGTTAGTGACCATCGGTTGTACACTACTTTTCATGATGCATTGTGGGATACTTTGAGTGCACTATATCAGGTGTAAATAATCCTCACTAAGGTTTCAGACAGCACTACAAAATGGCGTCCTCACTATTTAGTGCCCTATATAGTGAGGAGGGAGCGATTTCGGACACAGGGCATGTGATGTAATTATAGCAAAAGTAGATAGCAAATATTAAGTAAGTGTGAAATTCGTGTACTTATTTCTGTCTCAGGTTACCATTGATAATATAATATAATGACCAAAGTATTACATTTTCAAAATTAAATTTCTAAAACGGGGTGGCACGGTGGTGTAGTGGTTAGCGCTGTCGCCTCACAGCAAGAAGGTCCTGGGTTTGAGCCCCGGGGCTGATGAGGGCCTTTCTGTGTGGAGTTTGCATGTTCTCCCCGTGTCCGCGTGGGTTTCCTCCGGGTACTCCGGTTTCCCCCACAGTCCAAAGACATGCAGGTTAGGTTAACTGGTGACTCTAAATTGACCGTAGGTGTGAATGTGAGTGTGAATGGTTGTCTGTGTCTATATGTCAGCCCTGTGATGACCTGGCGACTTGTCCAGGGTGTACCCCGCCTTTCGCCCGTAGTCAGCTGGGATAGGCTCCAGCTTGCCTGCGACCCTGTAGAAGGATAAAGCGGCTAGAGATAATGAGATGAGAATTTCTAAAACGAATGCAAACTAGAACGATTTTCACTTGTGGTCTCAGACTTTTGGACCCCACTGTATGTCTTTGTACATTTGAAACATGCAGACGTGTCTCTGCCTGCTTTAGTTTCCTCCGATTCTTTATCAGTCAAAGTTCATCTTTTCAACACTGCCTCTCTGTGTCTCAGCCTCCATAAATATTAATGGTATCTTTCCTTTTTCATGCTTCCTGTTTTGTTTCTTTGCCTTATATTTCTTGCTAGGACTGCCCCGAGGGTTCCAGAGATTTCCGAGAGGAGCAGTGCTCTCAGTTTGATGGCACTGATTTTCATGGAAAATACTACAAATGGTTAGCGTACTATGGAGGTGTGTATGTGACACTCTGTGGCACTCAAGGCTTCACTGTATATACATGGGAGTGAGTTTCATCAAAATTTTGCAGCCATAAAATCTCTCGATTAGTATCTCTAATAGTCTCTCAAAGTACTTTCATGCTTATGGGAACTTTGGGTTTTGTTTATTCCCGTCTTGAGAAGTGTAAACCAACTGAGGACATTTTAACTTCTCAAGAGCCAAAAGACATTCATTGCTGTGGGAATTTGTTTTACTTTGTTCGAATAGCAACTTGAGCTGGAACAGCTGCCTAAGCTGAAGCCCATAAGAAGACAAAAAAGTCTTTTCCAAATTTCTTCTTCTGCTTTTCCAAGCATAAATATCAGCAATTTGCTCTTGTATTTGCATTTTCTCTTCTCCAGCGGAGAACCAGTGTGAGCTGAACTGCATCCCCAAAGGAGAGAACTTCTATTTCCGTCACCGGAGCTCGGTAATGGACGGCACACCCTGTCAACCGGGAAAGAGGGATATCTGTGTGGAAGGAGTGTGCAGGGTGAGCATGGATGACCCAATACCCATTAATAATTCTTCATGATTTGTTTAAGAAGTTATAAGGCATGCTTGTTAAACATGGATAAAACAGGTTATAAAGAAATGTGTTTCTTCTTAAATGTATTGAATCTCACACTGAAAATATGAAAGAAATCTAAACTTAAATTGAAGTGAATATGTTCTAAGAAAATAATCCCTCAGCAAAGTGTAACGCATGGTGTGTTTTCATTTATTACCTCCGCCAAGGAGGTTGTTTTCGGTAGCGTTGGTTTGTTTGTTTGTTGGTTTGTCTGTTAGCAACATTACGGAAAAAGTTATGAACGGATTGCTCTGAAATTTTTTCCAGAGGTGTGACTGGGCAGAAGTAACAATCCATTAAATTTTGGCGGTTATCCGGATCACCTTCTGGATCCCGGATTTTTTTAAAGGATTCTTGGCGGAGGTCTACGCTCTCCGAGTGCTTTTCTAGTATTGTACTTTGTTTTTGTTTTTTTTTAATTTGCCAGAATGTTTGGGAACTCTTAAGTGGTTACCAGTGGAGAATATCACTGAATTATCACTGTTTCACTGGGGTATAAATACGAGGTGATACAGAGGCCAAATTCCAAATTCGTTATTCATCAACATGGGGAATATTGAAATAGTATTGGCTGGCATTGAGTGGTATATCAGATATATTCCATTCAGCTAGCATGATATTGAAAGAGTCGAAGATGAGTAGCTGAATGGAATATATATGATAGACCATGAAAAAAAGCCAGCCAATATTATTATTATTATTATTATTATTATTCATACACACTCTCTTCATATCAACATTCTCGAAGGCCAGCGCTAGCTTATCCATGAGTTAGCGCTGTCAGAGTGGCAATGAAATCACCTTCCAGCCGGTGTAGCGTTCATCAGGAGGGTTAGCGAATGTTAATAAAGCAGTCAAGCCAGTGTGATCAAGAGCAAGTAGCACAGGCTAACGACCAAGAAACTAAGATTTATGTCTCCAGACTCTTCTTCCACGCTGCTCACAACAGTATTTTTCACTCACACATAAGCATTTAAGTGGCCTAGTG
This sequence comes from Neoarius graeffei, assembly GCF_027579695.1. Taxonomy (NCBI): domain Eukaryota; kingdom Metazoa; phylum Chordata; class Actinopteri; order Siluriformes; family Ariidae; genus Neoarius; species Neoarius graeffei. The sequence continues at coordinate 71,434,251 of NC_083579.1, forward strand.
GCTAGCGTGCCCGCCTCTCGATCGGGAGATCATAAGTTCTACTCGTGGTTGGATCATACCAAAGACCATCATAAAATGGTACCTACTGCCATCTGGCAAAGCATGCTGCAATAAAGATGTGAGTGGGGAGTCAAACTCTTGCGGTTACCAGAGGACTAGCCCCCCATTGTAACCCCAGCTATGTAATATAGGTAAACCTGGCAGCCATGTTTGTGTACAAACTGTCACAGTTGCTCACTAGCGCGGAAGTTTTACCTCTCCGCTGTGTCTCTTTTCCAGTTTTTCGATGTCTGTTGGTCTGTTTTTCTCTTGTAAATATGCATGAAGACTATATAATGAAATTTTGGTAGCCTTTCGGGTGTTCAGCGCATCTTTAGTTTCAGTTTATTTATTTAATGATTAATTATAGCATAGCTAATCCTAGCAGTAGCACTGGATTAGCCTTATCTTCTCTCTTTCCCGGCGAACAAAGAAATGGTTCTGCGCATGCACAGCAGAAAAGTTTTGTCACTGAATATTCGCATCAGCGCCGACATGTGACCTCGTGTTGTCTTGACAATGTGCAATATTATAGCAATATTGCATGCTCATTTTCCATTGGGGAGAGTGGCGTAATACATGGAAGATAAATGATATGATAACAATATTGCATGCTGTCGAACCAAATGAATTAAACCCGCTAGAAGGGAATAGAATACATGTTTTTATCCCATGGAAGAAGTGTCCTGTATGTATAATAATAAAGAATATATAAATAAAGTAAGACAAAAGTGTACTGTCCATCTGAAATCAGGCAATGCCTCTGAAATATACATGCCTGAAAATGGCCAAATCCACTATTAGGGCAATAGTTAAAATGTCGAGAGTACATTTATGAACCTGGCTGGAAGAGGACATATTTTTATTTTGTCTCTAGACACAGTGAGAAAGGTTAGAGAGATTAAAATTTCTCCAAGGATCACAGTTGGAGATTTGAAGAAGCATTTTGGAGTCACCAAGTGTCCAAATATACAATTAAATAACACCTCTGTGTCTTTTTGTTCACCTAACTACAAACGTAAGTTCCTGAAGTTCACTATACACTACTTATGCTCACTTTGTACACAGCGTCTGGGATGTGACAGCATGCTGGATTCTGGGCAGCAAGAGGATGCATGCCTACAGTGTGGAGGGAATGGCCAGTCCTGCCACTTCATCAGGAACACCTTCACCATGCAGGCTCTACCCAATGGTAACACCCACACGCAACCCTAATCACCAGAGATCTATGGTGGTAAATGCATTAAATGTTTTTTTCTTTATGCCTGTTAGGTTATAATCAAATGTTCATCATCCCTGTTGGTGCTACCAGCATCCGTATCACTGAGAATGTACCTACTCGTAACTACTTGGGTGAGTGTGTGTGAGAATTTAGCTGTGTTATGGCAATCACTGTTAACCCTCTGGAGTTCAAGTGGATGGTATTCCTACTGCACATACTGTTTTATAGTTATTGATGTTGAAATGTTGAAAGCTTGCAGTGAAGAGATTGTGTAGTAGCAGTCCTAGGAATAGAAGCAGCTGCATGAGTAATACTAATAATGTTTGCAGTATTAGTAGTGCTAGAAGCTGTTATATAAGGGCTGTTTCACAATCAGGGTATACTTTTCAGGTCCACAATAGTCCAAACATCAAACCTATTTGTGTTTCTCTGCTGTCAAAATTTATCTTTAACTGCGCAGAATTTCAGAGTTACAGGTCATATAGTGGTCAGGTTACTTGTGGTGAGAAGATGGCATATAGTGTACTCGTATTTCTAAAGTTGACCCACGTTCTTATAGTCCACAAGAGTAAAGTATACGAAGTGAAAAACCTTTGAAATGTATGCGATTTTAAGTACAAATTTTCAAGTCCTGTGCAGCAATGTGTCTACATGGTGGTATCTGTAATAATAACTAAAGTGGTGACAATCCTTGTGGTTTTCCGGAGAGGACACTTTTTTGACAGACTCACATTTCAACCACATGTGAAGCTCTGCTGCAATTTTCTCACATCTGTTTCAAGTCCTGTTTTTTACTGTGCATCAACAGAGTCTTCTGCTTCTAAATTGACAAATATTTTCTTTAAAAAATCATTTGCAACCTCATAATATGGTGAGTTTTCCAGAGAGGACATTTTTGACAGACAAAGGATACTCTTGGAGGCACTTAGTTTACAAAAAAAATTTAACTTCTACTTAAATATCTTACTATTGTGAATGAAAGTATGATATACATCCCAAAGTAAAACCTAGTTAGTGCTAAAAAAATGCAAATCTGAATTTAACCAGTAAAATCTAAGTGTCATAATTAAAGTAGAATAAAATGAAATGACTATGTAGCACCTTCACTCAGTTTAAACTTATATGTAACGAGTGGTCTGCTAACGTGGACTAGGTTCGGTTGAGGGGGAGCAAATTGACAAATTAAATACTGTAAATATATGAACAATTATACAACTCATCTCATCATCTCTAGCCGCTTTATCCTTCTACAGGGTCGCAGGCAAGCTGGAGCCTATCCCAGCTGACTACGGGCGAAAGGCGGGGTACACCCTGGACAAGTCGCCAGGTCATCACAGGGCTGACACATAGACACAGACAACCATTCACACTCACATTCACACCTACGGTCAATTTAGAGTCACCAGTTAACCTAACCTGCATGTCTTTGGACTGTGGGGGAAACCGGAGTACCTGGAGGAAACCCACGCGGACACGGGGAGAACATGCAAACTCCACACAGAAAGGCCCTCGCCGGCCCCGGGGCTCGAACCCAGGACCTTCTTGCTGTGAGGCGACAGCGCTAACCACTACACCACCGTGCCGCCCCCAATTATACAACTTTATTAACAAAATTCAGAGTTACAAAATACCTCTGTTCAGCAAGTATCAAAAATTAACACAAATAAAAGAGAGCTCTTTCAAAGTAACAAATAAAATAGAAAAAATGTAATTGCGTGAAAGTGTGACCAATGTTTGCGTAAGAGAGTGAGGTTCCTGGTTATCTGTATCATGTGGTGTAGACTACGTTGATCTTTAAAATCCAAGGGTCCCAGGTTCTTCAAACCGGTGTACAGAGTTCGCTCAGGATCCAGTGGGACTGAATTGCCATCGAAACTCATCCGTAGAAAAAAAACCCAAACAATCGGAGTTCTCGAGAAACGACCAAAAAAAAAAAATGCTTCAAGCTTCGGAACGGCCAATAGTGATACAGTCCTGAAAAATAAACCTATTTTCAGTCAATATGCTTCGAAATAACCAAAAGTTTCCACTTTATGTTTCTTTACAGATCAGTATGCTTCAGCTGCACTTCTCACATGTGTCTTGAATGTATCGGAGAATGAGAAAAAAAAGAAAAAAATCCCCCCTTACAGGAAGTGACATCAAAATAAAAGACTTCCGGAAAATGTTTACTTTTAACTAGACTACAAGATAATGAAATACAAATAAAATATATGCAATTAAATTTATTTCCTTCTGGTTCCTTCTTAGTTTTTTATTTATTTTTTTACTTAAAATACTTTGGCACAACTTATATTGGAATTGCCTTTAGTAACCAATTTTAAGGTCGGTTACACCCTCCCCCCTTAAATCACCCTGAGTCCCTTCATGGGTCTCAATAAAGTTAGATCCTTAAGACTGAATGAGTATCTAGCTCATTATATGAGAGCAAGGCTTTGTTAAATCCCTCTAGCAATGTATGGACAAAAGAAATAAGGAGATTGCCTTGCTGAGGATAGTGAAAGTGACATGGAGTGCTCCTAGATCTTTCAGATCTCCTTCCAGGACAATCTTCAACAGTTTCGTTAAGTACTTCACCTTCATCAGGTACCTCATCGCTTAGCGTGTTCTGTGGTTTAGGTGCTCCAGGGATCTTTCTCTCCCCTTCCTCTCCACTTTGCCCACTTAGGTTTCCAAAGGCGGAATCATCTTGAAACTCTTCTACCATCTCTGTCAAACAGTCATCAACAGCTTCAGTAGATGCTTTAGGCACAGGTTTAGTTTCATTTTCAGTAACAACTTCCTTTTCAGCTTCTTCAGCAGGATTTTCCACTTCGGCAACAGGAACAAGTGAGACCTCGTCATCCATAGATGGGACAGGTAAGTGATCATCGTGATTTTCTGGTCTGGCTGTCTGGACAGCCGTGAAGCCATCCTGACTCTTTGGGATCTCATACACTTTGGTAAATCTTTTGTCAGTAAGAGGTGGAGGATTTTCTGACCAACAGGATAAGTTGTCATCCTCTGATTCCAAAGTTTCTTCCTCTGATGCTTGAACTGGATTGTTCCTGGTTCTGGGTCGTCGTACTGCCCTAGTCTCAGTGGACTCTTCTTCCTGCTCTTCAGCCAAAACTCCACAGGGCAGCAGAAGGTCTCTATGTAGAGTGCGGGTTGGACCATCTATACCCTCAGTGAGGGTCTATACCCACATACACAGGTAAGTAGTTCACCTGTTTGATCACTCTGTTCACAATAGATTCCCACCAATCGGCCAGTTTATGCTTATTCCGTAGCCGCAGGTTTCGAACCAGGACTCGGTCTCCCTCTTCCAGAGCAGACTCCCAGACAGATTTATCAAATCATTTCTTATTCCTGACAGCAACCTTTTCAGCATTCTTTATGGCGAGTTGATAACTGTCTTTGAGATGAGACTTCAGGTTTCTCACATACTGTGAGTGAGATGTAGACTGAATTCCTCGAACTGGCAGTCCAAATGCAATGTCAATGGGTAGCCTGGGTCGTCTCCCAAGCATCAGTTCATATGGGGAGAACCCGGTGACTTCATTTTTTGTGTAGTTATATGCGTGAGTGAGTGGTTTGATAAAGTCACGCCATCTGCCCTTCTCTTTATCTTTCAGTGTTCCCAACATACTTAAGAAGGTCTGGTTGTATCTCTCAACAGGATTACCTCTTGGGTGATAAGGACTGGTCCTCACCTTTCGAGTTCCTGTTATTGTACAGAGCTCTTTGATTATGTGTGACTCAAAGTCTCTGCCTTGGTTGCTATGGAGTCTTTCAGGGAAACCGTAATGTACAAAGAACTGCTCCCACAAACATTTTGCAACTGTATAGGCCTTTTGATCTTTTGTTGGTATAGCTACCGCATACTTAGTAAAATGATCAGTAATTACAAGTATGTCTTTGGTGTTTCTGCTGTCAGCTTCTAAAGACAGGAAGTCCATGCATACCAATTCCATCGGCCTTGTGGTCTGTATATTGACCAGAGGTGCGGCTTTCTCCGGATGATGCTTCCATCTGATGCACCGACCACAGGACTTGACTTTCCTCTCGACATCAGAAGCCATTTTTGGCCAGTAAAATCTGGACCTATTTGGACCTATCATTTTTGGCCAGTAAAATCTGGACTAAGTCAAGAGTGCGCTCAATTCCAAGATGTCCCATGTCATCATGGAGACTTCTGAGTACAGTCGATCTTAACTCTTTAGGTAGCACAAGCTGACAAACAGGTTGGGAGTCACATTGCCAGTTTCTGTACAAGACACCACTTTTTAGTTCCAAACGACTCCATTCTTTAGCCATTAGTCTGAGGTCAGGAGAGGCAACCATAAGATGAGGTGTGACTTGTTCACCAGATTGCATCAGGGAGATGACTTGACCTACGACGGAATCAGCCTTCTGGTGTCTCCTAAGCTCATTCTCAGAAAACATGGGGATTGTTACTTGTCCATCCAGACAATCATTTTCTTCAAAAACATCTGGCATGGCTTCAGGATGGACTATGAAAGATTCGACCAACGTCATGGGCTGGGTGTCTTGGTAAGTATGATAGAGGAAATGTTTGTGACAGGCAGCGGAAACCACATCAGCAGGTAGGTCTGCAAGGTTGAATGACGATGACAGGTGATGAGATGTGAATTGCTCAATTCTCTGACTTTCTTCCAGTGATACAGGGTCACCTATCACTTCACCTTGAAGGTGTCGAGAAAGTCCATCAGCATCTTGATTTTGCTTTCCCGGTCTGTACTTTATATTGAAGGAGAATGTTGAAAGAGCAGCTAACCAACGGTAGCTTGCTGCATCCAATTTTGCTGAGGTAAGAATGTAAGTTAAGGGCTTTTTGTTGGTTATGACAGTGAAAGTGTTTCCATAAAGGTAATCATTAAATTTTTCGACAATAGCCCACTTTAAGGCTAAAAATTCCAATTTGTGCGCAGGATATTGTGATTCGCTATGTGACAGTCCTCGACTAGCATAGGCAATAACACAGCTTTGACTGTCTTGCTCTTGATAGAGAACTGCTCCCAGTCCAGTGGTGCTGGCATCTGTGTGGAGCACAAAGGGCAACTTTTGATCAGCAAACCCAAGGACTGGAGATGATGTCAGTTTCTCAATGAGGGTTTCGAACGCCTGCTGACAAGAAGGGGTCCAGCGGTCTGCAAAAGGTTCTTTGGGATGGAAATATTTTCCCCCGCTGCTTGTCTTGTGCTTATGCCCTTTACGTATAGGTGGGTATCCGGCGGTGAGGGCATTCAGTGGTTTCACAACCTTAGAATACTCCTTGACAAAACGGCGTTAATACCCGGAAAAACCTAAGAAAGACTGAAGTTCTTTAAGATTTTTAGGCACTGGCCAGGTGGTTATTTTTAGGCACTGGCCAGGTGGCTCTTATCTTCTCAGGATCAGTGTGAACTCCATTCCTTGAGACGATATGTCCCAGATAGCGGACAGAGGTCTGGAAGAATTTACACTTCTCTGGGGATAATTTGAGCCCGTTCTCCCTAAGTCGGTTCAGTACATTGATCAGTCTAGTTTCATGCTCCTCTAAAGAACTAGAGAATACAATCAGGTTATCTATAAACACTAACACCTCTTTCAAGTTAATGTCTCCCAAACACTTCTCCATTAGTCTTTGAAAGGTGCTGGGGGCATTAGTTAATCCCTGGGGCATACGATTAAATTCCCAAAACCCAAATGGACAAACAAAAGCAGTTTTGGCTTTATCTGACTCATCCATCTCGATTTGGTAATATCCGGATTTTAGATCCATGACTGAAAACCATTTAGATCTGGAGAATGCAGAAAATGTTTCCTCCACATTTGGCAGTGCGTAGGCATCTCTGATGGTTTGGTTGTTTAATTTCTGGTAATCCACACACAGTCTGACATCTCCACTCTTTTTCCTGACGACAGCGAAAGGGGATGAGAATGGAGATTCAGACTCCTGTATGACACCAGCTTCAAGGAGGGTTTGAAGGTGCTTTCAAACTGCTTCGTAGTCCTGGGGGTGTATGGGCCTAGACCGCTGTTTGAATGGCGTTTCATCTTTGAGCTTGATACAATGTTTCACTCTAGTTACATGACCAAAATCTAAGTCATGATGGGCAAATACGTCAGAGAACTGATTTATTTTCTGCGTGATTCTGTCCTTCCAGGACTCTGGTAGTGGAGAATCACCAAAGTCAAACACCAAGTCAGAGCTTTCAGCTGAACCCGACTGCTGGGAGGATAACTAACAACACTTAACCATTTTAGGCTGATTAAGGTCTGAAGAGGGATTGTAAATGATCTCATGGGGAACAGTCAGCTCAGCAATGACAGAGTTTGTGGGTAGAGTGATGTCATGATCCATTTCATTCCTGACCCAAACAGGTAATTTGTAAGGGTGCTGTAATGGCAAAGTGACAAGGCAAGTATCCACAAAGATTCCACCTGGCAAGGATGAAGATGTTTGTTCGATCAGAGCACATCTCTCAGCAGTGATTTTGTTTGTGCTCACATAACTTTCAAGAGGAACCTTACATCCAGCAGGAATAACTTCTGGTTTCTTCCCTTTCATCATTAGCATACCAATGTGTCTACTGGCATGCTGCTTCTGCCGAAGTGCCAGCATTCTGAGGACTTGCGCATAACCAAGCAAAGCTGAAGTTAAATTGGAAGTCTTTGATCCACAGTGCTCATCATATAACATGCCAAGTGTATTGGTGCCAATCAGGACGGGTATGTCCTCTCTGGAGTGAATATCAGGGATGACTAAAGCCAAAGTAAGTATTTCAGGCTCAGATTCTATGAACTCTTTGGGAAAAGCTATATTAAGTTCTACATATCCTAAGTATGGGACAAACTGTCCGTTAGCTCCCTCAACCTCAAGGAGATGGTTCATGGAGTTAATGGGCTGGTGCGACAAGTGGTTTATGTAGAACGACCAAGATACTGTGGTCACCTGAGAGCCTGTATCAAATAAACTGTTGCAGTTCACCCCAGAAACAGTGACATTAGCAGTGCACTTATGACCAATAAGCCCTATTGGTAGACTGCTCTGACGCTCTGAACCTGCATAGCTAATTTGTGCTTTAGTCTTTGCTGTTGGTGTGGGACAAGGGGTTTTATTAGTTTCTGTTTGTCCCACAACAGAAACTAATTTTGGTTTAAATGGGCAGAATCTGAAACACCATTGACTTTGTCCCAGGCCCGCTGCTTCTCCCCCAGTTCTTTCCGTTTCACATCAACAAGCGTTGAATTTAACTGGCCACTGCATGCAGATGAAATGTGGCCGTCTTCTCCACAATTGAAACAATACCATGGTTTCGGTCTTTTGGGCGCCTTCTCCCCATGGGCGGGTACTACTTTGTCAGTGTTAGTCTTGGTCTCAATTCTGTTGACTTGTTTCTTTTTAGCAGCATCCTTTGACGGGGAAGCTGTCAGGGATGCAAGCTGAGCTTTAAGTTGAGCAATCTCTTTCTTCATTTGTTTGGCACCAGCAGATAGTGTTTCTGTGGGCTGATTGTCCATGTGAAGCTCATCTACACTGCAAATCACACACATGGTGGGTTTTAGACTGGGCTTTGGTCCTTGAAATGCCCAAGTGCTGCGACATTCGGCTAGATTTGGCAACTAGTCTATCCTCTTCAGTCCTCAGTAGGAGCAACAGATCAGGGAAGGAAGGTGGAGCATTCCTTTTATGCTCTAACTGGTGATTAGTGATCAGGTGGTTATTCCAGCAACCTTTACAGAATTGCTTCAATAACTGGTGGTCAAAGTCACTTGCTACAGAGCCTCTTCTTCGCACAACAAGGTTAAGGGCCGTTTGTAGTCGGCTCAAGTAAGACGAGGGCTTCTCACCAGCATCCTCATGGGTGCTAAGAAATTTTGCAAATAGCTCATTGCCATCTTCGACAGTGCTGTAAGCAGAATTCAGGAGGTGAAGATAGACCTTAACATCAGAATGAGGTCCTAAGTGTTTGATGATATTCGCAGCTGGAGGTAACAAGCTCTCCACAACTTTTCTAGCTACCTGCCTTGCACCTACACTTGGGTCTGAAAGAAGGAACTCTGTGTGATTGTGCCAAGTTTCATAGTCAACTTCATGACTGGGGGTAGGCAGTCTGCCAGAGAAAAATCTCAGTTTACTATTATGAGAATGCATGGTCTCATTTCCTCGAACAATGTGTTCAACTACCACCTTTTGCACTTCAGGAGTAGTAAGCTGATTCAAAGGAAACATATAAGTAGGTCTCCTGCCTTGAGGAGGAACTTCGACATCAAGCAGAATCGGAGGACGAGTGCCATCAAGAACTTGAGCCATTGCAACTGACGGTGGGGCTGAGCTAGTATGATCAGGAGATGCTTGACGTTCATCAAGTCGCTGCTGGACTCTGCATTGCAATGCCTGAGCTCTCAGTTGAGTTAGAAGGAATAGAAGGTGTTGCTTCATTTTCAAGAGAACCTTGAATTCGAGCGAACTCATCACTCAGCAATGTCTGCAAGTCCATGCCACTCAATTTAGCAATATCTTTTAGAGAGTCCAGGTAAGTCTGAGTTAAATTAGTGCTTACATGCCTTGAGTACTCACTAGAAAGGAGCTTAATGCAGTGAACAGTGTTAGGATTATCTGGGGAGGGCCTATAGGATGGTAAGGTACCAAGATTTTGTATGGCAACCCCTGACTCAAACTCAACGATGACTGTGTTCTGTAGCTCTGGGTCAGAACTACTAACTTTGATCACCCTTGAGAAAGGCCCATGTCCCTCTAGAAACCTGAAAATCTCCCCATCAAAATCACTATCACATAAGCCACTTACTATGACTGAGTTGGGTATTTTGATATTCTGATCTATCACCACATCCATTTCCGATAAAGGTTTTATATTCAAGCTTATGACTCCAATGAAAAAATTAAAAGGAAAGGAGAAAAAAGGAAAAAAATATGAAATGTGCTTTACAAAGATAAATCTTCGCTAACAGATAATAGAAATTTGTCAATACTGCCCCCTCTTGGCTGGCTCGCCAAGTTTTGTGTAGCACCTTCACTCAATTTAAACTTATATGTAACGAGTGGTCTGCTAACGTGGACTAGGTTCGGTTGAGGGGGAGTGAATTGACAAATTAAATACTGTAAATATATGAACAATTATACAACTTTATTAACAAAATTCAGAGTTACAAAATACCTCTGTTCAGCGAGTATCAAAAATTAACACAAATAAAACAGAGCTCTTTCAAAGTAACAAATAAAATAGAAAAAATGTCTTTACCCGGGTAGTTATTGCGTGAAAGCGTGACCAATGTTCGCGCAAGAGAGTGAGGTTCCTGCTTATCAGTATCATGTGGTGTAGACTACGTTGATCTTTAAAATCCAAGGGTCCCAGGTTCTTCAAACCGGTGTACAGAGTTCGCTCAGGATCCAGTGGGACTGACTCGCCATCGAAACTCATCTGTAGAAAAAAAACAACAATCGGAGTTCTCGAGGAACAACCAAAAAAAAAATGCTTCAAGCTTCGGAACAGCCAATAGTGATACACTCTTGAAAAATAAACCTATTTTCAGTCAATATGCTTCGAAATAACCCAAAGTTTCCACTTTACGTTTCTTTACAGATCAGTATGCTTCAGCTGCACTTCTCACATGTGTCTTGAGTATATCGGAGAATGAGGAAAAAAAAGAAAAAAACGTCCCCCCTTACAGGAAGTGACCATCAAAATAAAAGACTTGCGGAAAATGTTTACTTTTAACTAGACTACAAGATAATGAAGTACAAATAAAATATATGCAATTAAATTTGTTTCCTTCTGGTTCCTTCTTAGTTTTTTTTTTTTTTTAATTTTTTTATTTTTTACTGAAAATACTTTGGCACAACTTATATTGAAATTGCCTTTAGTAACCAATTTTAAGGTGGGTTACCAGTACAACTACAAGGTAAAACTGAGCCTGCATTTGATTCCATCCATTACCTGTAGCCACTTATCCTGTGCAGGGTCGCGGGTAAGCTGGGGCCTATCCCAGGTAACTATGGGCGAGAGGCAGGGTACACCCTGGACAGCTCGCCAGGTCATCACAGGGCTAACACATAGAGACAAACAACCATTCACACTTGCGGTCAATTTAGAGCCACCAGTTAGCCTAACCTGCATGTCTTTGGGGGAAACCAGAGCACCTGGAGGAAACCCATGCAGACACAGGGAGAACAAGCAAACTCCACACAGAAAGGCCCTTGTCAACCACTGGGCTCAAACCCAGGACCTTCTTGCTGTGAGGTGACAGTGCAAACCACTACATCACTGTGCCACCCCTGGATTTAACTCATACAAACACATTTATAAGAACTTATAAGAGACATTACTACTGTAGGTAGGGCTGGTGTATCCCTGTAAAATAAGGTATAAGAAACTCCAGCATATGGGGGAAGCTATGGCTTAATGGTTAGAGAAGCAGCTTTGGGACCAAAAGGTTGCTGGTTCAAGTCCCTGGACCAGCAGGAATGACTGAAGTGCCCTTGAGCAAGACTACTCTGGGTGTGTTGTACTTCACTCTGAATAAGAACATCTACTAAATGCCAGAAATGTAATATATATGTTATTCAAAAAGATGATTGTGAAACAGTCCAAAGAAAAGTTTAACCTCTTTTGAAAGCTAGAACCATTGTCCAAGTGATACTTGTACTGTTAGAATAGTATTAGTGGTGGTACCACGGGCGATTGCTCTAAGACAACAAGGGAGGCTCAGCCTCCTGTAAAAATGACAAACATCGTGTAGGATGAATTGCGCTAAGCTTATGTTATAGCCGACCTTATAACATTGCTATTTCAGATCCAGAATCATAGAAATATATGTGCTCAACCCAACTACAGTGCGAAATCATTCCGTTATAACTTTCCCCAGTTCGCCTAATGTGTGCGTGAGTTTTTCCCCCTCGTGACAATGCGATGCAGCCCAGCCTCAGTGGACTCCAATGGCATTTGGGAGCTATGCGCTTTTCAATATCAAAATGCAAGATGATTATTGGACAAATACTGCGAAAACGCCCGCCCACGGACTCCCACGGACTCCCAGCCTCACAGTGAGAGGGACATGGCAAAGCTTTCCGTGAGGAGACTGCTGATTGGTGAAAGCGGCCGGATATTTTCTTTGATTGACAGCTCGTTTCAAATATAGACAGGCAGCGGTGAATTTCAGTTCAGTCCCATGCGGATTCTCAAGTGGTGTGGTGTATTGTAAGAGATCAGCTTACATTTCGATTTCATTCATTACATACAGTTTCTACCAGCTTTTTTAGTTTGTATATATTTTCATTGTAATAGTGTTGTCAAGTTTGCTATCTTAGTTCCAGAAATTTTGTTTATTTGAGTGACTGAACTTGAACTTGAGGGGGCTAGTCAGCTAGCAAGAAAGCTGCGCACAGAGGCCAAGCATTGTTGATTTAATTTTGGCGAAGCCATTTGCCAGTCTTCCTTTCGAGGAAAAAATTAAAATTAAAGAGCAGGGTAGACCAACGCCTCAAATTGACTTGGTGAAAAAGGTAGGGAATAATACTCGTTCCTTTCAGCTCTCCTGGTACGAGAAAGTGAATTGGCTAACAGCAAGTGACCCACATCAACAACAGTAAATAGGTTACTTTAGTAATATGTCATGGATGGACCAAAAATATAGAATCTATTTAAAATGTTTATGCTGAGTATATTATATTGGAATATATATTTCTCTGGATATGAATTAAACACAGCTACAATTTGGAAAACATTTTTAAACAAAAACACAGCCGAGAACATTTCACACTACAGACCTGGATTAAAAGTGAAGGGTTATCAAAATTGTCAATAAAACATTTCTCAGTCAAAATAAGTAAAATATAGGGAAAGTGTGTTTGAATGAAATGTGTGGCACCCAGCTCTGTGTTTGGCTCCCCAAGGTCAGTGCTTGTGCCTATTCCAGAACACTCTGCTGTTACTGCTGAGGTTCCTGACAAAGAGCTGCTTTCAATAATGATCAATTTTTAAACAACATGCCACAATTTTAAAATATAAAATGTTAAAATATATCCCCCCCCAACACCACCATCATGTATATTGGGGAGTAGGCTAATGAGCCAAAAGAACCGGTTATTTCACAGTTTGTGACCCTGCCAACAATCAGCCAGATCAGAGGCAAGAGTATGGGCAAAATTGATGTGTTTTTTCTTTTTTCTTTTAAAATCTGGAAATATCGTAACCGACCAGCCTCCCCTGTTTGAAAGACTACCAGCCACCACTGGGTGGTACCATTATAAGTATTTCTTACTGACTGTGAACACTTACAGCTGTCAAGAACGTGCGTGGTGAGTACTACCTTAATGGGCACTGGGTGATCGAATCCTCCCGGAGCACCCCCATCTCTGGCACTATGCTGTACTACCAGAGAGGAGCAGAGGGGGAAATGTCTCCCGAGACCATCACTGGCAGTGGACCGACCACTGAGCCTTTGGTGATTGAGGTAAGATCTTCCAAGTCCAAATGTCCTAATGGTCTTTGACTAGATGTTAGGAACAACCTGGATTCAGAAAACCTTCCAAAGCATGGCTTTGAGTTGTTGAGCCTTCTTTGTCTCCACTCAGCTGATCACTCAGGAACCCAACCAAGGGATCCAGTATGAGTATTACCTTCCCAACAGTCACCCGAGAGAGGGCTACTACTGGAGCTATGGTTCTTGGTCTGCTTGCAGCAAGGAATGTGGCTCTGGTCAGTATCAAACTTCAGCAAGAACATTATAAGATCATTTTCACATATACTGTATATCAGAGCATGTCAGAGTCAAATAACTTGCTGATTTCAAAAATGTTAGGATATGATGATAATTGTAATAATTTTTGTATATATCATGCATCTGTTTAGGTTACCAGTCCCGTCTGGTCTTCTGCACTGTTGATAATGAAGCCTATCCTGACTATTTGTGTGCATCTCTGCCTCGCCCTCTCAATAACCAAACATGCAATGACCAACCATGTCCCCAAACCCGCAGGTAGGTGATTTAACCAATCGTGATTTTAGCTTTTTGTGAATTCTGATGACAACTACTTGCACCAGAACTAATTTAGTGGTTTCACACCAATGTGGGTGAATCACAGCTGTTGCATTTTTTATTGATAATTAATGAAACAACTTATATTGGTTTTCTCCAACTTAAATATTATTTTGAGTAGATTCATGATATACAGTTTCTTGCAAAAGTATTAATCCCCCTTGGTGTTTGTCCTGTTTTGTTGCATTACAAGCTGGAATTAAAATGGATTTTTATGGGAGTTAGCACCATTTGATTTACACAACATGCCTACCGCTTTAAAGATGCAAATAGTTTTTTTTTAATTGTGACATAAACAATAATGTAAAAACAGAAATCTGGAGTGTGCATAGGTATTCACCCCCCCAAAGTCAATACTTTGTAGATCCACCTTTTGCTGCAATTACAACTGCAAGTCTCTTGGGGTATGTCTCTATTAGCTTAGCACATCTAGCCACCTGGGATTTTTGCCCATTCGTCAAGGCAAAACTGCTCCAATTCCTTCAAGTTAGATGGGTTGAGTTGGTGTACAGCAATCTTCAAGTGATGCCACAGATTCTCAATTGGATTGAGGCCCGAGCTTTGACTGGGCCATTCCAAGACATTTAAATGTTTCCCTTTAAACCACTCCAGTGTAGCTTTAGCAGTATGTTTAGGGATAATTGTCCTGCTTGAACGTGAACCTTCGTCCCAGTCTCAAACCTCTGACTGACTCAAACAGGTTTTCCTCCAGAACTGCCCTGTATTTAGTGCCATCCATTTTTCCTTCAGTCCTGACCAGCATTCCTGTCCCTGCAGATGAAAAACATCCCCACAGCATAATGCTGCCACCACCATGCTTCACTGTAGGAATGGTGTTCTCAGGGTGATAGGAAGTGTTGGGTTTGTGCCACATATGATGTTTCCCATGATGGCCAAGAAGTTAAATTTTAGTCTCATCTGACCAGAGAAGCTTCTTCCATGTGTTTGGGGAGTCTGCCACATGCTGTTGGGCAAGCTCCAAATGTGTTTATTTTTTTCTTTGAGTAATGGCTTTTTTTTTCTGGACGCTCTTCCATAGAGCCCCGCTCTATAAACCCATTTCACAACACTACAAAATGTGGAAATGTTCAAGGGGGTGAATACTTATGCAAGCCACTGTACTGTAATTATCTTTAAAAAATAAAATAAAAATACCCTCTTGGTGAATTGCTCCCGTTCTGTAAGGCTGGCGTATGTGTACCCACCACAAATATGGACCACCAAGGAAGAAAGACATGTCTATGATCAGGTCTACAGGTAACCCAGCACGAGGAAAGCTGATGGCAGCAGAATGTGATCTCAAACACTAACTGATGTCTAACTAAGATTCCTAAAGAAACTACTAGTGTTTAGCATTTTGGGTGCATTCATGGGAGAATCAGAGTGCTTCTCGAGATTGATAAGTTCAGAAAATTATGATGTCCAGGCGAGTAACCCATTGCACACTTGAAGTCTCTTTCGTGCCATGTCAAGATTCCAGGCTTTCAGGAACTTTTAGTACTAACAGAGATTCCTAGAAGAAATTTGATAGGTTTGGGATTAACCCTGGACCAATTCTTTACACATTCTCCATACTGAAACTGCTTCCATGCTATGTCCAGAGCTTCAAAGAACTTGTAAACATCTTGAAGCCATGAGATAGTTCCTGAAGACGCTGACATAATGAGTTCATAGGTTTACTGACTACTTAGTTATTCCAGTGACATGTGTTTGAGCTCAGTCTGTATTGATGTCTTCAATCAATACAACATTGGAGAATTATTAGACAATTGGTGCATAATGGTGCATGTGCCTGTTCTTCCACATGTGGAGATGAACTAAGGCCTGGGGCAACTGTCCAGCTCAGAGCTTTGCTATAATCACCTACTCCCACTGGCTGTGGTATGTTTCCATGAATGAGAAGGAACAGGAGTGCTGTTTCTCCTCACTGGATGCTTACATAATTCCCTTATCATGAGCCATATTATTGGCCTGTGCATAACTTATTAACACCAGCCCTGGAGCTCTGAGCTGGGTTGCTGTCTGTGTGCTGTAGAAAAGCCACCTGAAGTCGTACTGCTGATTGTGGGGCTTTAGGTGCAGGTACCATGGGTGTATTTTATGTGAATCTGTAATCTACAGATCCACTCTGGTGACATAGTGGTTATTTTTTAAGAAAGTTTGGTGATGAATTACAATAACCCCAATTCCAAAAAAAGTTGGGATGCTGTGCAAACTGTAAATAAAAACAGAATGTGAAGATTCGCAAATCAAAGAAACCTGATATTTCATTGAAAAGAGTATGAAGGCAACATGAAATGATGAAACTGAGAAATTTTGTTGTTTTTTGAAAAATATATGCTCATTTTGTATTTGATGTCAGAAACATGTTTCAGAAAAGTTGGGACAGGTGCAACAAAAGACTGAAAAAGTTGTTTAATGTGAAAAAAAAAAAAAACCAAAAAACTAATTTGGTTAATTGGCAACAGGTCAGTAACATGACTGGGTATAAAAAGAGCATCCCAGAGGGGCGGAGTCTCTCAGAAGTAAAGATGGGGAGGGGATGGACTTCGCCTCAGTCCATCGTAAAAGAGCTCGGGTCCAGAGAAGGTGGCAGTGTTTCTGGATATTATTTATATCTGGTTTTAACTTGCATTTGTGGATGCAGTAATGAAGTGTTTTCACAGACGATGGTTTTCTGAAGTGTTCCTGAGCCTATACAGTGATTTCCACGACAGACACGTGTCTGCTTTTAATGCAGTGTCTCCTGAGGGCCTGAAGATCACAGGCATCCAATGTCAGTTTTCAGCCTTGTCTCTTGCATACAGAGATTTCTCCAGATTCTCTGAATTTTTTAATGATATTATGGACCATCGATGATGTGATCCCCAAATTCTTTGCAATTTTACATTGAGGAATGTTATTCTTAAATTATTTCACTATTTGCCCACGTAGTCTTTCACAGAGCGGTGAACCCCTCCCCATCTTTACTTCTGATAGACTCCACCTCTCTGGGATGTTCTTTTTATACCTAATCATTTTACTGACCTGTTGCCAATTAACCAAATTAGGTTTTTTGTTAGCATGAAACAACTTTTTCAGTCTTTTGTTTCTCTTGTTCCAACTTTTCTGAAACGTCTTGCTGACATCAAATTCAAAATAAGCATATATTTTTAAAAAAAAACAGTAAAATTTCTCAGTTTCAACACTTGGTATGTTGTTTTTGTACTATTCTCAATGAAATATAGGGTTTCGGTGATTTGCAAATTATTGCATTCTGTTTTTATTTGTCATTTACACAGTATCCCAACTTTTTTGGAATTGGAGTTGTATATTGAGAGCATGTATATATTATATATGCATATTAAGCTGCACATAGGCAGGAATTAATGTTACAGAAGACCTAAACCATTATGTTGATGCACTATACTGTTATTTTGACTAATTAACTTATTTTAAGTTTTTTTTTGTTATTTAGACATAATGTGCCATTATCACATATTTATGTACTTATTACAACCATCATCTCATTATTTCGACTTAATAACTTAAAGCAACAAGTTGTTAAGTTGAAATCACATTATAATATCTTCAAATAGAGTTATGTCATTATTTAGCCTTGAGATAATGTTAAATCACAACATTATAATATTATGTATGAAATATTTAAAAGTTAAGGTTATCGAGATCTATTTGGTGACCGCAAAATATTCATGGCAACTATTGTATTTTAAAATGAGTGAGACAGAGGGCCCGTTTACACGAGGACGCTGTCGGGTAAAAACGACTAAATATTTTATCAGAAGTGCCTTTCGTCTACACGGGGACGGCGTTTCCGAGGCTGAAAAACGGAAAAAATTGAAAACGCCTTCCAGAGTGGATAAGTTAAAAACAGCCCCCGTTGCATATCCATCTAAACTACCCAATACGCGAAACTCTGCTCGGATCTGCTCACGTCGGGTATGCGTTTACATCATACATATGTCATATACTGTACATGCCAGCCCGGGAAGTAAGAAAGTAAGTAAAAAAGTAAGAGCATGTCTGATTACATCGATCCAACGGACCTTCAAGCTGCTCTGGCAGCTTTAATAAACGTCCAGGAGTCCTTCGAACATCTATATCGAATCTGCACATATACCGTTAATGAACAGAGGCGGGTATAGTATGCTCTTACTTTTTTACTTACTTTCTTACTTACCATAGCCAGAGTAGTCAAAGTTTTTGCGGCGCAGATGTGCAGATCAGACAAGACAGAAGACGCTGCGCATGCGTGCAGACATAGCGGAGGTCTTTCACAGCACCACCTAGCCGCCTGGCATGCACATCCAATTGAATTCCACACATTTATGCGTCACCGTATAGACGCAGATTTCCTCCTTGAAAACGGTCGTGTAGACACGAAAAAAAGTGAGAATGAAAACGGACTTTTGCGTTTTTGTTTCAGACCGTCCCCGTGTAAAGCGGGCTAGAGAGAACTCAGTTGAATCAGATTGTTGTGGCTACAGAAACCTAAGCATGGAGAATATTGATAATATTACACATGGCTAACTTGTAATGAAACATAACTACATACTGGAGTCACTGGTTTTGCGACAGGGATGCCATTAGTCTGCTTTAGCCCGTATATACTTTTCCCCACCAAATAATACACAGACTCAGGGCCACATGTAAAGCATGATGCTCCCACAGCATATTAAATCAACAGCTCATGACTTTTGTACCTTGCCACTACATACAGTGGTGCTTGAAAGTTTGTGAACCCTTTAGAATTTTCTATATTTCTGCATAAATATGACCTAAAACATCATCAGATTTTCACACAAGTCCTAAAAGTAGATAAAGAGAATCCGGTTCAACAAATGAGACAAAATTATTATACTTAGTCATTTATTTATTGAGGAAAATGATTCAATATTACATATCTGTGAGTGGCAAAAGTATGTGAACCTCTAGGATTAGCAGTTAATTTGAAGGTGAAATTAGAGTCAGGTGTTTTCAATCAATGGGATGACAATCAGGTGTGAGTGGGCACCCTGTTTTATTTAAAGAACAGGGATCTATCAAAGTCTGATCTTCACAACACGTGTTTGTGGAAGTGTATCATGGCATGAACAAAGGAGATTTCTGAGGACCTTAGAAAAAGCATTGTTGATGCTCATCAGGCTGGAAAAGGTTACAAAAGCATCTCTAAAGAGTTTGGACTCCACCAATCCACAGTCAGACAGATTGTGTACAAATGGAGGAAATTCAAGACCATTGTTACCCTCCCGAGGAGTGGTCGACCAACAAAGATTACTCCAAGAGCAAGGCATGTAATAGTCGGCGAGGTCACAAAGGACCCCAGGGTAACTTTTAAGCAACTGAAGGCCTCTCTCACATTGGCTAATGTTAATGTTCATGAGTCCACCATCAGGAGAACACTGAACAACAATGGTGTGCATGGCAGGGTTGCAAGGAGAAAGCCACTGCTCTCCAAAAACAACATTGCTGCACGTCTGCAGTTTGCTAAAGATCACGTGGACAAGCCAGAAGGCTATTGGAAAAATGTTTTGTGGACGGATGAGACCAAAATAGAAATTTTGGTTTAAATGAGAAGCATTATGTTTGGAGAAAGGAAAACACTGCATTCCAGCATAAGAACCTTATCCCATCTGTGAAACATGGTGGTGGTAGTATCATGGTTTGGGCCTGTTTTGCTGCATGTGGGCCAGGACGGTTTGCCATCATTGATGGAACAATGAATTCTGAATTATACCAGCCAATTCTAAAGGAAAATGTCAGGACATCTGTCCATGAACTGAATCTCAAGAGAAGGTGGGTCATGCAGCAAGACAACGACCCTAAGCACACAAGTCGTTCTACCAAAGAACGGTTAAAGAAGAATAAAGTTAATGTTTTGGAATGGCTAAGTCAAAGTCCTGACCTTAATCCAATCGAAATGTTGTGGAAGGACCTGAAGCGAGCAGTTCATGTGAGGAAACCCACCAACATCCCAGAGTTGACGCTGTTCTGTACAGAGGAATGGGCTAAAATTCCTCCAAGCCGATGTGCAAGACTGATCAACAGTTACCGCAAACGTTTAGTTGCAGTTATTGCTGCACAAGGGGGTCACACCAGATACTGAAAGCAAAGGTTCACATACTTTTGCCACTCACAGATATGTAATATTGGATCATTTTCCTCAATAAATAAATGACCAAGTATAATATTTTCGTCTCATTTGTGTAACTGGGTTCTCTTTATCTACTTTTAGGACTTGTGTGAAAATCTGATGATGTTTTAGGTCATATTTATGCAGAAATATAGAAAATTCTAAAGGGTTCACAAACTTTCAAGCACCACTGTAATAATCCATGACCATGAGATCAATGTATTGCCTGAATGTAATATTAATTCATGGACACGCCTTATTAAAAATAACAACCATATCACCTCAGTGGCTTTGTCATGTTCTGCGCACTCAGTGTTTGATTGCTTTGGTGTGCCTTGTGTTTGGGAAGGTATAAAATACATATGCGTCATCTACGGCAGCGGCACAGCCTGTAACTTTGCGTTCCTAGCTTTACTGAAACTGTGAAAAACTATGAAAAACTGAAACGTAGTCTGAAAAACGTTTTGTTTACTTGACTTGAATTTTGACATTTTCTTATGAAGCTCATCAGATGACTGATAGAAAAAGTGTTGAGTAATTTGAACTACGAACCTAAAGGTGATGATATATGGGGCAACTTTTTGTGCAATATTGCCTGCGATGGGCAACCAGGTGAGACACAGGGCAACTAATTACGGCAACAGACAATCAGATGAGAGCAAATTTATGGCCAGGGAGACAGACATCGCAAAGACAGACACTGGAACATTTGCAGCTGTCACTGTTGTCTTGACTTCAGCCTTTATTTCACTCAAGTATCACTTCTGGAATAAAACTGAATAGATACTCTGGTCAAAAGATAATTTGCCATTATTTTAACATTAAGTCAAAACAGCCACATTATTCTGTTAACAGTAAACACTTTAAATCTCTTTTAAAAATGCTACTTGCCTCAATCACATATGCTATAACTAATAACTGACACATACATCACAAAAGCATCATCGTTTAATTCTCATCTCAGCAAAAAAGACATGGTCCAGGAGATGCTGCTGAGGAGAAAAAGGAACTGACGGAGCTCCTGAAAGGCTTTCTTTCTTTTTTAGATCACAAAGTTTGTACTGTTTCGCCCTCGGGTTCCACAAGTATTCGTGCTCTGTGTGTAAATTAGATCAGACGATAAATTAGACAATCTCTATTACAACTCACAAAAAAAATCACGAGCTGCCCATCACTTTTAACTTGACGCAAGAGAGCTAACGTTATCCTACATAGCTAGTGATAACTTTCAGCTAACTATGTTAGCAAAAACCACCGCTAGTTTGCTAAATCCCATTTAATCTCTAATGGAGCGGTGGTTCGCTAACAGCAGTTTACACTTAGCTGAAAAAAAATCAACATTTTAATTACAGTCTGAGCACATAAAAGTAGATGAGCTTTAGATGAGGTAAATTCACCACTTTGGGTTAACACAGAACAACTTACCAGCATAAAAAGATATAAATTGTCTCGTTTTTTTTCTTCACGTTTCTGCTGGAGATGCTGGCATCCAGAGGTGGACAGTAACGAAGTACATTTACTTGAGTACTGTACTTAAGTGCACTTTTTGAGTATCTGTACTTTACTTGAGTATTATTATTATTTTTTTAAACTTCTGACTTTAACTTCACTACATCTCATCTCATCTCATTATCTCTAGCCGCTTTATCCTGTTCTACAGGGTCGCAGGCAAGCTGGAGCCTATCCCAGCTGACTACGGGCGAAAGGCGGGGTACACCCTGGACAAGTCGCCAGGTCATCACAGGGCTGACACATAGACACAGACAACCATTCACACTCACATTCACACCTACGGTCAATTTAGAGTCACCAGTTAACCTAACCTGCATGTCTTTGGACTGTGGGGGAAACCGGAGCACCCGGAGGAAACCCACGCGGACACGGGGAGAACATGCAAACTCCGCACAGAAAGGCCCTCGCCGGCCACGGGGCTCGAACCCGGACCTTCTTGCTGTGAGGCGACAGCGCTAACCACTACACCACCGTGCCGTCCCACTTCACTACATTTGAAAGGCAAATATCGTACATTTCACTCCACTACATTTCTGTCAAGGTCCTCGTTACTCGTTACTATGAAGCAGCTTTGAAAGTGGATGTTTTTTTTCTTTTCTTTTCTTAAACGTGATTGTTTTTTTTCCCAGGTGACACTCAGACAGCCTATCGGTAATCACTAGGGTCACGTCACGTCCATAGACTGTATAAAATCAAGTTCAGTGATTTCTCAGCAGTGTTATTTAACACGATCAGTTGATGGTGGGATGAAAGGAGGTGGTTCTTCTGGGGAATGTACTGTACGCACCCATGGCCATACCTAGAACCCATGTTTCAGTTTTCTGCAAGGAATAAAGATTTGTTTTGTTTTAAATGTTTGCTTTGTTTGCCGAAAATGAACCACATCACAGCCTGTAAAAACTCGCCATCCAACCTGTGGAAGCATATTGAGGTATATAAACGTTTTATTCCAAGAGAAAGCTTGCAATGAAGTTGTCTGTGCTTTTAGAGCAAGCGGTAATGTTGCAATAGCTATGCAGTCTGGTTAGTCACATGACTTTCTTTGGATTTGCCCGCCAAGTTGCCATAGTCTTGTCCACGGCTAACGTTAACACATAGCTAGTTAACTTGGACACTCTTAGCTAGCATGTAAAAATGGAGTTACGCTAACATGAATAACGTTAACTTATCTGAAGTCCTTTTAGGACTATGTTTTAGCATAATCCTGCCAAATAAACAGAATGTAGAAATCTTTCTTTTCTAGTAGCGTTAGCTACCCAATATGATTTCGAGTTTGAAAAGAGTTTGCTAGCATGTCAGGTGGAGCTTCACTGACTAGCTAGCTTAACATTAAACCACCATGATGGCACAGCATGCGTTCATTTTGTGAATTCGCATTTCTGTCTTTGGTAACGGCATTAGGTTTTGTCAGCGTTGTGGCAATAATACAACAATGTGTTAACAGAAAATGTACTTTTAATACTTAAGTATTTTAAAAAGCAAGTACTTCTGTACTTTTAAGTAAAAATTTGACTGGACAACTTTCACTTGGATCGGAGTAACATTTGACCAGTGGGATCTGTACTTTGACTTAAGTAATGAAGTTGGGTACTTTGTCCACCTCTGCTGGCATCTTTGTTGAACATTTCAGAAGCTTTCAGGTGGTCATGTGATTCGCTGCGAGCACTCTGATCGGATGATCTTAAAATGTTGCCCAAAATGATCAAAATCATTCAGATAGAAAGTTACGTTGCCCGATCTCAATGGGAAAGTGTCGAAGCGGAATTGCTCGGCAACATTGCCCAAAAAGTTGCCCCGTGTATCATCACCTTTAGTCATTTTTACTCTATGTTCTTTTACACTATTTTTAATGTTCCTATAAAGGTGTATACTTTATTTTTTTGTTGTTTAACTGAACCAACATGTGATACTGGTCCAGTGTTCAGGTGTGTGCTGTGCTGCTTTGGGTTAGATCCGTGGGAGCTGCATGTACTGGCAGAGCTTTGGGCATAGTTCATATTATACTCATCATCATCATCATGATTGTCCTACGCTCATCCTTGTGCTGATGTTCGTTTGCTTTTTGGTGTGTGTGGGTCACAGCTGGAAGGCCAGTGAATGGAATCGGTGCTCAGTGACGTGTGGTGGGGGCACTCAGGTACGCCGAGTGGAGTGTATCTCTCATGACGTGTCTGGACGGCGGCTGGTAGAAGACTCTTTGTGTGAGGCTTACACTCCCAGACCTGTCAGCCAGCAAACCTGCAACGTGCAGCATTGTGCACAGTACAGCGTGTCTTCATGGAGCCAGGTAAACATGTGTGTCCTCAGGTAAACTCTCGTCCTGTGTCTTACATGCCCAGATTATATAAAAGCGCAACACTAGGTGTATGTCTATAGGCTATATGAGATTATTTTAGTGATTTATAACATCCTGAGAGTCTGAATTCTGGTACTGAGTGTCCCACGATGTAAATTCTCAATCTCAGCTATAATCATGTTTTTGTTTGGAGCTACTGATGTTGCAGTATTGAGACTTCCTGGCTTGTGGGGTCAATTGGTGATTTCCTGCTATTCAGTGCAGTGAAAAATAAAACTATTTATCTAAATTTTGAGGTCAGCAACCTCTTGAGCAAACCCGAGTTCCCAGAAAGAACAGACATTATTATTATTATTATTATTATTATTATTATTATTATTATTTCAGTACAAGTCAAAACAAAGCACACTACATTTAAGTTTTAAACACCTTTGACCGTTTTAAAGGAGCGGTTTTTAATTTTAGGGCTGTCTATGAAGTAAATTGCAGTCACAATGAAAGTATTCCCTTTCACCCCATTGCCCCTACTCCCAGTGTAGGAACTATGAGTTGCCTTCAAGGTAAAAAGAGCAGAGCTGAGAAGGTCTGTAACAGCTGGGCGGAGCTAAATTCAGGGCCAGAAAACTGTAAACAGAAGTGTGAAATCAGGTGTGGAAGAAACTGAATAAATCAATATTCACAAACCAGGAGCCTCATTTATTTAACCTCATTTATATGCATAGTTTTGCGTGTAAACTGTGCACACTCGTGATTCTATGCACTGAATAGGATTTATCAAGTGTGGGGTATTTATTTATTTATTTATTTTATTTTTTAAACCATGAGAGTTTGCGTGTATTTCCACACACTCCTGATCATGCGTGTGCAAGAACCCTGAGTGTAATAGCAAGTACGCTGACTATGTGGAACTTTTATGTCATGCACTGTCTATCATGTCAGCATAACTGAGAGAGATTTCAGTGCTCATAATTTGCAGACAGATGAAAATATAAAGTAAAATTGCATAAAAGGTAACATTTAAAGATTGAGTGGGATTATGTTTGAAGATTTGGCTCGTGCAGCTTTTGCGGTGGAACAAATGTGTTTTTAGCATCACTGGAAAGCCTTAGGCTGAGAGTAAGGAGTGGAACATCAGTCAATTTTGTTTTGTTTGCCCAGTGCGGTTTTAGTTGATCTCTATTTTTTAAGAGAAATTAGAGACGGCGCTGGCATTTCCCACCCAAATACAAATTGAACTAGAAAGGCACTCAGTAGAGTGGATACCTCCACCAAACCACATATTTGGATTTGCATCAAAATTTCTAATCAATTGTTCCTTAGCCCATGGCCCACCTTTTGTCAATTTCATCAAAATTCATTCACTACTTTTTGAGTTACATTGGGAAAATCAAACAAACAAACAAACAGAGGTGAAAACATAATCCTCTAATAACAAAGTTGGCAGAGGTCTTACTGTCATTCATATCGGTCACAGTGCAATACATTACATTTCCAAAACCAGCAACAGAAAAGACAGCAAAAGTGAATTTTCACGCCATTGCAAAGTTTATAAAATGTAATTGGGGAAATAGAATGCGCACACATACTTGTATATACACTGATCAGCCATAACATTATGACCACTGACAGGTGACGTGAATAACACTGATTATCTGTCTGTGAAGATTCTCAATCATCCAGGTCATAGTAAACTGTGGGTGGTAGATCACCCTAACGGGCAATTCTTTGATCACCCTAATGACTCGCCGTTCACACCCAGCCTCCAGTGATCCACACCAACATGATGCCTCAATGACACCTTAGATGAGCTGGTCATCAGAATTCTGATTCTGATCCAGGAGAAGATAAATATCTGATACTCCCTATTAGTCAGACAGAACTGAGGAAGCCTTTTGGACGAGAGGTGAAACGTTTTCAAGAATTTTCAAGCAAGTCCAGTTGCCCATTTCTGCCACCCACAGAACACTGATTATCTCATTACAGTGGCACCTGTCAAGGGGTGGGATACATTAGGCAGCAAGAGAACAGTCAATTCTTGAAGTTGATGTGTTGGAAGCAGGAAAAATGGGCAAGCGTAAAGACCTGAGCGACTTTGATGAGGGTCAGTTTGTGATGGCTGGACGACTGGGTCTGAGCATCTCCAAAATGGCACATCTTGTGGGGTGTTCCCGGTATGCAGTGGTAAATACCAAAAGTGGTCCAAGGAAGGACAACCAGTGACAGGGTCATGGGTGTCGAAGGATCATTGATTTGCATGGGGAACGAAGTCTAGCCTATATGGTCCAATCCCACAGAAGAGCTACTGTAGCGCAAACTGCTGAAAAAGTTAACGCTGACTAAAACAGAAAGGTGTCACTATTAACTTTTTAAATACAGGGTTAGTCAAAATTATATTCACACTTAGATTGTAGAAACCAATTGGACCTGTAGTGGAAGTTCATCAATGGCGTACTGCTGCACCATCTGTAAGTAGATGTCTGACGTCACTGTTGGGGTGTCAAAAAAGTAGGGCCCAATTACGCCAGCAGCGGTCACGGCGCACCACAAATTCAGGAGAAAAATAATTCATTAGTATTAACATAATTTTGACTAACCTTGGATATATACTAGCAGGTTACCTGGCGTTGCCTGGGTTTTGCAAAATTCTGGGTTGCCCCCAGACTTCCATGTCAAATTTGGTGAAGATCCGTCGAAAAATGGTGACGTTAACCCAAGACAAACAAAAATCCAAACGTCCACCACCCATGGGCCTACTAGGGACCCCCTGGGGCCCATACACAAATTTTGTTTATATTTGTAAAATTCCGGGTCATCCCCGGACCTACTTGCCAAATTTGGTGAAAATCCGTCGAGAAATGGCGACGTTAGCTCAAGACAAACAAACAAGGAAACAAACAAATTTTGCCACTTATTATATAGATATATATAATATGTGCAAAAGTCTTAGGCACGGGCGGCACGGTGGTGTAGTGGTTAGCGCTGTCGCCTCACAGCAAGAAGGTCCGGGTTCGAGCCCCGTGGCCGGCGAGGGCCTTTCTGTGTGGAGTTTGCAGGTTCTCCCCGTGTCTGCGTGGGTTTCCTCCGGGTGCTCCGGTTTCCCCCACAGTCCAAAGACATGCAGGTTAGGTTAACTGGTGACTCTAAATTGACCGTAGGTGTGAATGTGAGTGTGAATGGTTGCCTGTGTCTATGTGTCAGCCCTGTGATGACCTGGCGACTTGTCCAGGGTGTACCCCGCCTTTCGCCCGTAGTCAGCTGGGATAGGCTCCAGCTTGCCTGCGACCCTGTAGAACAGGATAAAGCGGCTAGAGATGATGAGATGACGAAAAGTGCTCTCTTATGGAATATGCAGCTCAGATACAAACACTTTTTTTCAATAACATTTCATTTTGTGCTGGAAAACCCCCCCGAACGTTTGGAATTCTAAAATGTTTTTGTACTGACTCGATAATGTAGAAGTCATAAAATAGAAATCTATAACAAAGTTTGTATGAAAGAAATAGGGTGCCTCAGACTTTTGCACAGTACTGATATATAGTTGTTTACCATATATGGTGATTTGAGGGCGTTTCTTTATGCAAATGAGTGTAGCGAGTGGATTTATCAATGGCCAGTGTGTCCAGCTGTGCGTACATGTTTGATAAATACCGATTTTTCTTGTGCACACGGGGGCTTGCACACACATTTAGAACTTCTTTCTGTACACTTTGATAAACGATACATCAGATCTATGGCAAATAATTTCAGATTTATTGCAGTTTTACGCCGGAGAGATGAATTTACTGTAAACACGTTATACCTCCCTCATCTCTGCCCTCTCTGATTATTTTAAGTCATACAAATGATTAATTACTGATCGTCAGTCAGTTCTCTGGCTGATAAATGCACATTTTATTTCCACAAAGGAAACTAGCCATATTGCTTTATAGTGCAAATGAATATTTCCTCTGTTCCTATGGCATAGTCTCATCTCATCTCATTATCTCTAGACGCTTTATCCTTCTACAGGGTCGCAGGCAAGCTGGAGCCTATCCCAGCTGACTACGGGCGAAAGGCGGGGTACACCCTGGACAAGTCGCCAGGTCATCACAGGGCTGACACATAGACACAGACAACCATTCACACTCACATTCACACCTACGGTCAATTTAGAGTCACCAGTTAACCTAACCTGCATGTCTTTGGACTGTGGGGGAAACCGGAGCACCCGGAGGAAACCCACGCGGACACGGGGAGAACATGCAAACTCCACACAGAAAGGCCCTCGCCGGCCCCGGGGCTCGAACCCAGGACCTTCTTGCTGTGAGGCGACAGCGCTAACCACTACACCACTGTGCCGCCCCCTATGGCATAGTATAAATTATTATTTTATAGGTCTAGAGATGCTTTTAAACATGACAGGCAGGCTGTACCTTTAATTCAGGTGTAATTGTAAACACTGCAGTATATAATTTTATGTTTGTGCCCATGCAGTGCTCTGTGACTTGTGGCTCTGGAGAGCAGACCAGACAGGTGATGTGTGTGGGTTCGGCAGGAGGAAACCATGTTGCAGATTACATGTGCGCCAGTCTTCACAAGCCACCAAGCACGCAGACGTGCGAGATGCCTGTCTGTTTAACCCGGATTGGCTGGCACATTGGTGACTGGGGGCTGGTGAGATGTGCACTAGCACTTAAAGCACTAGTTTCAGTCATTGTGTGTTTATGTATACATAGCAGCTCATAAGTTCTATGCACTCTCTCTCTCTCTCTCTCTCTCTCACTTTCAGTGTTCTAAGAGCTGTAGCTCGGGGCTTCGGGAGCGGCAGGTAATCTGTTCAGACTCCCAGAGACATATTTATGGGGTGGAGCATTGTAATGCTTATCCAAAACCATCTACTGTGGAGAGCTGCAACACCCAGCCCTGTTACAGCCCCCAGGGTACGTTTCTACCACACACACACAGAACATAGGATTTTATCACCATTAGTGAGCTTGATGGTTTAAAGCACACATACAGTGCTGTACATACTTTACTATTTTATACGTGCTCTCTCATCACCAAACTCAAACACACTCATGTTCCTGTAAACATTAAGGGTGCGAATCGTTCTCTTTAAAACGATATGGTACACATCTCAGTACCTACTCTTTAACTCTTTAATCTGTATATAGTTCACTGATACTGTTAAACAAGGACTGATTCAATACACTTCAACTCACTAGTGATCCAGTACGAATCGGTTCAGATGCAGTTTGATTCAGTTCATTTAAATTAAGTTTACAGGAACCTGTGTAGGACAGAAGGCTTTGCACTTCCTGGTTGGGCTTTCAGGCGGAGCGGTTTTTTTTTTTTTTTGGGGGGGGGTGTTCATTAACTTCAAGAGAGAGAGAAAAATATGCTGGTGAGGGCCATTTCACAACATTAAAGGGGAACTGAAAGCAAATTTTTTATTATCAAAATTATATTTATCTCAGGCGGCACGGTGGTGTAGTGGTTAGCGCTGTCGCCTCACAGCAAGAAGGTCCGGGTTCGAGCCCCGTGGCTGGCGAGGGCCTTTCTGTGCGGAGTTTGCATGTTCTCCCTGTGTCCGCGTGGGTTTCCTCCAGGTGCTCCGGTTTCCCCCACAGTCCAAAGACATGCAGGTTAGGTTAACTGGTGACTCTAAATTGAGCGTAGGTGTGAATGTGAGTGTGAATGGTTGTCTGTGTCTATGTGTCAGCCCTGTGATGACCTGGCGACTTGTCCAGGGTGTACCCCGCCTTTCGCCCGTAGTCAGCTGGGATAGGCTCCAGCTTGCCTGCGACCCTGTAGAACAGGATAAAGCGGCTAGAGATAATGAGATGAGATGAGATATTTATCTCATTTTAATAAATATCGGAATGCATTTTTGATCGCTATTTTGTCGCTGCTATAGCAAGTTATGAGTGTTTGAAATACACTCTGTAATATATCAGTCCATATGTCAAAGCAACGGCCGTAAACGAGATTCGTTGAGACCTGTGCGAGACATTGTAGGACGGAAGTAAAACGTACAGCGGAAATCAAAGTGACCAACATCTGCCAACGTTGTCAAAAGACGCGCGCGCCCTCTTTTGAATGCTGACATAATCAAGCCGGAAGTTTTGTTTGTTTTGATAGGAAACAGGAAAGTTTGACAAAAGTAACCAGTAATCATCATTTAAACTCGTTTTTGTGCAATACTTCGTTTGGAAAACAGTTTTCAAAATGGCAGCACTGACACCTGGCTGACACTTGATGTTTCAAAGTCTCGCACAAGTCTCGTGAAGATCGCGCGGATAAGCGACGCCTGCCATGGACCAAACGGACTAAATTTAACACGGCTAAAAACCGAATAGGCCGATAAGTATAATATTTAATTGCAATTAGTTGCCAATACAAGTCACGATATAAGGTTACTAAAACCGAAAACGTAATTGAATAACACGTTAATTAAGAAATAAAGCAAGTTTAAAAATGACTTCAGTTCTCCTTTAAATGTAACAGTAAACTGTGAACATGTAGGTGTCTTTTTCTTTTTTTCTTTTTTTTTTTTTAAATCCCACTACCCTGTCTATGGGCAACGAGAGCACCTGCAAAACAATTTCGGGGGTTGTCATTCCTTTGAGCTCTGAAAGAAATTTGAGCTCTCTTTCTCACACTCTTATATGCTCTCTCTCTCTCTTACACACATTCTTGTACTTCTATCTTTGTGTGGCCACTCATTGACATCATGCACTCCTGAGCCCCTTACTCTAACCTTAACCATCACAGCTAAAGAAGAAGTCTTTATTTGTCACACGTACACTCAAGCACAGACTTAAGCACACAGTGAAATTTCTCCTCTGTATTTAACCCATCTGAAGCAGTGAACACACACATGCACACACAAGTGAGCAGTGAGCACACACACATACCCAGAACAGTGGGTAGCTACGCTACAGCGCCTTGGGTGCAGTTGGGGGTTAGGTGTTCAAGGGCACTTGTTCAAGGGCACTTCAGCCCAACCTTCAGGCCATGGCTGCCCCATGTTAGCCGAACCACATGTCTTTGAACTGTGGGGGAAACCGGAGCACCCGGAAGAAACCCACGTAGACATGGGGAGAACATGCAAACTCCACACAGATACCCCTTTTCCACCAAATCAGTTCCAGGGCTGGTTTGGGGCCAGTGCTGGTGCTGGTTCACAACTCGTTCAACTTGCGAGCCAGCTGAGAACCAGTTTGCTTTTCCATAGCTTGGGGTGCTAAGGGGAGCCACGTCATTACGTCACTGTATACGTCAGTTACGTCGCTGTGTTTGCATAAACCTTGGCGCAAGCATCGAAGTAACAACAACACGGAGAAGAAGAAGAAGAAGAAGAAGAAGCAGCAACAACAACAATACTGGATGACTGCTGCTTTACTGCATCCATGATATCTCATCGCTTGTTTAAAAATGGCGACCTTTCACGGTCTTGCTATTGTTGTTGGTCTTAACAGCTGGGCAATTCCATGTAAATGTCAACCTCACCATGCAAAAATAAAGCAACATGTAATACATCAAAACCACTCCCAGAGATATCACCTAGGCCTGTATTTTACAGATGTGAATAAGTTGAACCAATTTGTAACCAACCTAATGTGTCACTGTCAGTCTTTCTTTCTTATAATGTAAACCCCAAGCTAAAATCAACTTTGATCATGTACAATTCTATATTATTGCCACAAGCCACAGAAATGTATGCTAAAATCCACAAAACAGCAAAACAATAGCCATCCTAAATATTATTTAAGAACTTTGATAGTTTTAGCTGATATTTAGAGAGTTTTTCAAAGGGTTATGGTGGTTAAATTGCTGATTTTCTAAACATACGCCATGTCTATTTCAGACGCGTCACATCCGTAACGGAATTTCGTCACATCCATAATGCTGACTTTTCCTTCCGAAACTCTGCATGAAATACAAAATATTTTAAACAAAGATTTTTTAATATTCACCTTGGACCCCTCTATCAAATGGATATCTCCATTTCGACATTAGGTTTACAATTTCACAGAGTTTGATAAAAATGTACAGTCACCCATGAAAAGTGATACTTTTTCTGTCACATCCATAACGCATCTTTTATTGGCATTTTCTGGCATGCCCTAGATGTACTATGGGAATTGTTCTTGTTCTATCACTTCTCCAGTATGGTACAGCTTTAAAATATGCAACACCTATTTAAATACTGGGAGACGATAAAACATGCACTGGGTCATTTGTTGCCATTTTGAGTTCAAGTGTCACGTCCATAACGCTGGAATTGCTCATCTCCGCCCCGCCGCTGACGTAAGCGGTTCTTTCCTCTGGCCCAGCAAAGAGCTGGTGCTAGCCTGGAACCAGTTTTTCTGGCCCCAGAGCCAGTTCTTTGTCAGTGGAAACAGAAAACCCGGTTCCAAATTAAGCACTGGCCCCGAACCAGCCCTGGAACTGATTTGGTGGAAAAGGGGCAAGAAAGGCCCCGTCGTCCGCTGGGCTCAAACCCAGAACCTTCTTGCTGTGAGGTGACAGTGCTAACCACTACACCACCAATGCCTAACCTCAGTCCCTACCCTAACCCTAACCTCAAACTAATTCTACCTTGAACCCTAAAATAAAGTCTTAACCCTCAAACAGCCCTTTGAAGAAATGAGGACCAGCCAAAATGTCCTCACTTCTCAAAAAATGTCGTATGTCGGTAAGACACACACACACTGAGAAGGGTGCTTCAGTTTTAGTATCAGTATCTAACTGTCTTACATTTCGATTTGAATCAGAACTTGACTGGTAAACTGACGTGGCCTTATGTTAGACCGATTTTCTGTTCTGAATCAGGTTTTTTTTACATTCTTTGTGGACACAGATCATCTTTAATAAGTCAGTGTTTTAACATAAATATGTTAAATATGCAATCGAAAGCTTGTCCACAATCAAAATCAATGTTGGAGGTGCTTAGCAAAAATAACTGATTGATGTGCATACTGACCTGCAGCATTTTTGTTTTGTTGCTCGTATTAAACAGTGGTGCCCAGCATGCAAGACCCAAGAGGCTATGAGAACACCATTGTCGGGTTCTACCCCTACAATCCTGAGGACACCACCACAGGTTCCCCCCTCAACTCTCATCCAGCTGTGATTTGCTCCTCACACCTCAGTTCTGCTGCCTCACATCTCTCCCTTCTCCTGTTTTTCCCAGCAGTGCACTGCATCACTCCTCTGTCCTGGCACTAATTAACCGGCCCTGATTGGCATGCTTATGGGGGGGGGTCTGTCTGTGTGATTAAAATAGTTCAGAGGCACTCGACTGGGGCTTTTCTGCTCTCACCATGGCCTGTGCAAGTCCTCTGATGACCTCTCGGTTGTCGACATGTCTCAGTAGCTTCTCGGATTGCTGTTTTGTGAACTACTCTCAAAATGAAAAGGTTTCTGTTTACTATAATTAAATTATTATGTGCCTGCATGTGTCTGCATGCACATCTGTCTCATCTCGGTCTTTTGTTCTGTCTGTTTTCTGCTCAGGCCACTTTCTTTCTGACTGTCTGTATTAGTTTCAGTTTCTCTTTACGCTTTGTATCCTTCTGACCTCGGTCTCAGTTTTCGTAATGCATTCATGTCTCCTTTCGCTTTCAATATGATCTCAATATTATCATACTGCAAAGTAATCCAAGTGTACTGTTTCTTTCTCAGTAAGTGTGTCTTTCACTCTTTTCTCACCATCTCACTCAGTTAACCAGTGGGACGTTCCTTACTGTCATCAGACTGCGTTTGGATGTTGTCATGATGGCGTGACTCCAGCCAGTGGACCTCATGGGCAGGGTTGTTATCAAACATCATCCTGTGCCCACACCAGGTACACAAGACATGATTTTAAATAGGGTTAGACAAAATAGCAAGCTAGCATCACAATATTTGGGTTTTTTTCTGACTTTAATGGAAATGCAGTCTAAGAACTAGATAGATACTGTGACTAAAGTCACAGTAATTTGTGCTAGCGCTTACAAACTAGGACTTCTGGTCACCGTACCCTATAGATCCGGAATGGTAAGAGACAGAGAATGATGCTTAGTGAGGCGAAAAAAGGCCGTTTTTCATGGATCATTCTGGTTTGGTGATCTGGATCAGCACCAAAAGTCATAGCAACTTAATTCAGCCCAGACGTATTCTTCATGGTGATGATTGGTTGAAAACTGAGGGAGAAATAGCATCCTAAAAAACATTAGGAGAATAATAACAACACTGGTCTACAGCCAAAATGCTTCTGAAATAAATATAGTCAAACTTTACTAATTCTGGGTCGCTGAGAACAAAAATGAAACTTCAAATTGTTCATTGGCTCTAGTTTTCAAGATTTGCTCGATGAATAAATCTATGATTGGGTTTGGATATTACTTATTTTTTGGCCAAAAAATGAATGATGCAATCTGAAGCCGGTATTGCATCATACATGATATCATGTTATTCCTAGAAGTCCCTGATGATGCAATCATAAGTCAACTTGCATCACTCTGCTGAACAAATTGCCCTATATCAGCTAAAAAAAAAAAAAAACATACAGTGCTATGCCCTCGAGATTAAGTCTTTGCTTGACAAGCTTGACAAGAGATGCTCTGTTTCTTGAATGCAAGAGAAAAGATGCCAAAAAGCACTGAGTACGCACTGAATAAGGACTAAACCTATTCAGTAGTTATACATAATTGTTTTTTGCCATTTGGTTCATGATACATTTTATTTACATAAACTTTTTGCTATGTAGTGGATGTTCATTATGTCTAACTATTACAGATATTTTAAGTTCGTTTCTTAGACAAGGATTTTTTTTTTAAGCTTGTTACCTCGTTAACAGTTTCGGCGAGAATCTCCCGCCTTCTTCAGAAACAGTCACCAGATGTTGAGTGGTGACGTGCCTTATCAGCTGATGTTGCGTTACGGAAGAGGCCAGAGTCATTCGCGTTGAAGAAAATAGATTCCAGCATTGGATTTTAGAGGCAGTGGAGATACGTAAGCGGGCGCAGAGGACGATGAACCGGGATGAGGGAGCGTACGCGCTGTCACACACCTGGAGCGCCATCCTGGAGGAGCGACCTGACAGCAGGAGGCGTGAACTACCTGTCAAATTGGGCGGGACGTTCACGCCTCCGTAACGCAACATCAGCTGATAAGGCACATCACCACTCGACATCTGGTAACTGTTTCTGAAGAAGGCGGGAGATTCTCACCGAAACTGTTAACGAGGTAACAAGCTTAAAAAAAAAATCCTTGTCTAAGAAACGAACTTAAAATATATAAACTTTTTGCTGATTTTCTAGTGTTGCGTAAAGAGAACAGGTGAAATATCATGTAAACCAAACATAAACACATGAAGAGACCTAGGTTTACAATTTATACTTAAAACGTTCCTGTCTACACAATGTACATAAGTATAAAATGTAAAATCTTAAATATCTTGGAAGTCGTAGCCAATCAGCTGTTTTAATTGTCTCATTTGAATTCAACACACCAAATTTCATAAACAAACAGCCAATTACATCTCTGAAGCAGACAACTTCTGAAAAATTGCTGACCAGTGTAATAAGATTTAATAATAATAATAATAATAATAAAGTAGAAAGATCCTTAGTGAGAGTAACAGTTTGCGCTACCGCTGCTAGCGCAAATTAACTAGAAGAGCACTTGGTAGAGTGCATACATCCGTCAAGTCATATATTATTATCATCATCAAAATCAAATCACTTTAACCTAGGATAATACTAAAGCTGTCCACCAAATTTCATCAAAATCCATTCACTACTTTTTGAGTTACGTTGGGAAAAGATAAAAGTTTCCTGGATCCACATATATATCCAGATTTGCATCACAATCTAATCAATTGTTCCTTGGCCCATGGCTCATCTTTCTTTCAAATTTCATCAAAATCCATTCACTACTTTTTGAGGTACATTGGGAATGATCAAGCAAACAAACAAACAGAGGTGAAAACATAATCTAGGTAATAACTACCCAAAGACTCTTGACTTGAAATTGAAATCAAACAAGTTACTGAAGCCTAAAATATGACACATGAGGTAAAAACAGTTTGTGCCACAAACCACATCAGCATTGCAGATAGACCTAATATTCTTCACATCTTATTCAAAAGGTTTCATCATTTCTGGAAACCTGTAACTAATTTTTGATCAAATGAACTGTGCACAGTTTCCACTGTCGTACATGCGACTCTCAGTCCAGAAGATTTGGTATAAAACAGTTGTGACTGATATGTAAAACACCATGTGTGCACCATGTTTCTAGATCTGGTCTGAAACGAGTTAAAGCACAGTCCAAATCCTCACGCTGTAAGTGCATCCATTTTAATTTTAACTACATTAGTTGAAGTTGGAGTTCTGCTCAACCTTCTATCATTCGAAAAATGGAACTTAATTTTTACTTGTATAATAAAAATAATTCTCTCCACATTCACTGGATATGTGCAATTGTGCACTCTGATTGGCTACTCTACTACTAGGATATCGGCTTATATACCTTGAGTAGAGAAAAACAAAATGGAGGAGCGTGTTGCTGAACTAACCGAGGATGAAATACAAACTCTATTTGAAAACAAAACTCCAAAAGTTTTTTCAAATATTTAAAAGAAACAGAAATAGCTTAAAGAATATAGTTGTTCATATCTCCTGTTCCATACTCCAGCCCAGTCGGTGGCGGTAATGCACTTTTAAATTGGTTTGCCAACTGCCAAAAAACCCTAAAGAAGAAGAAGAAGAAAACCCTAATGTCAGTAACAGCATTGAGAGCAAATCTATGATTGAGACCGCCAGCTCGAAACAGCCTCCAAACATGGCCACTCTAAACTACAACTCCCAAGAATCACAGCGCCTTCTGTCTCCTGCATATTAATTACACCTGTCTCTCATTTCCTAGTCAATTAGCTCCGCTACTTAAAGGAGATGCACAGAACCTTTATTTTTAAATAAATTTCTGAGTGGATAGTATCTCCATCCTTGACTCTTGTCTGCTGCATAAATGGGAATAAAAAATATATATTTTTGAGAGTTAAAATCGACCGCAAAGTTGGTATTCGAGCTGCCCCGCTGAGCCAGCCAGCCCTGAGTGCGTGACGTCACTGCGGTAACCGGTTTTAAGGCCGAGGCCTTTTACAGCTATAGACCAAAGTCATATAAATAAAAATTTATGGTGAAAGTAAGAAATACCGTTACCGACTTGCTCAACTAAGACTGATTTGACTTCATTGATTGTGGGTTGACTCATTAAAACAGGATGGGTGTTATAACTTATGCAACATACATGTACATGCATGCATTTTCACTGATAAAACGTAAAAGGCTAATTAAATAATCAGATGAACTGAGACAATCACATTCTGAAGCAAATTAAATAATCTTATACTGGTAACTTAAACACACAATACAAGTTACATATATTAATCTAAATGCAGGTAAACAACGTGTTGTTTTTGTTGCTTTGTATCCAAATGAGAGTCGGAGCTTACCCGTCTGTGTTCTCGCTTCTTGAAGGCCGATCTTGTGGCTGACTGTTTTGAAATAATCTGACTTTCAGTTGTTCGTTCAGTTCTCCGTCCATTCGCTTCTTCCACGTAAGGGTGAGATGGCAGCAATATCCAGCAGAGAAATCAGATGGCTGCTCCACTCATTCTCCATTTTCTCCATTACTGAGGACTCCACCATTACTGCTCGGCTCAGGCAATTACTAAAACCTGGGACGGAACAGAACGCCACCGGTTTTAGCGGGGAGGTCACTGTCCGAGCGATATGTCCCGTCCTGTCCCGGGTTTTACCAACAACCCTCAGCTCACACTCCGGGAAAACTGGTGCAACTGAACTTGCTTTCCTTTTAAAAAAATAAATAAAATAAATACTTTCCTTTTCTTATAGTTTTATTTAATTGTTGGTACTGCACCCTCTTTCAGTACGGGCTTATAGCCAACGCTCCTCAACAGATCAGAGGTTTCATACGAGTCTTCAGTAAAATGTGCAGAGCAGAGGAGAGACCACTTCATAGCCGCCCAGTGTGCCCATGAACAACTTGCAAAATGCGTCCAAATCTTTGCAGTTTGAACATTCTTGGGCCATGAATGCAACGTAAATCCACCTTCTGTCATGTTGCTGCACCGGCCAGCAACACATCTACGTGGCATGGTAATAAATTAACTCAAAAATGCAGGATCGGAGTTGCAGTCAGCTCTGTGTTTTAGTATAGCGGAAATGGCGATGAGACCGGTAGACTTCCTGTTGTGATGTTATGGACGTCAAGGTCCTTCACTCAGACCGCTACCTATACTGTATGAATTACTTGAATCGTAAAAATGACTATATTAGATTTATTGTTAATGCTTAAAACTATTCCTGTGCCATTCTTGAGGTCTCAAGGCATTTATAAACGAAAGTGAGGCCATGGTTCTGCGTATGTGCTTTTAACCCCTCTCTCACTCACTCTAGTTGCGAAGTATCGTTCGGTGTTTCTCTCCTGTCGTACTGAGCCGTTTACTTTCTGCCTGTTTTCTCGTTATCTCGACTTTGTTTACGTTCTCCTCGACCTCGTCTTCTCGTCCAGCCCATGTTGTTCTGTCAGCCGATCAACCGACCCTTGCCGTTTTTCTGGTGACGATTCTTGACCTCCGATTTGGCTTCGTTTCCAATTTGCTTCTCCTGCTCTCCCCTGCGCCTGCATCCGTAAGTGCCTGCACCCTGACACCTTAAAAAAAAAAAAAAGGGCACCAAAATATGGAATGAAAGTATTTGATGGAAATAACGTGCCTTTTTAAAAAAAAATTCAGTAATTATTATTATAGCATTTTTCACAAATTGCTCCTGTCATTTTGCTACTTTGTTTACATTCGAATCAGAAATTATTTTGTTGGACGTTTTGTATAAAGTTTTTATTTAGCGAATTTGCAAAAAATAAAAAAGTTCTGTTTCTCAAAACCCAGTGAATGTGGATAGAATAAAAGTTATTCCACTCAATCTCATCATACATGGCTTATAGCCAACTCAGTGCTCTGTGCCTCGTCGGCTATCAGCTCATGTACGACTTGATTTTGTGGAATAACTCATCTCATCTCATTATCTCTAGCCGCTTTATCCTTCTACAGGGTCGCAGGCAAGCTGGAGCCTATCCCAGCTGACTACGGGCGAAAGGCGGGGTACACCCTGGACAAGTCGCCAGGTCATCACAGGGCTGACACATAGACACAGACAACCTTTCACACTCACATTCACACCTACGGTCAATTTAGAGCCACCAGTTAACCTAACCTGCATGTCTTTGGACTGTGGGGGAAACCGGAGCACCCGGAGGAAACCCACGCGGACACGGGGAGAACATGCAAACTCCACACAGAAAGGCCCTCGCCGGCCCCGGGGCTCGAACCCGGACCTTCTTGCTGTGAGGCGACAGCGCTAACCACTACACCACCGTGCCGCCCTTTGTGGAATAACTGTTAAATATTTTAGAATTGAATTTCTAATTTGTCAGTTTAAATTTAAATATTACATAGGCTACATCTTAAATAAATAAACATCTTAAATTAATAAACAAATACACACTGAAATCCCTTTCACATGCTTGGGGATTCGGCAAATGATAAATACAGTACGTGTTGCCAGGTGCCTTTTACATGTTCACTAAAGAAATTGAAACAAGCACGTAAAGTTTCACGTGTTCATATGGCTCCACTTTTATTAAAGAATTGTATCTCTGAGTGTTTTTTTTAATACATCTCATATGCATGTCTGTTTGTGGCTGCTCCCCCCCCCGTGTAATGATCACATCTCTTAGATATGGCTGTTGTCAGGACAGTGTGACTCAAGCACATGGACCCAATAAGGAGGGCTGTCCTGAATATGTCTCTCTAGTCCCAGCTGTGAGTATCAGCTATTGTTTGTGGATTATTCTGTATAAAGGTTATCTCTAGTTTTTCTCCCTACATCTGTCTCTTTCTGTCCCCTCTTCCAGTCGGGGCATGAGGTCTGCAGTAGATCCACATACGGCTGCTGTTTTGATGGCGTGACTGCAGCTCGTGGTGCGAATGGAGAAGGCTGTCCTGTTCCACCTAGCAGGAGTAAGTTATGAACATAGCAGCGAACGTGCATTGTTGTGTTTCCCCACTTGATTTTTCCATAGTTTAATTGGTACAGTGCTCAGCGTAAATGAGTCCACCCCCTTTGAAAAGTAACATTTTAAACGATATCTCAATGAAGACAAACAATTTCCAAAATGTTGAAAAGACAAAGTTTAATATAACATCTGTTTAACTTATAACGTGAAAGTAAGGTTAATAATATAAACTTAGACTACACATTTTTCAGTTTTACTCAAATTAGGGTGGTGCAAAAATGAGTACACCCCACAACAAAAACTACTACATCTAGTACTTTGTATGGCCTCCATGATTTTTAATGGCAGCACCAAGTCTTCTAGGCATGGAATGAACAAGTTGGTGACATTTTGCAACATCAATCTTTTTCCATTCTTCAACAAGGACCTCTTTTAGTGACTGGATGCTGGATGGAGAGTGATGCTCAACTTGTCTCTTCAGAATTCCCCAAAGAAAATAATTTCTTTCCACCACAAAGGTGAAGGCTACAAGAAGATCAGCAAAGCTTTACTTATCAGTCAGAATACTGTAGCAAAAGTGGTACAAAAATTTAAGAAAGCTGGAACTGCAACCATCAAACAGAGACCTCCAGGTCGTCCATGGAAGTTAACACCTCGACAGGAGCGTCTTCTGATGAGAAGGGTTGAAGAAAATCGGCATGCAAGTTCACTGCAGTTTTCTAAAGAAGCAGAAAGCCAAACTGGGGTGACTATTTCCCGTGACACAGTACGGCGTACGCTGCAGAGGAATGGCATGCATGGATGCCGTCCACGAAAGAAGTCTCTCCTAAAGCCCAGGCACAAAAAAGCCCACCTAGAGTTTGCCAGGGCCCATGCTGACAAAGATGAAGACTACTGGGACTCTATACTCTGGAGTGATGAGACCGAGATAAATGTTTTTGGAACTGATGGCTTCAAAACTGCATGGCGTCGCAAAGGTGAGGAATACAAAGAAAAATGCCTGGTGCCTACAGTGAAACATGGTGGTGGCAGTGTCCTTATGTGGGGCTGCATGAGTGCTGCTGGTGTCGGGGAGCTGCATTTCATTGATGGCATCATGAATTCACAGACGTATTGCTCTATACTGAAAGAGAAGATGCTACCATCACTCCGTGCCCTTGGTCGTCATGCACTTTTCCAACATGACAATGATCCTAAACACACATCTAAGGCCACTGTTGGATTTCTGAAGAAGAACAGGGTGAAAGTGATTCAGTGGCCAAGTGATCTGAACCCAATCAAACACCTATGGGGAATTCTGAAGAGACAAGTTGAGCATCACTCTCCATCCAGCATCCAGTCACTAAAAGAGGTCATTGTTGAAGAATGGAAAAAGATTGATGCTGCAAAATGTCGCCAACTTGTTCATTCCATGCCTAGAAGACTTGGTGCCATCATTAAAAATCATGGAGGCCATACAAAGTACTAGATTTAGTAGTTTTTGTTGTGGGGTGTACTCATTTTTGCACCACTCTAATTTGAGTAAAACTGAAAAATGTGTAATCTAAGTTTATATTATTAACCTTACTTTCCCGTTATAAGTTAAACAGATGTTATATTAAACTTTGTCTTGTCAACATTTTGGAAATTGTTTGTGTTCATTGAGATATCATTTAAAATGTTACTTTTCAAAGGGGGTGCACTCATTTACGCTGAGCACTGTAGTTAATAAACTGGCAATTTAGAGTGGTGTGTGTGTGTGTGTGTGTGTGTGTGTACACTAAATGGCCAAAAGTTTTGGAAACCTGACCCGTATGTGGTTCTTCCCCAAACTGTTTCCACACTCCAAACTGTTGGATGCTTTTGTATGCTGTTATCTACTGTACATTAGGGATGTAACCAAATACGGATACATTATTCGGGATGATGCATTCTAAACAGGTACAAAGACATGAAAATATACACTATAGACTATTATACATCCAGGACACTTTTTCGATGGAATTAAAACATGTATTCTGTTCCCTTTTAGAGGGTTTCATTCATTCGGTTCGATAGCATGCAATATCGTTAGCATATTGCTTATCCTACATGTATTACATCACTCTACCCAATGGAGAATGAGCGTTGAATATGGTTTACGATGTTGCATGGTTGTCAAGACAACATGACGTCACACATCTGAGACATAAAACTTCTGCGCTAGTGAGCGACTGTGACAATTTATAAACAAACATGGCCACCAGGTTTGCTTTGTTAAATATGGGAGATTTTGAGAGAATTTTGACAGAGAAAGATGTGTTGAACACCTGAAAGGAATGTGTATCTATAATAATAATAATAATAATAATAATAATAATAATGGCTTTTTTCATGGTATATCAGATATATTAATCTTCAAGTCATTCAGTATCATGCTAGCTGAATGGAATATATCTGATATACCACTCAACGCCAGCCAATATTATTTAAATGTTTTCCAGTGTTTCCTTGGGTACGTTCATGTAGAAACTATGATTAAATAAAGCAGCTCATCCAGAACGCTGCAGCCTGCTTGGTCTACAACCTCCTTCGTTCTTCCCGTGTCACCTCTCTGCTTGCCGCCCTTCATTGGCTCCCCGTTGCAGCTCGCATCAAATTTAAGACGTTGGTACGAGCTGACCAGGCTGTCAAGGGGTCAGGTCCAGCATACCTTCAGAGACTGATCTGACCCTATGCTCTGCTGTTACTGGTCGCCTGGCCCCTCCTCCTCTCCTCTCCACTCCTGCCCAGCCCACTCAAGACTACTGTCTGTCCTGGTTCCCCATTGGTGGAATGACCTTCCCATCGGGATCAGAACTGCCGACTTCCTGTCCACATTCAAGTGCAGACTGAAGACTCACCTCTTTGGGCTGCACCTCTTCCCTGCTTCCCTACCCGCTGTATAACTATGTTTCGGTCTAGGCCACCCCAGGCTGTGTACTGTCTAGCCTGGTCATTATGATTTGGCATTAGCCATTTGGGGTTTATTTTTCTTTATTTATTAGTACTTTGTTGGCTCATTTTGTATGGTTGTTTTTTATTTCCTTGGCTGTTTGCTAATTGTTGTTACTTCAAAAGAATATTACACTATTATTCTGTCATTTGTTCATTTGGCACTCAAACTTTCTTGTCTAGAAGTTCAGCACTTATTGTACCTGACTTCTGCATTTGTTGTACATTGCTCTGTATAAGAGCATCTGCTAACTGCCTGTAATGTAATGTAAAGATGTTTCAGGTTTAGGCCCCGCCCACTTCAAATACAGCTATATATACATACAGTTATTTGCAAAAGTATTCATCCCCCTTGGTGTTTGTCCTGTTTTGTCGCATTACAAGCTGGAATTAAAATGGATTGTTGGAGAGTTAGCACCATTTGATTTACACAACACGCCGACCACTTTAAAGGTGCACGTTGTTGTTTTATTGTGACGCAAACAATAATTAAGATGAAAAACAGAAATCTGGAGTGTGCATAGGTATTCACCCCCTTTTGTATAAAACCCCTAAATAAGAGCTGGTCCAACCAATTCACTTCATAAGTCACATAATTAGTTGATTAAGATCCACCTGTGTGCAATCAGAGTGTCACATGATCTATCACATGATGTCTGTACAAATCAACCTGTTCTGGAAGGACCCTGACTCTGCAACGCTACTAAGCAAGCAACATGAGAACAAAGGAGCCTCCAAACAGGTCAGAGACAAAGTTGTGGAGAAGTATAGATCAGGGTTGGGTTATAAAAAATATCCCAAACTTTGAATATCCCAGGGATCACCATTAAATCCATTATAGCAAAATGGAAAGAATATGGCACCACTACAAACCTGACAAGAGAAGGCCGCCCACCAAAACTCACAGACTGGGCAAGGAGGGCATTAATCAGAGATGCAACAAAGACACCAAAGATAACACTGAAGGAGCTGCAAAGATCCACAGTGGAGATGGGAGTATCTGTCCATAGGACCACCTTAAGCAGTACACTCCACAGAGCGGGGCTTTATGGAAGAGTGGCCAGGAAAAAGTCATTGCTTAAGAAAACATATTTGGAGTTTGCCCAACAGCATATGGCAGACTCCCCAAACTCATGGAAGAAGATTCTCTAGTCAAATGAGACAAAGATTGATCTTTTTGTCCATCATGGGAAATGCCATGTGTGGCGCAAACTCAACATCCTGAGAACACCATTCCTACAGTGAAGCATGGTGGTGGCAGCATCATGCTGTGGGGATGTTTTTCATCTGCAGGGACAGGAAAGCTGGTCAGGACTGAAGGAAAGATGG
The DNA here is from genome assembly GCF_027579695.1 of Neoarius graeffei. Classification (NCBI taxonomy): domain Eukaryota; kingdom Metazoa; phylum Chordata; class Actinopteri; order Siluriformes; family Ariidae; genus Neoarius; species Neoarius graeffei. Next base: position 71,478,852 of record NC_083579.1, read on the forward strand.
ATGGCACTAAATACAGGGCAGTTCTGGAGGAAAACCTGTTTGAGTCAGCCAGAGGTTTGAGACTGGGACGAAGGTTCACGGTCTAGCAGGACAATGACCCTAAACATACTGCTAAAGCTACACTGGAGTGGTTTAAACGGAAACATTTAAATGTCTTGGAATGGCCTAATCAAAGCCCAGACCTCAATCCAATTGAGAATCTGTGGCATAACTTGAAGGTTGCTGTACACCAACACAACCCATCGAACTTGAAGGAGTTGGAGCAGTTTTGGCTTGAGGAAAACTGTTTTTTAACTGAGTTTTGCCTTAAAGTGGTAGGCATGTTGTGTAAATCAAATGGTGCTAACCCTCCAAAAATCCATTTTAATTCCAGCTTGTAATGCAACAAAACAGGACAAACACCAAGGGGGATGAATACTTTTGCAAGGCACTGTATATTTGGAGCACAAAATAGATTGGCATTGCAGTACACCTAATGGATAGATTAAAAATGCTCAATAATAGACAAAATTTTCATCATGACTATTTAGCCAGTGTGAGGACGTGTATATATTTTTAAACTTTAAACACTGAATGCTAAGCATTCAAATATTATAGAAAAGATGCACTAATTAGAGAGGATATTTATCTGTATTTTCTGTGTCGCTGTTTCACCAGATCAGCGTGCGCCATGCGATCTGCCCCACACTGCCGGGTTGTGTGATGACTGGACTGCTCGATATTACTATGACCCTGTCTCCTCCCGCTGTGCACACTTTTGGTACGGCGGCTGCCATGGCAACAGCAACAACTTTGCCACTATGGAGGAGTGCCAGCAGACATGCCTGAGCCAGAGGCCAGTCTCCACGTCATCCAGCACCGTCTGGAGCCAAATCTGGCCGGGTGCTAACAAATCTCAGCATTCCCATCGTCGCTGGGTTCAGACGGTGGGGCGTAGGCCGGCACCCAGAGACGTGCAGGCTAGCAGCCCTAATAACAGGTAAGAGTGCCATGCAGGAGCCCTCTGCTCCCGCACAGTGGCCTCTGTACCAACCTGAGGAGCCTGACGCTGCTCTCTGCTCTCAGAGATGGCCACACACACACACACACACACACACACACACACACACACACACACACACACTGCGTTAATGTGCGCTCATGCACAACATGGACACACTCGCACACATTTAAGATCTGGCCCCTTTTTGTACACACACATTCTTACTCAAGACCTGCTGAGATATTCAGATAACAATGCACACGCTGATTTACACACAGACTCAGGATGTACTCACTCACGTAGCGCTGCATGTAGTGGCTGAAGTGCCCTTGAGCAGGGCACCTAACTGCTCTGGGTATGTTGTACATCGCTCTGGATAAGAGCATCTGCAAAGTGCCCTTAACCCCTTGGCTGCCACCCATAATTAATTGTAATGTGCCGGGCATATAGGACAAAAATAGGTCAAAATTGGGATATTTTGATAATCTTTCTCTAACTTGTTCAGAACTTTATATTTTTTAATATTTGATAGAAAAATCACAAAAAACACTGTTGTAGAGTAAAAATAACTTTAGTAATCAAAAACATCCAAGACAACGGGTCTTGTTAATGAGAACCTGTCCATAAACATGAATTACTAGTACAACCCCGATTCCAAAAAAGTTGGGACAAAGTACAAATTGTAAATAAAAACGGAATGCAATGATGTGGAAGTTTCAAAATTCCATATTTTATTCAGAATAGAACATAGATGACATATCAAATGTTTAAACTGAGAAAATGTATCATTTAAAGAGAAAAATTAGGTGATTTTAAATTTCATGACAACAGCACATCTCAAAAAAGTTGGGACAAGGCCATGTTTACCACTGTGAGACATCCCCTTTTCTCTTTACAACAGTCTGTAAACGTCTGGGGACTGAGGAGACAAGTTGCTCAAGTTTAGGGATAGGAATGTTAACCCATTCTTGTCTAATGTAGGATTCTAGTTGCTCAACTGTCTTAGGTCTTTTTTGTCATATCTTCCATTTTATGATGCGCCAAATGTTTTCTATGGGTGAAAGATCTGGACTGCAGGCTGGCCAGTTCAGTACCCGGACCCTTCTTCTACGCAGCCATGATGCTGTAATTGATGCAGTATGTGGTTTGGCATTGTCATGTTGGAAAATGCAAGGTCTTCCCTGAAAGAGACGTCATCTGGATGGGAGCATATGTTGCTCTAGAACCTGGATATACCTTTCAGCATTGATGGTGTCTTTCCAGATATGTAAGCTGCCCATGCCACACGCACTAATGCAACCCCATACCATCAGAGATGCAGGCTTCTGAACTGAGCGCTGATAACAACTTGGGTTGTCCTTCTCCTCTTTAGTCTGAATGACACGGCGTCCCTGATTTCCATAAAGAACTTCAAATTTTGATTCGTCTGACCACAGAACAGTTTTCCACTTTGCCACAGTCCATTTTAAATGAGCCTTGGCCCAGAGAAGACGCCTGCGCTTCTGGATCATGTTTAGATACGGCTTCTTCTTTGAACTATAGAGTTTTAGCTGGCAACGGCGGATGGCACGGTGAATTGTGTTCACAGATAATGTTCTCTGGAAATATTCCTGAGCCCATTTTGTGATTTCCAATGCAGAAGCATGCCTGTATGTGATGCAGTGCTGTCTATGGGCCCGAAGATCACGGGCACCCAGTATGGTTTTCTGGCCTTGACCCTTACGCACAGAGATTCTTCCAGATTCTCTGAATCTTTTAATGATATTATGCACTGTAGATGATGATATGTTCAAACTCTTTGCAATTTTACACTATCGAACTCCTTTCTGATATTGCTCCACTATTTGTCGGCACAGAATTAGGGGGATTGGTGATCCTCTTCCCATCTTTACTTCTGAGAGCAGCTGCCACTCCAAGATGCTCTTTTTATACCCAGGCATGTTAATGACCTATTGCCAATTGACCTAATGAGTTGCAATTTGGTCCTCCAGCTGTTCCTTTTTTGTACCTTTAACTTTTCCAGCCTCTTATTGCCCCTGTCCCAACTTTTTTGAGATGTGTTGCTGTCATGAATTTTCAAATGAGCCAATATTTGACATGAAATTTCAAAATGTCTTACTTTCAACATTTGATATGTTGTCTATGTTCTATTGTGAATACAGTATCAGTTTTTGAGTTTTGTAAATTATTGCATTCCGTTTTTATTTACAATTTGTACTTTGTCCCAACTTTTTTGTAATCAGGGTTGTACTTGAAAACACAATGTACACCAAGGGTCCATGTATTCCAAGTAACTGGGTCCCATTTTTATGATGGTCTTTGGTATGACCCGACCTTGAATAGAACTCCCGATCTCCCGATCGAGAGGCGGACACTAGGCTAACTCGTGGTAATCTGCCACTGTGAAGTAAAAGTAATGTGCCATGTAAGGTACATAAAAGGAGATGTTTATGACGAGTAGCGTACACCATAAGGCACAGCGGTAAAATATTTCATGACGTACGTGACCCGTTCAAGGGCATTGATGGGGTTAATGTAATGTAATGATGTGAAACTGAACCAGGGATTTGAACCAGCAACCTTTTGGCCAAAGCTCCTCTAACCATTAGGCCATGGCTTCCCCCATCAAAATCAAATCACTTGAACCGAGGACAATACTGAAGCTGTACACCAAATTTCATCAAAATACATTCACTAATTTTTATCCCCCGCTGGCCGAAAGGCCCAAAGGGGGATTATGTCGTGGCGGTTTCTGTCTGTCCCGGGAAGGGTGCTCACCTTTTGAAATCAGCTCCTCTCACAATTTTTGGAGGAATTTCACGAAACTTGGCAGGATTCTTTGTTATATGCTGGTAATACCCATATTATAATTTCATTAAACTGGGTCACATTTTACAGAGTTACAGCCCTTGATTAACAAAATTATACTTTGACAATTTCATGAGAGTATTTTCCTTCTGAAATCAACTCCTCTCTCAGTATCATGGTGCTGATATTCATGAAATGTATTTTTGACATATGACATATTACTAACTTGATTGGGTGGAAGTTGGAAATCAATTGCACGTTCTCAGCCCATTTTGATCCAAAATTGTGCTTGCATTACGGTCATGTGGCGCTCCTTACTATCATCAGAAAGCTAAAACATTTTCATTTAGGACTTTTGGTGAAGTCCTGTCCCTTTTTTACAACTTGGTTTTGTGGATGTTTAGTATTTCTGTCATCTCACTTTAATATATATATATATATATATATATATATATATATATATATATATATATATATATCAGTAGCGGCTGGCTTTTGTAAAAGTGAGGGAGGAAGGAATGCTTGGTTGAAGGTCACGGGCCCCAATGCGACCGCACCTGCTGGACCGGCTATAGTTATACGCACGGGTTGAGTTGATAATAGTTGAAAAACCTATCATTTTAACGGGGTGTGTACACTTTTTATAGCTGCTGTACACATTACTTTCAGGTGTTCAACACATCTTTCTCTTTCAAAATTCTCTCAAAATCTTCCGTATTTAATGAAGCAAACCTGGCGGCCATGTTTGTAGCTCAGCCCATGGAAGGGTTTTGCAAGCAAAACATTCACCACGTCCTCTGTTTCCATTACTTTATTCATAGAATATTTATAACATAGTCAATCCACTTCCACCTCGCCGTTCTCACTCTGACTGCCGAAGTGCCCGAGGCACCGGATCTAGAAGTTAAGTTTGATAAGATAACCCCTCCCCCCAGGCAGCTAAGGCCTCTACTTATTGGTTCATTGCGCAACTAGGGCTGCAGCCTATTGGTTGATATTTTGTAGCACTTGTCAGATCTCTTAGCTAGTCCCACCCTCTTAGAGGAGGATTTTCCTCCTCTCTCTCATTGAAGTCTATGTTAACCACGAGCCGCCAGTGCCGGAGACTGTTTGAATCGGAGTGAATGGGAGCCGAAGGGAGGAAGATCCTCCGTGCAGTAATTTCTAATAGCGAGCGATAGGGGGTGCTAATGTAATTTCACCCAGAGAAACGAATATAATGTACATGTCGTATTTGGCAGTAAAATAGTAATATTCAAGGACAGCAATTCATTAAATTGGTCAAGACAATTTCAACTTTTTATTCTTAGAATTTTTAAGGAGGATCTTCCTCCCTCTCCTCACTGGAGAAGCCACCTGTGATATATATATATATATATATATATATATTTTTTTTACTTTTAATGCAACATGACACTTTTAACTTACAACCAAGAACTAGAAGGGCACTCGGTAGAGTGCACACCTCTTCCAAGCCACATATTGTCAACATCATTACATTACGTTACGTTAAGGGCACTTAGCAGATGCTCTTATTCAGAGTGATGTACAACATACCCAGAACAGTTAGGGGTTAGGTGGCCTGCTCAAGGGCACTTCAGCCATTACTGCTGGTCTAGGGAATTGAACCAGCAACCAGCCAAAGCTTCTCTAACCATTAGGCCATGGTTTCCCCCATCAAAATCAAATCACTTGAACCTAGGACAATACTGAAGCTGTACACCAATTTTCATCAAAATACATTCACTAATTTTTATCCTCCACTGGCTGAAAAGCCCAAAGGGGGATTATGTCGTGGCGGTTTCTGTCTGTCCTGGGAAGGGTGCTCACCTTCTGAAATCAACTCCTCTCACAATTTTTGGAGGAATTTCACGAAACTTGGCAGGATTCTTTGTTATATGCTGGTAATACCCATATTATAATTTCATTAAATTGGGTCACATTTTACCAGAGTTACAGCCCTTGATTAACAAAATTATACTTTGACAATTTCATGAGTGTGTTTTCCTTCTGAAATCAACTCCTTTCACAATTTTTGGAGGAATTTCATGAAACTTGGGAAAAGGCCTTGTTATATGTTGGTAGTACGCATATTGTTATTTTGTTCAATTCGGTCACATTTTACCAGAGTTACAGCCTTGTACTTTGACAATTTCATGAAGGTGTGCTTGCCTTCTGACATCAACTCCTCTCACGATTTTTGGACGAATTTCTTGAAGCTTGGCAAAAGGCCTTGTTATATGAGAGTAATATGCAGATTGCGATTTAATTTCGTTTGTGAAAATTTTCCCAGAGTTTTGACCCTTAATTAAATAACTTGTACTTTGACAATTTCATGAGGGTGTACGTTCTTCTGAAATCAACTCCTCTCACAATTTGTGGAGGAATTTCACCAAACTTGGCAAAAAGCTTTGTTATATGACAGTTATATGCATATTGAAATTTCGTTTAAGTTGGGCTATTTTACCAGAGTTATGCCCTTGATTATTAACAAACTTGTACTTTGGCAATTTCATCAAGGTGTGCTTGCTTTCTGAAATCAACTTCCCTCACAACTTTTGGAGGAATTTCATGTAATTTGGCAAAAAATTTTTTATTCCCCACTGGCCGAAAGGCCCGAAGGGGGGATTATGTCGTAGCGATGTCCGTCTGTCTGTCCGTCCATCCGTCCCGGGAAGAGTACTCACCTTCTGAAATCAACTCCTCTCACAATTTTTGAAGGAATTTCACGAAACTTGACAGGATTCTTTGTTATATGTCGGGAATACGCATATTGCAATTTCGTTCAATTCGGTTGCATTTTACCAGTTATGGCATAGTTGCCAGCAGGGGATATTGTGCTCTCAGAGCACTCTTGTTGGGGACAGAAAAAAGAAATTCCTGGGTCCACATACATATTCGGATTTGCATCAAAATCTAATCAATTGTTCCTTGGCTCATGGCTCACCTTTCTTCTAAATTTCATCAAAATCTGTTCACTACTTTTTGAGTTACGTTTGGAACAGGTAAACGAACAAATGGAGGCGAAAACAAAACCTCCAGCAAAGTTGGCAGAGGTAATGAACAATTAAGTTGTGGCGACTAAATTTTTTTAAGAATTAATAGTCGGTGTAAATAGTGATAACCTGTTCTCGAGGTTCACACATAAGCAAACAAAAAATTGCCTGAAAACAGTTTGGTCATTGCTACCATTAAAATATCTGAGTGAAATTTTATGACTTATAGTTTAAAATGTTAATGTGCTGACCCACCTTCATGCAAGTGGTTTTTAAAGTGTTAAAGGACCTGATTTGGTTGAATATCACCTATTTTCTGCATCATTGGTCACACTGATATGTGCCAGCCCTGATCTTGTGCCTCATTTTTGCATTCATATGACAATCATAGCTTAGGCTGAAAAGAATTCATATTCTTTCATATATATTAGTCATTTCATTGCAGCTCTGGTACAAGGTTTTTATGTATATACATATAGTACGTCATGTATTGGGGATGGCTTATAGACCTGCTTAAAAGTTGTACACACTTTAATCAGGGTCATGTATTAACACACTCTACACATTTCCCCCTCTGGCTCTGGACACTCACTTTGCACAGAAGATGTTGACGACAGTCACTGCTGCCATGTTGGACATGGCTGAGCTTTCTGGGACTGCTGTAGAAGTTTGCCTGTTCCTCTACATTCGCACTTGACTTTATGGTTTGCGTGTTAGTGTTAGCCTGGTAGTTTAGTCCCATTTAATCCTGTGTAATTCTCCTTCACCATGGTCTTTCGCAACACCGTGTATGTATGGTGTACAATGGCCTGTCTTTACTGATGTCATTCATTGCACCTAATAAAGGAACCTGCTGTGATGCCCCACCATTTCTGCTTCTGTCTGTGTCTCTCGTGTGTGTGTTCAAGGTGTGGGGCAATATAAATACACTCTCGGACCTCAAAAGTGGGAGTAGAATTGTGGATAAAACATGAACCACAGTAGCAATTCTATTCAAAGAGTACTATTCATAACAACCTGAAATAATTCCCCCCACCCCTAACGTTACTTCTGTTTAACTTGTAGATATAAATTAGGTTTCTCTCAGCACCTTTTTGCGCCTGTTACCTACAGATTTTTTGTGACTAATGTATTCCTGTCACTTTTCCATGTGGGCTATATTCAGAGTCTAAAGTTACACTCTACCAAGGTTGCCAGATATTTCTTGAATAAAAGCATCTGAGACAGCGGATTTTAATAGCTGATATAGATGACTTGCAACCATGTGATCAAAACGTGCTACCTCTTGAGCGTCCGCAATGATGGTGGATATACAAAGCAACTCGGATGGCGGCTGCTGAAAGTGTCTGTAAACAACGCTGAATTTTCTCAGTATTACCACGATTTGAACGTTTGAGCGAAGATTCAATACAAAGAGAAGATAAAGATGTGGTTTGACCCATATTATTTAAAAAAGTCAGATTTTTCTGACGATAAGACGCTTCTACCGACCATCAAGTACCCAAATATCGCATTCTATCTGGTTTGGCTGTAGAAAAATCAAGTCCGACCTTGGACTTGCCCATGTTCTGAGTGGGTGCCCAGTCTGGATTGTTTCTATCGTATAATTTTGCTGGCGCTCCTCGAAGCGAAACGGTAATACACGTGTTAAAATTATAACAACGATCGACCGAACCACGACAAGAGAACGCTCGTTTTATAGCAAGATTCTAGCAACACGAAATAAAATTCTTCCATGATATTATCGAGAAAGCTTTTGAATCTCACCTGAGATAAAATGATGACTACAAACACGAGCTGTTTTGGTTTGAGCCTCTGTTAGATCAGCCCTGCTGATGTTGTTCAGCCGTGCTCGTCTGCTCTCCGTACTAAGCCTCAGAGTTTCCTCGCCCTCTTTCCGAATCACGGATGGAATTCTAAAAAAATTGGAACGTGCCATGGTCACGAGTACTGTTGTGATCACGACCATATACAGCACAAAGATATGGCATAGCGAAAAGAACGCTTAAAGTGGCATTCCACCATTGGATGTATTTTTTTGGCATAAAATACAATATATTTTATGACAACATGACTAGACAGAGAAATCTTTTAGCTTCAAAATGATATATCAAACATAATTTTTTGACAACGACAAGTATATTAATTTTGCGACCAAAGTCACCTACCCTTTTAATTTCCGCGCGGTAGTGAAACGTGATGTCATCGGCAGGTTCCCCTTCTTGTTGGCACATATTATCAGCAATGGCAGATAGAACGCGATAAAAATAATACCAATAAATCTAGCTAATACCAATAAATCTAGCTAACTGAAAGATTAACTCAAAATTTTTCGCAATTTTTTTGGCCCCCATATACGAGGAGAAATGACTCTCTCACTTTGGGGGTTTCCTGGTCTAAAAATAGACCGACACGTGATACACAAGAAGGGGAGCCTGCCGATGACATCACGTTTCACTACCGCGCGGAAATTAAAAGGGTAGGTGACTTTGGTCGCAAAATTAATATACTTGTCGTTGTCAAAAAATTATGTTTGATATATCATTTTGAAGCTAAAAGATTTCTCTGTCTAGTCATGTTGTCATAAAATATATTGTATTTTATGCCAAAAAAATACATCCAATGGTGGAATGCCACTTTAAAGCAGTGGAAAAACAAAGACAGTTGCGGACGCGTGATTGTTTTGTATGGAATGTCGCTTGACCTCGCGTTTGTATATCCACCAACATGGCCGACATCCGGGTTTCTATTTTGCTTTGACATCACTTGCAAGTCAAGGATACCACTTTATTTGTAACACAAGCAATTGCCTTTAAGCATGGAAATAATTCAGGGATAGAAAATACCGACTGAAGTGGCAGATCATGTTTTTTTTTTCTTTGCCATCAAATGTAATATGATTTAACATTAAAACTAGAAACAACAAAAATTACAAAGCTACTTATACAATGATGCATGAAAGAGAAGATAGCGAAAATGGCAAGCATTAAAATGAACAATAGGTGTCCATGTTGCCAGTACAATACTGCATGATTAGTCCAAGTTGTAATTATTACATTAATCACTGCAGGTTTGGTTTAACACTATGGCTTTAACCATCATTATTCCATAGCTTATAAAATAGCACTTGATGCAGCACATACTGTTTTTTGTTGTTGTTGTTGTTGTTGTTAAAAGTTAATTGTGCACACAAATGAATGTAGTCAATATAATATCCACTCACTGGCCACTTTAATAGGAACCTGTTCTTGATTCTAAGATCCCTGTTCTTGGCTGCAGGAGTGGAACCCAGTGTGGTCTTCTGTTCTGCTGTTGCATGCTGAGATGCTTTTCTGCTCAGCACAGTCGTAAAGAGTTGCTATGAGTTACTAGATCCTTCCTGGCCAAAAAGCTTGAACCAATCTGGCCATTTTCTGATCTCTGACCTCTCTTATCAACAAGGCGTTTGTTTCCACCCACAGAACTGTCACTCACTCACTCACTCACTCGATTTTTTTTTTTTGCACCATACTGTATAAATTCTAGAGACGGTTGTGTGTGAGAACCCCAGCAAGAGTCCTTACTAGAACTAGAAGATATGACCACATCACCCCTATCGTATCCACACTGCATTGGCTCCCAATCAAATTTCACATTGACTGATTTTATAAAATACCATTATTGACCTATAAAGCACCAAATGGTCTTGCGACACAGTACGTGAGTGAACTTCTGGTCCTTTATGACCCGCCACGCCCACTTAGATCAAAAAAGTCCTTCCCGTACCATATGGCGCATTGGGTGGTGCCGATCTCCGTTTCTGTAGCCCTCGGCCTCTTACGATACCTATTACATAACTAGGGTTACAGTGGGGCGTGTCCTCTGGTAACCACAAGAATTTGACTCCGCACTGGCATCTGTATTGCAGCGTGCCTTGCCAGACGGCAGTAGGTACCATTTTTATGATGGACTTTGGTATGACCCAACTGCGAGTAGAACTTGTGCTCTCCCTATCGAGATGTGGACACGCTAACCACTAGGCCAACTCGCGGTACTTAGAGCAAAAGGTGCAGGCTATTTGTTGGTACCTCAAATAGTGAAAGCTACATCAGGAGGCAGAGCCTTTTCTTACAAAGCCCCACAGTTATGGAACAGCTTTCCAAGTAGTGTTCTTTCACACAGATAGATACCAGGAGACCAGCAGTTTCTGAAATACTCAAACCAGTCCATCTGGCTCAAACCAACACCTATGCCGCAGTGAAAGAAAGTCACACTTTGAGATCACAACTTTTCCCTTTCTGATGTTTGAACATTGTGAACATTAACTGAAGCTCTTGATTTGTATCTGCACGATTTGATGCACTGTGCTGCCGTCAAGGGATCGGCTGATTAGAGAACAGCAGATATATGAGTGTTCCTAATAAAGTGACCAGTGAGTGTGTGCTAAATATAACTGATGAAATTGTCATGTGTGTAAATGATATTTTATCATGCTTTTTATTGTGTTATTTTGAATTGATGATACTATTAATTAAGCAATCAATCAATGTTTTTTTTGCATTGACCTTGCCTTGAGTGGTCGTGCTTGGGAAAAAAAAAAAAAAACAGTCCAGGTTCAGAATTGCTTGTTTTTAAGACAAACTTCTGGTTTAGACAGACTTCACGTATCACGCTTAAGTGTGTAGTTACGTCTAACGTGTGAATCCTGATGTGCACAATTTTAGTATTAACTCCTCACTCTGAGCATGCAACTCAACTCTGAATACAGTAATATGGTAAATAATAAAAAGACAGCTTCTGGTAAAAGTTTTGATGCCATTCTGTAAGTGTGAAATTACCCTGTATTTCGAGAGCATGTTGTTCATTCATGTCACTCAAGTGTCCCAGAATTTGTGTTGGTTTAGAGCATAAAACAAGCCACAGCTGCAACAGTGAATTTCTACTTAAGCCTTGTGGACAGCATGGCTTCATAAAACACGCCACTTAGAGCAATTAACAAAACACAATTTGGTGACGGTCAGCCTTTTGTTCCACCTGGCAAACCTATACTTCCTGGACTCGCACTTTTACTTTTTATTTAGCTTGCGATCCTGAGCTTAGTGGCGTGACGTGAACAGAATAAAATGCATGACTAGGGCGTATGTAACCTCTGTCCTGCGGAGTCTAAAGGAAGTTTGCTCTTTAGACTGAAACAGAAGTCCGAGTTTCTGTGGCTGTAGCCAGGACAAGGCTGATCTTTATGCTTACTTTGGTGGCTTTTTGCACATGCTGTTTTGTGGCCAATAGTACAGCATAAAGTAAATTTCTCCCCTTCTCTCCCTTTTTCTGTCTCTTTTTTCTTCATGCATGTCTTTCCTGTCAAACCTCTTTGTCTTGCCTCTTTTTTTCCTTCTTTCTTTCTCTTTTGGCCTCCCCTGCTTCAGTTGGCCTGCTGTGGGTGTGAGTATAGACAAGTCGGACCCATCTACGGTGGAGGGTATAGTGGGCCAGTGGGTGGTGTTGCCGTGCAACGTGAACCCGCCTCCATCTTCTACTGTGACAGTCGAGTGGAGAAAAGATGGTGTTCTTCTTGACCCCTCCAGGTTAGTGCAACATCAGTTCTTCCATTAAACCTGGTCATATTGGTCTTGTTCATGTTTCTTTCTCGAGCAGACCTCATCGTCTGGTACGTGATAAGAATAATTTATTGAACATGTTCTTACATCAGAAATATGATATATTCATTCCTTTTACTTTGAAGGCTAATAATACAAGCACTGGGAATATACGAACAGCTTATGTCAGTGTTCTCTAGATCATCCATCCATCCATTATCTGTAGTTGCTTATCCTGTTCAGGGTCGTAGGCAAGCTGGAGCCTATCCCAGCTGACTATGGGCGAGAGGCGGGGTACACCCTGGACAAGTCGCCAAATCATCGCAGGTTCTCTAGATCATTAAATGTTTAATGAAGCAATATTGAGGAGTTTAAAAAGCAATCCCTGAGCATTTATAAAGTAGTTTATATCAGTATTTCCAAGTGTATATGAGATCTTATATAAAGCAAATGGCCTCATGCATTGTTTACATATTAGTTAATAGTATTTATGAAAGCATTTGATCCACTGAGTCTCAATTTCTGATCATGGGTTTATCTTAATGTGCTTGTTTTAATTTATCATTACTATAGTAACGTATGGTTTATGGGATGTCTAAGAGGGGTACCTCTGACGGTGGGACATGTTGTGCTCTGTAGAGTAGTTCACCTGTAATTGGTCCTCATCTGGCACTCAGCTCTCACCTCGGCTCCAAGTAGCTGTTTGCATGCAACAGTGGCCACACCCTGGGCAATGGCTTCGAGTGGCTGGCTAAACTTGGTGAGGGTAGCCGATGGGTCGCAAACCCTCGGTGACTTAGGGCTTTTCCACCCAGGCATGTGAAGACTGGCTCTGGCGGACTGGGCAGATGAGGTACCAACGAGACCCAACGGCCAGAAAGGCGGTGTCACCAGGAGCTGTGGAGCGCCTAGAGCAGGGTGGGACACGTAGGAGTCCTGGTCATCCACTGCAGCAGGAGGGGTCTCCAGATGTAATGGTCTCCGTGCCACTGGGTCAAGGTTCCTTCTGCCAAGAGAGTGGGTTGACCCAGTGCAGCGGCTCTTCCACTTAAAACAACTCACGCGCAAGTGTCCGTGAACTCAGTCTACCAAGACTATAGTAACATTCACAGGGACTTGGATGGCAGGTGCACCATATACAGTTCTGTGCAAAAGTCTTAGGCACATGCAAAGCAATGTTGTAGACCAAAAATAGCTGAAAAATAATGAAATGAAATGTTTCAACATAAAGAAATACAAGAAATAGTAATCAGTAAGCCATAATAAATGAAACAGAGTCAATATTTGGTGTGAGACGACCCTTTGCTTTAAAAAAAAAAAGTAGTCGCAAGTACAGTGAGTGCAGTTTTATAAGGAAATGAGCTGTAGGTTTTACTGAGCATCTTACAGAACCAGCCACAGTGACCCAGTTCTTCTGGACACTTTGTCACACTCGCTTCTTAATTTTGCCCCAAAACACAGTCGCTTTCATTATGTTTTCTTTTTTAATCTGAAAAGTGCTCTCTTATGGGATATGCTGCTCAGATACAAACACTTTTTTTTTCTGTAACATTTAATTTTGTGCTGGGAAACCCCCTGAACGTTTGGAATTCTAAAATGTTTTTTGTACTGACTCGATAATGTAGAAGTCATAAAATAAACCTCTATAGCAAAGTTTGTATGAAAAAAAATACAACCCCGATTCCAAAAAAGTTGGGGCAAAGTACAAATTGTAAATAAAAACAGAATGCAATAATTTACAAATCTCAAAAACTGATATTGTATTCACAATAGAACATAGACAACATATCAAATGTCAAAAGAGAGACATTTTGAAATTTCATGCCAAATATTGGCTCATTTGAAATTTCATGACAGCAACACATCTCAAAAAAGTTGGGACGGGGCAATAAGAGGCTGGAAAAGTTAAAGGTACAAAAAAGGAACAGCTGGAGGACCAAACTGCAACTCATTAGGTCAATTGGCAATAGGTCATTAACATGACTGGGTATAAAAAGAGCATCTTAGAGTGGCAGCGGCTCTCAGAAGTAAAGATGGGAAGAGGATCACCAATCCCCCGAATTCTGCGCCGACAAATAGTGGAGCAATATCAGAAAGGAGTTCGACAGTGTAAAATTGCAAAGAGTTTGAACATATCATCATCTACAGTGCATAATATCATTAAAAGATTCAGAGAATCTGGAAGAATCTCTGTGCGTAAGGGTCAAGGTCGGAAAACCATACTGGGTGCCCGTGATCTTCAGGCCCTTAGACGGCACTGCATCACATACAGGCATGCTTCTGTATTGGAAATCACAAAATGGGCTCAGGAATATTTCCAGAGAACATTATCTGTGAACACAATTCACCGTGCCATCCGCCGTTGCCAGCTAAAACTCTATAGTTCAAAGAAGAAGCCGTATCTAAACATAATCCAGAAGCGCAGACGTCTTCTCTGGACCAAGGCTCATTTAAAATGGACTGTGGCAAAGTGGAAAACTGTTCTGTGGTCAGACGACTCAAAATTTGAAGTTCTTTATGGAAATCAGGGACGCCGTGTCATTCGGACTAAAGAGGAGAAGGACGACCCAAGTTGTTATCAGCGCTCAGTTCAGAAGCCTGCATCTCTGATGGTATGGGGTTGCATTAGTGCGTGTGGCATGGGCAGCTTACACATCTGGAAAGACACCATCAATGCTGAAAGGTATATCCAGGCTCTAGAGCAACATATGCTCCCATCCAGACGACGTCTCTTTCAGGGAAGACCTTGCATTTTCCAACATGACAATGCCAAACCACATACTGCATCAATTACAGCATCATGGCTGCGTAGAAGAAGGGTCCGGGTACTGAACTGGCCAGCCTGCAGTCCAGATCTTTCACCCATAGAAAACATTTGGCGCATCATAAAACGGAAGATATGACAAAAAAGACCTAAGACAGTTGAGCAACTAGAATCCTACATTAGACAAGAATGGGTTAACATTCCTATCCCTAAACTTGAGCAACTTGTCTCCTCAGTCCCCAGACGTTTACAGACTGTTGTAAAGAGAAAAGGGGATGTCTCACAGTGGGAAACATGGCCTTGTCCCAACTTTTTTGAGATGTGGTGTTGTCATGAAATTTAAAATCACCTAATTTTTCTCTTTAAATGATACATTTTCTCAGTTTAAACAGTTGATATGTCATCTATGTTCTATTCTGAATAAAATATGGAATTTTGAAACTTCCACATCATTGCATTCCGTTTTTATTTACAATTTGTACTTTGTCCCAACTTTTTTGGAATTGGGGTTGTAGTCACCCTAAGACTTTTGCACAGTACTGTAAAAATATGTTGTTCTTAATATGTGAAGTTTTCTGTGAGGAGACGTTTATTTCTCCAGTGTCAGCACTTTGTAACAGTCAGAAGAAAAGCTCTTCCTTCAAGTTTTCTTACATGGGAGTATCTTCATGATGAAGAACTTTGCAGTTTCTCTGTAACATGACAAGTCACATTTTTAGTCTCATTAATTTTATGAGAAAAAAAAACAAGAGGCAGGTAAGGGAACAACGGTTTATCATACAAGGCATAGCTGTGTTGCCTTGAAACAAGGAAACATGAGGAAACCAAGATACGACTATGCAAAGGACTTATGTAGTGAAAATTCATTATGTCTGATAATTATAACTATTCTTTTAAGTTCGTTTCTTAAGACACGTATTTTTGTTACCTCGCTTGTTGACAGTTTCGGCGAACACTTCCGCCTTCTTCAAAACAGTCACCAGATGTCGAGTGGTGACGTGCCTTATCAGCTGATGTTACTCTATGGAGGCGTGAACGTCCCGCCCAATTTGACAGGTAGTCCACGCCTCCTGCTGTCAGGTCGCTGCCCCAGGACTGCGCTCCAGGTATGTGACAGCGCGTACGCTCCCTCGTCCCGGTTCATGGTCCTCTGCGCCCGCTTACGTATCTCCACTGCCTCCAAAATCCAACGCTGATATCTATTCTCTTCAGCGCGAATGACTCTGGCCTCTTCCCAATTCATAATATGATTTTGTCGTTTGCAGTGGTCTGAAATGGCTGATTTTAAGTTTTCTTGGCTTGCTTTTTCTTTTTCGGATCTTGTGAGTCTTTTTGTTGTTTCTTTTTCACATTCTAATTGGTGTTCTTTCCTGCGAGTGTGGAAGCATCTGCCCGTTTCACCAATATAGACTTTATTGCATGACCGGCAAGGAATTTCATATATGATATTGCATTTATTGTCCAGTTGTATTTTATCTTTGGGGTGAACTAGCAGCTGTCGGAGGTTCTTGTATGGTTTGACCGGGGTGTTGATGTGGTATTTCCTCATGGATCGTTGGATGCGTTCTGTAACTCCTTTTATGTATGGTAATGTGACAAAGCCCCGGTTTGTTTTTTCTGTGTTTTTTCTTGTCTGTTTGTTTCTTTCCTTTTTTTGTGTCTGTGATTTTCCTTTTCGAATTGCCCATGGTGGATATTGGCAGTTTTTTAATGCCTGTTGGATGTGTTGTTCCTCCTCCTGTCTGTCTTTCTCCTCCGTGATGTTCTGTGTTCGGTCGTATAGTGTTCTGATTACTGACATTTTGTGTGCGATGGGATGTTCAGATGTCCAGAGAAGATATTGGTCGGTATGTGTAGGTTTTCTGTATGTTGTAATTCTGATGTTCCCTTCTTCTGTGTGGTGTATTTTTAGGTCCAGAAATGCTATTGTCTTGTCAATTTCCTCTTCGTGTGTGAATTTGATGTTGCCTGTCTTGTCTATGGAGTTTAGATGATCCGTGAGTTGTTGTGTGTGGCCTGTTTTGGTTATTTCAAGAATGTCATCAACATATCTTTTCCAGAACCTCCGACAGCTGCTAGTTCACCCCAAAGATAAAATACAACTGGACAATAAATGCAATATCATATATGAAATTCCTTGCCGGTCATGCAATAAAGTCTATATAGGTGAAACGGGCAGATGCTTCCACACTCGCAGGAAAGAACACCAAATAGAATGTGAAAAAGAAACAACAAAAAGACTCACAAGATCCGAAAAAGAAAAAGCAAACCAAGAAAACCTAAAATCAGCCATTTCAGACCACTGCAAACGACAAAATCATATTATGAATTGGGAAGAGGCCAGAGTCATTCGCGCTGAAGAGAATAGATATCAGCGTTGGATTTTGGAGGCAGTGGAGATATGTAAGCGGGCGCAGAGGACGATGAACCGGGACGAGGGAGCGTACGCGCTGTCACACACCTGGAGCGCAGTCCTGGGGCAGCGACCTGACAGCAGGAGGCGTGGACTACCTGTCAAATTGGGCGGGACGTTCACGCCTCCATAGAGTAACATCAGCTGATAAGGCACGTCACCACTCGACATCTGGTGACTGTTTTGAAGAAGGCGGAAGTGTTCGCCGAAACTGTCAACAAGCGAGGTAACAAAAATACGTGTCTTAAGAAACGAACTTAAAAGAATATGCAAAGGACTTAATAAAAGAAAATGTATTTGTAGCAAAGAGCTGGACTACACGACAAAAACCTCATGAGGTAACCTGACTGGCAAAAATCATGAAGCATGAGAAGTAAGAGATGAGAACCAAGAAACAAGACCGTATGATGACATGAAGAGAATAAACTCGAAATATATACACAGTGGAATTTACGAATACAGAAGGAGAAAATAAAACTAAAAACAATAAAAGAGCACATGGAAAAATGAGAACAAATGATATAAGCAATCCTCGTCATGCTAGGACCCTCTGTGCTTTCTTAAAGAGCTAATTTGTGACAAAAACAGGTACTATCTTGTTTTGCAGATGTTTCACAACTGATATAACTATAAACTGATAAAACTGTTAGTTACATAACCAATTTATTTACAGTGTCTTGCAAAAGTATTCATCCCCCTTGGTGTTTGTCCTGTTTTGTCGCATTACAAGCTGGAATTAAAATGTTTTTTTGGGGGGGTTGGCACCATTTGATTTACACAACATGCCGACCACTTTAAAGGTGCAAATTGTTGTTTTATTGTGTCACAAACAGTAATTAAGATGAAAATCAAATCAAATCAAGTTTATTTGTATAGCGCTTTTAACAATAAACATTGTCGCAAAGCAGCTTTACAGAATTTGAACGACTTAAAACATGAGCTAATTTTATCCCTAATCTATCCCCAATCTATCCCCTATTGCAATCTATCCTCTATTGCAATCCTGCAATTACAGCTGCAAGTCTCTTGGGGTATATCTCTATTAGCTTAGCACATCTAGCCGCTGGGATTTTTGCCCATTCCTCAACGCAAACCTGCTCCAACTCCTTCAAGTTCAATGGGCTGTGTTGGTGTACAGCAACCTTCAAGTTATGCCACAGATTCTCAATTGGATTGAGGTCTGGGCTTTGATTAGGCCATTCCAAGACATTTAAATGTTTCCCTTTAAACCACTCCAGTGTAGCTTTAGCGGTATGTTTAGGGTCATTGTCCTGCTGGAACATGAACTCGAAGGTCCCAGTCTCAAACCTCTGGCCGACTCAAACAGGTTTTCCTCCAGATTTGCCCTGTATTTAGTGCCATCCATCTTTCCTTCAGTCCTGACCAGCTTTCCTGTCCCTGCAGATGGAAAATATCCCCACAGCATGATGCTGCCACCACCATGCTTCACTGTAGGAATGGTGTTCTCAGGGTGTTGGATTTGCGCCACACATGGCATTTCCCATGATGGACAAAAAGATCAATTTTAGTCACATTTGACCAGAGAATCTTCTTCCATGTGTTTGGGGAGTCTGCCACATGCTGTTGGGCAAACTCCAAAAGTGTTTTCTTAAGCAATGACCTTTTCCTGGCCACTCTTCCATAAAGCCCCGCTCTGTGGAGTGTACGGCTTAAAGTGTTCCTATGGACAGATCCTCCCATCTCCGCTGTGGATCTTTGCAGCTCCTTCAGTGTTATCTTTGGTGTCTTTGTTGCATCTCTGATTAATGCCCTCCTTGCCCGGTCTGTGAGTTTTGGTGGGCGGCGCCTTCTCTTGTCAGGTTTGTAGTGGCGCCATATTCTTTCCCTTTTGCTGTAATGCATTTAATGGTGCTCCCTAGGATATTCAATTTTTTTTTTAAAATAACCCAACCCTGATCTATACTTCTCCACAACTTTGTCTCTGACCTGTTTGGAGGCTCCTTGGTTTTCATGTTGCTTGCTTAGTCATTTTGGAGAGTCAGGGTCCTTCCAGAACATGTTGATTTGTACAGACATCATGTGACAGATCATGTGACACTCTGATTGCACACAGGTGGATCTTAATCAACTAATTATGCGACTTATGAAGTGAATTGGTTGGACCAGCTCTTATTTAGGGGTTTCATATGAAAGGGGGTGAATACCTGTGCACACTCCAGGTTTCTGTTTTTTTTAAACTTAATTATTGTTTGCGTCACAATAAAGAAACAATTTTCACCTTTAAAGTGGTAGGCATGTTGTGTAAATCAAATGGTGCTAACCCTCCAAAAATCCATTTTAATTCCAGCTTGTAATGCGACAAAACAGGACAAACATCAAGGGGGATGAATACTTTTGCAAGACACTGTAGTTTTTTTGCAAAACTTGTTCATGTGAGTAGCTTTAATGAAGGTTATCGCCTTTCTTTTTAAAAAAATCTTATTGGCGTTCCCTTTGTGACTTTATTTTAAACATGCAGGCATATACAGCAGCCAAACGGCTCGCTTTTCATGGGCCCCGTAAGGATTAAGGACTCTGGCTGGCTGCTATGTGTGGCCACACGAGACCGTGAGAGAGATCACCGCTACATTTACCTATCTGTCTCAGGTAAATCTAACCTACTGCTCTTTGGTAAAGGAGTTATTCTGAACTGAATTTGGGAGAAAGACCACAAATAACACTCTTCCTTCCTAATATATTTAACAGATATTCCACAAAATTGAGTTATACATGAGCTGATATAAGCCGTGTACGACAAGATTGAGTGGAATAACTGTTTTATTCTATCCACATTCACTGGATTTTAAGAAACAGCATTTTTATTTATTGCAAATTTGATAAATAAAAACTTTATACAAAACGTCTGACAAAATAAATTCCACTTAGAATGTATTTTCCGCTTAGAATGTAACTCACTTGGAGAAAAGCGCTATCTTCCCTCTTCCATATACATGAGCTCACAGATGTCTGTGATTGCCTCGTGTCCCTGTGATTGACAGGAGTGTGTGTGAGAACGCCATCCCTCCAACACAGAGAGCAAAATTGCCGGCATCATTGCGATTCGAAACTTGCAATGATGAGATGAACGCTGCTCTGTTGCGCCAAAAGCACAACTTACGGACTTTTTGTCAAGGGTGAAAACACAGTGTGCGTAATTAAAATGTTAAAGCATAAGGACTACATGAAGTCATCCTGTCCTTGGAAATTCATATCCTTGTTCATTTCCCTACTTAACTTGCTTGTATGTTTTTATATTACCTTAGCTGACTTGTTTAGACTCGTCAGTTAGGTTTCTGGGCATCTAAAGCTTCGGACATGGACAATACAAACTGCACTGTATTTATTGAGTTCAGATGAAGATGATCTTTGCGCTACAGTGCTTCTGAGAAACTTCCAGAAAAGCCTTTTATTAGATTACACACGGTTTGTGCACTGTAAACATACAATATATTTAAGTTATTTCATGAAATCGAGTCATACATGAGCTGATAGCCAACGAGGCACATAGCATAGGGTGACCAGACGTCCCGGTTTTACCGGGACAGTCCCGATTTGGGGTTGTGTGTCCCGAGTCCCGACAAAAGTCTGTCGGGACACGGATATGTCCCGGTTTTCGCCACTTGCAACATTTGCGACTGAGCAGCGTGGGACTCATTAGCGGAGAAATGTCTGCATTTACTATTTTGATAGCCTAGTAAACTAGACCCACCTGCCTAGCGGCCAAAAATATTTTTGCCTACGAGTGGGTCTAGCCTCGCACCATATCAACAAAACACCCCGGGCATCAAATCGTGCCCGCCAATCACAACGCAAGGTTTTTGTTTGGATTCTTTGGGCGGGCTTTTGCAGGAGTGACGACAAAGCTGCGCGACGCTGGAGAAAGCGCAACAGGAAAGATGGCTACGGCTAGTGAACAGCGCTAGTTTGACTCCGCTTTGGAATCAGTTTTAGAAGAATTAGACTTGGAGTTTTCGTTGAAACATGAGCAGGAAGAGGCTCTCCGCTCATTCCTTTTCAAGAAGGACGTTTTCACTGTTTTGCCGACCGGCTATGGCAAAAGTCTGATCTACCAGCTGGCTCCACTCGTAGCCAAAAGGATGGGGCTAGTTTGTGCAGTACGAAGAATTAATAAACAGCTTTGAAACATTACTTTTTGATTGTTTCTTATTTTCCCGTTATTTTAAATTTAAGGGAAATTATTTCACCAAACACCACTAAATAAAAACTCTCAAAAACAGTTTAAGCAAACCCTTGAAAAAACACTTGGAAAAAAAAAGTGTATGTTAAGTATGTGGTACAGACTCCAAACTTGTGGTCATTCTCTCCAAACTTCTTAATATCTAGAACCTGTTAATTAATACGCATTTTGAAAAATTATTTATTTCAAGGCCTCCCCCACTGCTTTCTGTCGCTCTGACTACGTCACAGTCACTGTTGCGCTGATTGGTCAGTGCGTTGGCCTATACGCACAGAGACAGTTTGAAAGACAGCGGGTTGTTCCTCCCACACCCTTCGGAAATGTCTACGAGCGAGGCCAGACTAAATATTCACATTTAGTCTGGATTGCCAGGCTACTATTTTGATGAATTGACAGGAATCGCAAACTTTCCTGGTTACTGCCCCCTGGCCCTGTGGCATGGGTGTTTATTTAGCCACATTATTCCAGACAACAGAACGTGTTGCGATGCAACAATAAAATAAACATTAACTGGCGCGAATGTTCTTTGTCTAGCAGCTAGCAGCAGTAATCCCGCAGCAATTATGCCGAAAAGAAAATGTACCTTTTCTAAAGGTTTACAGGGCACCTACCCCTTCCTCCGAGAGGTGCAGAACAATGCGCACGAAGCCTACTGCACACACTGTAAGTGCTTTGTTCTTGTACTGAGTTGGGTAGCCTATGTTGCAAATGATGTGCGCTCCTGTGGGGGCTTTCCTTGGGCTGTCACCCCTCTCCTCCTTTACTGCTGTTTTGTTTGAGTGTATATTTACGGAAGCCGCGAGAGGCCCTTCATATAATCTTTTTTTATTCACCTTGTTATCCCGAGATAACGACATAATTAATTCAGGATCTCGAGAAAACAACACAACTAATTCGAGATCTCGAGAAAACAAAACCGTTATTTCATGATCTCAGCTGGATCACTGTATCTCCGTCGGTAGAGACGAAGCCGGGCCAGTCTTCTGCGGAGGTGCTGCGGACTAATTTTGAAATTATCCCTTATTAAAAGACTTAATGCAATCTCTCCCTGTGTCAACCCCTGATCAAAATATTGCCTTATTAGGTGATCGATTATTCCAGACATTCTAATGACCAAAGTTGCGTCTATACAGAATGAGAAATAGCCCCAAAGTCAGCATATCACAAGTCTCTTGGTGCACCTGAATGAACCATTTCTCAGCTGTTTACTCGAGATCATGAAATAATTGTTTTGTTTTCTCGAGATCTCGGAATAATTGTGTTGTTTTCTCGAGATCCTGAATTAATTATGTCGTTATCTCGGGATAACAAGGTGAATAAAAAAAAAAGGATTATATGAAGGGCCTCTCTCGGCTTCCGTATATATTCTCAAATCACTTGTCTCTTTTTTGTTTCTGTTTAACATACCATTCTGACAGTTTGGCCATATTGCTGTGTTGAACAGTTTGTTGCACCTTCCATTAAAGTGTTCACTTTTGTACACATCTTCTTGCTTTATTCATTCAGTTGTGGGGAATGGTTAGTAAGGTTGATTCTGACCTAGGCTATGTTGAGGTCACATATCTACTTTTTAAGTTCATGCTATGGTGCATACAATCTTAGAGATATAGCCTACATGTGCATATGCATGCTTCTTGGTGTTCTCACAAACAGGTGAAATAAATCAGTTTAAATTTGGCCTATGGACATAGCCTGGCCTATTCTCAGCCATTACAAAATCTGTGGTCTGACCATAATTTAACTGATCTGTATACCACTATGCTACTAGATAACAAAATGCCTGTTTGTTTTATTTAATGTGAGATGTTGATAAATGTGAGCTTCAACAAAATGATAAGAGCACCTCTCTGAGTGTCACGTTTACGTAAAAAAAGGTGTGCGTGCACGAGCATGGTCGCGCGCAAAAGTGTCCCGGTTTCAGACTAGGGAAATCTGGTCACCCTAACATAGCACCAAGTTGGCGATAATCCATGTATGACGAGATTGACTGACTGGAGTAACTGTTTAATTCTATCCACATTCACTGGATTTTGAGAAACAGAACACTTTTTTATTTGTATTTTTTGCAAATTTGATAAATAAAAACTTTATACAAAACGTCTGACAAAATAATTTCCGCTTAGAATACTGGCGAAATGACAGTAGGGCAATTCCATGTAAATGTCAACCTCACCATGCAAAAATAAAGCAACATGTAATACATCAAAACCACTCCGGGAGATATCGCCTAGGCCTGTATTTTACAGATGTGAATAAGTTGAACCAATTTGTCACAAGAATTGTTCCCTTCGCCTTAATATGTCAGTCTTTCTTTCTTATAATGTAAAACCCAAGCTAAAATCAACTTTGATCATGTACAATTCTATATTATTGCCACAAGCCACAGAAATGTATGCTAAAATCCACAAAACAGCAAAACAATAGCCATCCTAAATATTATTTAAGAACTTTGATAGTTTTAGCTGATATTTAGAGAGTTTTTCAAAGGGTTATGGTGGTTAAATTGCTGATTTTCTAAACATATGCCATGTCTATTTCAGACGCGTCACATCCATAACGGAATTTCGTCACATCCATAACGCTGACTTTTCCTTCCGAAACTCTGCATGAAATACAAAATATTTTAAACAAAGATTTTTTAATATTCACCTTGGACCCCTCTATCAAATGGATATCTCCATTTCGACATTAGGTTTACAATTTCACAGAGTTTGATAAAAACGTACAGTCACCCAAGAAAAGTGATACTTTTTCTGTCACATCCATAACACATCTTTTATTGGCATTTTCTGGCATGCCCTAGATGTACTATGGGAATTGTTCTTGTTCTATCACTTCTCCAGTATGGCACAGCTTTAAAATATGCAACACCTATTTAAATACTGGGAGACAATAAAACATACACTGGGTCATTTGTTGCCATTTTGAGTTCAAGTGTCACGTCCATAACGCTGGAATTGCTCAGTAGCAATTTGTGAAAAATGCTATCATAATAATTCTTGAAAAATAAAAAAAGAGATGTTTTTACCATCAAATACTTTTATTCCATATTTTGTTGCTTTTTTTTATTTTTGGGGGTTTTGTTTTCGAGTAGAGTTTTTATTTCATCCTCGGTTGGTTCAACAACATGTGCCGCCATTTTGTTGTTTTTTTTGGCGGTTAACAAAGCAACTTAAAGGTGCATTACTGCCACCAACTGGGCTGGAGTGCGGAACAGGAGATATTGGAAACAAAAAAAACAAAACAAACCAACCTATCTTCTTTAAATTATTTATGTTTCTTTTAAATACTTGATAACAAAGCTGTCATTTTGTTTTTTGCTACTCACGGTATATGAGCTGATATCCTTGTAGTAGAGTAGCCAATCAGATTAGATTAGATCAGATTAGAGATTAGATAGAACTTTATTGATCCCTTTGGGAGGGTTCCCTCAGGGAAATTAAAATTCCAGCAGCATCATTACAGGATAAACAGAGAATAGAAAATAGAGAAAACTTCTAGATAAATTAAATTAAATTAAATTAAGTATGTACATGTACAAATATAAAAAAGAATAAGATATGGGAAAAGAAGAAAGGAAAAGAAAAAAAAAGTCCAGCAGGAGAGGTATTACACATTTATATTGCACATTGAGCATGCGATTGTTCATATCCAGTGAATGTGGATAGAATAAAAGATATATTCTCACTTCTCCTGCTAATACAGTGTTTATTAGGACACATGAACATGCACTTGAGTGTTTTGCTCTGAATAATTCGTACATCCTGTTTTTTTTTTTTTGTGGTAGACCGGGCAGGTGAACCAGATTCTGCAGACTCAATTGTTTCTCCCAGGTACTCGATATTAAAACACACACATCAGCACCTGTATACACCAAAACAGCCACTTTATTGTACACTTGCTTCATTCTGCTTTATCTTAGGTTCAGTATCGACCGATCAGAATCTACACTGGTGAATGCACGTGCAGGTCAGAGTGCCAGGCTACACTGCACCATCCTCCCTTCTTCAGCTGCTAATTCAGTCATCATACAGTGGACAAAAAATGGAGCCATTCTCAACACACTCAGGTATGTGTGTATGTACAAAAGGGTGACAAATTAAAGTAAAAACTAGTCAAGTCAAGTTTGTTTGTATAGCGCT
The DNA here is from genome assembly GCF_027579695.1 of Neoarius graeffei. Taxonomy (NCBI): domain Eukaryota; kingdom Metazoa; phylum Chordata; class Actinopteri; order Siluriformes; family Ariidae; genus Neoarius; species Neoarius graeffei. The sequence continues at coordinate 71,504,728 of NC_083579.1, forward strand.
TTTAACAAAAGACATTGTCCCAAAGCAGCTTTACAGAATCTGAATGACCCAAGACATGAGCCAATTTTATCCCTAATCTATCCCCGATAAGCAAGCCTGTGGTGATGGTGGCAAGGAAAAACTCCCCCAGACAACACAAGGAAGAAACCTCGAGAGGAACCAGACCCAAAAGGGAACCCATCCTCACCTGGACAACAATAGATAACATGACTATAACATTAACAGTTTTAACATGAAGTCAGTTTCGTTGATGTTATAAACTCTTCATTGATGGAAACTTGAGTGCAAAACTGTTCATGACAACTGCAGTCCTAAAGTTAGCAAGTCAACTGTAGTCCTCAGCCATAAAAGCATTACTGTAAGAGTCCAGAGCGTCTTCCAAGTGTGACTTTCAACTAGTGGCTGTGTTATACTGTTAGGGCATTTTGTTAGCATTGTTAAGTGCTAACTGTAATTATCTCATCTCATTATCTCTAGCCGCTTTATCCTTCTACAGGGTCGCAGGCAAGCTGGAGCCTATCCCAGCTGACTACGGGCGAAAGGCGGGGTACACCCTGGACAAGTCGCCAGGTCATCACAGGGCTGACATATAGACACAGACAACCATTCACACTCACATTCACACCTACGGTCAATTTAGAGTCACCAGTTAACCTAACCTGCATGTCTTTGGACTGTGGGGGAAACCGGAGCACCCGGAGGAAACCCACGCGGACACGGGGAGAACATGCAAACTCCGCACAGAAAGGCCCTCGCCGGCCACGGGGCTCGAACCCGGACCTTCTTGCTGTGAGGCGACAGCGCTAACCACTACACCACTGTGCTGCCTATGTTAAATGTATTATGTCATAATATGATATGAATTATTATATTAATTTTACTGAAATAATATACGAATTAAAAAAGTAACACTCAAGCTCAAACCAGTGAGATTGGAGCTGTGAGGTGGCAGCAAACTCCGCACAGAAAGGCCCTCCCCGGCCATGGGGCTCGAACCCAGGACCTTCTTGCTGTGAGGCGACAGCGCTAACCACTACACCACCGTGCCGCCCTAACTGTAATTATGTTTTGTTATTTTGGACTGGAATTCAGTTGCTCTTGAGGCCATTGGTTATATTCATTTTTCCTGAGATCCTTGTACATGAAACATACCCAGGATCAATGACCAGAATGAAAATACTTTAAGGTCAACTTATTTATAATGGTGAGTTTACTTGGTGCAAGGTGTGAACCCAGGTCTCCAGCAATCAGGGGCGTGAACTTGACTCGGTAAGCCACCCATAGAGACAGGCGAGGACCTCAATGCAGAGGAGGCCTAAAGGGCTAAGGATTAATAGGCTGACTAATAGCCTGGGCTGAGACGATAATATATTTCTTTATGTATATACTTGTATATGTACACTGAGAGTTTCGGTGAGCTCAAGAGTTGGCTAGAGAAGCCAGAGAAACGACCAGGAGAGTCTTACCAGAGTTACTGGCTGAGACTTGAGCCGCCACCACCACATAGCATGACTGACCCAAGACTCAAGACTGGGTGATTGGAGAGCTCTCTTGAAATAAACTTCAACATAGGTGGAGCTGATTACCAGTGATTATAAGTAAGAAGGAGCTCTCTGACTTCCTCTAGTGTTGGTACCAAGCTAAGCCAGCTGTCTCCTTACATCATTTGATTACCTTGCCCATTACGGAGCAAGCAGGGCGAGGTATGTTTTTTTCGGTCGGGTTTCTTTGTTTCTTCGTTTTCTTTGTTTTTTTTTGTTAGCAATATTACGGGAAAACAGCTGGACCAACTTCATGAAACTTTCATGATAGATGGGCATTGGCCTCAAATAGAACCTCCAACATTTTAAGGGTTATCCGGTCAAGGTCACAGTGACCAAAAAGGAAAAAAAAAAAAAGCTCTGAGCTTAGACTGCAGGAGAGCTGCCTCGGAAAGACTCCTCCCACAAACATGCTGATTGGATCACTACGTACCTGCCTCATTTGCTTACACTGTGCTGTCATTGGATGGTTTCTTGGTCCGTTTACATACGAAAAGGAAGGGGTTTTGGCCACGCCCACTTTTAAACCCCATTGGTAAAAACTTCCCCACTCTGGTGATTTATTATGATTACCTCGCCTGCTACAGACGAGACTAAAGAAATCGCTTTCAGACATCTCGTCTCGTCTCGTCTTCTTCCGCTTTATCCGGGACCAGGTCACGGAGGCAGCAGTCTAAACATGGAAGCCCAAACTTCCCTTTCCCCAGACACCTCGGCCAGCTCCTCGGGAAGAACACCGAGGCGTTCCCAGGCCAGCCGAGAGACATAGTCCCTCCAGCGTGTCCTGGGTCTTCCCCGGGGCCTCCTCCTGGGGGGACATGCCTGGAACACCTCCCCAGGGAGGCGTCCAGGAGGCATCCGAAAAAGATGCCCGAGCCACCTCAGCTGATTCCTCTCGATGTGGAGGAGCAGCGGCTCTACTCCGAGCTCCTCCCGAGTGACTGTGCTTCTCACCCTATCTCTAAGGGAGCGCCCAGCCACCCTGCGAAGGAAACTCATTTCGGCCGCTTGTATCCGCGATCTTGTTCTTTCGGTCATTACTCAAAGCTCATGACCATAGGTGAGAGTCGGAACGTAAATCAACAGGTAAATTGAGAGCTTCGCCTTTTGGCTCAGCTCCTTCTTCACCACGACGGACCGGTAAAGTGACTGCATCACTGCGGAGGCTGCACCGATCCGCCTGTCGATCTCACACTCCATCCTTCCCTCACTCGTGAACAAGATCCCGAGATACTTAAACGCTTCCACTTGAGGCAGGACTTCTCCACCAACCTGGAGAGGGCAAGCCACCCTTTTCCGGTCGAGAACCATGGCCTCGGACTTGGAGGTGCTGATTCTCATCCCAGCCGCTTCACACTCGACTGCAAACCGCCCCAGTGCATGCTGAAGGTCCTGGTTTGAAAAAGCCAACAGGACAACATCATCCGCAAAAAGCAGAGATGAAATCCTGTGGTTCCCAAACAGGATTCCTTCCGGCCCCTGGCTGCGCCTAGAAATTCTGTCCATAAAAATTATGAACAGAACCGGTGACAAAGGGCAGCCCTGCCGGAGTCCAACATGCACTGGGAACAGGTCTGATTTACTGCCAGCAATGCGAACCAGACTCCTGCTCCGTTCGTACAGGGACCGGACAGCCCTTACCAAAGAGCCCCGAACCCCATACTCCCGAAGCACCCCCCCACAGAATACCATGGAGGACATGGTCGAATGCCTTCTCCAACTCCACAAAGCACATGTGGACTGGTTGGGCAAACTCCCATGAACCCTCGAGCACCCTATGAAGGGTATAGAGCTGGTCCAGTGTTCCGCGGCCAGGACGAAAACCGCATTGTTCCTCCTGGATCCGAGGTTCGACTATTGGTCGAATTCTCCTCTCCAGTACCCTGGAGTAAACCTTCCCCGGGAGGCTGAGAAGTGTGATTCCCCTATAATTGGAGCACACTCTCCAGTCCCCTTTCTTAAAAAGAGGGACCACCAGCCCAGTCTGCCACTCCAGAGGCACTGTCCCCGACCGCCACGCGATGTTGCAGAGGCGTGTCAACCAAGACAGCCCCACAACATCCAGAGACTTGAGATACTAAGGGCGGATCTCATCCACCCCCGGTGCCTTGCCACCGAGGAGCTTGCAAACCACCTCAGTGACTTCGGCTTGGGTAATGGACAAGTCCACCTCTGAGTCATCAGCCTCAGTCTCCTCAATGGAAGACATGATGGTGGGATTGAGGAGATCCTCAAAGTATTCCTTCCACCTCCCGACAATGTCCCCAGTCGAGGTCAACAGCTCCCCACCCGCACTGTAAACAGTGTTGGCAGAGTACTGCTTCCCCCTCCTGAGGCGCCGGACGGTTTGCCAGAATTTCTTCGAGGCCAACCGATAGTCCTTCTCCATGGCCTCCCCGAACTCCTCCCAGTTCCGAGTTTTTGCCTCCGCAACTGCCTAAGCTGCAGCACACCTGGCCTGCCGATACCCGTCAGCTGCCTCAGGAGTCCCGGAGGTCAACATGGCCCAATAGGACTCCTTCTTCAGCTTGACGGCATCCCTTACTTCTGGTGTCCACCACCGGGTTCGGGGATTGCCGCCATGACAGGCACTGGAGACCTTGCGGCCACAGCTCCGAACAGCTGCGTCCACAATGGAGGTAGAGAACATGGTCCACTCATACTCAATGTCCCCCGCCTCCCTCGGAAGCTGGGAAAAGCTCTCCTGGAGGTGGGAGTTAAAGACCTCCTCAACAGAGTGCTCGGCCAGACGTTCCCAGCAGACCCTCACCATACGTTTGGGCCTGCCAGGTCTGTCCGGCTTCCTCCTCCGCCAGCAGATCCAACTCACCACCAGGTGGTGATCAGTTGACAGCTCAGCCTCTCTCTTCACCCGAGTGTCCAAGACATAGGGCCGGAGATCAAATGAAACGACAACAAAGTCTATCATCGACCTCCGACCTAAGGTGTCCTGGTGCCACGTGCACTTATGGACACCCCTATGCTCGAACATGGTGTTTGTTATGGACAAACTGTGACTAGCACAGAAGTCCAATAACAAAACACCACTTAGGTTCAGATTGCGGAGGCCGTTCCTCCCAACCACGCCCCTCCAGGTGTCACTGTCGTCGCCCACGTGAGCATTGAAGTCCCCCAGTAGCACAATGGAGTCCCCAGTCTGAGCACCCCTCAGTACCTCTCCCAGGGACTCCAAGAAGGCCGGATACTCTATACTGCTATTCGGCCTGTAGGCACAAACAACAGCAAGAGCCCTCTCCCCAATCCGAAGGCACAGAGAGGCGACCCTCTCGTTCACTGGGGTAAACTCCAACACATGGCGGCTGAGCTGGGGAGCTATAAGCAAGCCCACACCAGCCCGCCGCTGCTCACCATGGGCGACTCCAGAGAAGTGGAGAGTCCAGCCCCTCTCGAGGAGCTGGGTTCCAGAGCCCAAGCTGTGCGTGGAGGTGAGCCCGACTAGCTCTAGCCGGTACCTCTCAACCTCCCGCACAAGCTCAGGCTCTTTCCCCCCCAGCGAAGTGACATTCCATGTCCCAACAGCTAGCCGCTGTGTCCGGGGATCAGGTCGTTGAGGCCCCTGCCTTCGACTGCCACCCAATCCACACTGCACCAGTCCCCTACTGCTACCTCTGTGGGTGGTGAACCCACAGGAGGTCGGACCCACGTCACCTCTTCGGGCTAAGCCCGGCCGGGCCCCATGGGCAAAGGCCCGGCCACCAAGCGCTCGCATATGAGCCCCAACCCCAGGCCTGGCTCCAGGGTGGAGCCCCGGCTGTGCCATACCGGGCGACGTCACGGTCCTCGATGGTTTCTCCATAAGGGTTTTGGTGAACTGCTCTTGGTCTGGCCTGTCACCTAGGACCTGTCTGCCTTGGGAAACCCTGACAGGGGCATAATGCCCCCAACAACATAGCTCCTAGGATCATTCAAGTACACAAACCCCTCCACCACAATAAGGTGGCAGTTCTAGGAGGGGGCTTTCAGACATGTTTATGCTTATTACAGAGGGAAAGTGCGTTCCACTGAGCTCTAGCGCCAGGCCATTTCCGGGAAATAAGAGTTTGGGTCATGGCGACAGCGTGTGTATGTCAGCCTTGGTTTGGAGGTTTCAGTTTCGAAAACTGTAAGAGTAGAATAATATAAAGTACAGACACCATCCATCCATCCATCCATCCATCCATCTTCTACCGCTTATCCAGATTCGGGTTGCGGGGGTAACAGCCTAAGCAGAGCAGCTCAGACTTCCCTCTCCCCGGCCACCTCCACCAGCTCTTCCAGGGGAATACCGAGGTGTTCCCAGGCCAGCCGAGAGATGCAATCTCTCCAGCGTGTCCTGGGTCTGCCCCGGGGTCTCCTCCCGGTGGGGCATGCCCAGAAAACCTCCCTTGGGAGGCGTCCAGGGGGCATCCTAATGTAACAGATGTTGCGTTGTGTTGTTCACCAGTCTTTTTATTCTAAAGAAATGAGACAAATACACTGCTGAGGACGGGCTGCAAACGTCCAGTGGCATTGGCGCTTACATTTCCAAAACGAACTGAGAGGCCAGCGCCTCGTTCCCATAACCATCCGCGCTCTTAAAGGACCAGCGCAGAATTCCCCCACCACCACACACAATGGCAAGTGGAAAAAAAAAAAAAAAAAAAACCGTTACACTAACAAGGTGCCCGAACCACCTCAACTGACTCCTTTCGATGTGGAGGAGCAGCGGTTCTACTCTGAGTCTCTCCCAAATGACCAAGCTTCTCACCCTGTCTCTAAGGGAGAGCCCAGCCACCCTGCGGAGAAAGCTCATTTCTACCGTTTGTATCTGCGATCTCATTCTTTCGGTCACTACCCATAGCTCATGACCATAGGTGACAGTGGGAACATAGATGGACCAGTAAATTGAGAGCTTTGCCTTTTGGCTCAGCTCTCTCTTTACCACAACAGACCGGTTTAGCATCCGCATCACTGCTGACGCTGCCTCGATCCATCTGTCCAACTCCCACTCCCCCTTACCCTCACTCATGAACAAAACCCCGAGATACTTAAACTCCTTCACTTTAGGTAGCAACTCCCCCCTGACCTGGAGTAGGCACTCCACCCGTTTCCGGCTGAGCGCCATGGCCACGGACTTGGAGGTGCTGATCCTCATCCCAGCCGCTTCGCACTCGGCTGCAAACCGTCCCAGCGCATGCTGTAAGTCACAGATTGATGAAGCCAACAGGACCACATCATCCGCAAAAAGCAGAGACGTGATCCTGCTGCCACCAAACCAGACACCCTCCGCCCCTTGGCTGTGCCTCGAAATTCTGTCCATAAAAGTTATGAACAGAACCGGAGACAAGTACAGATACTTGGTATATTTTACTTTTGTGATTTTTTTAAATTGTTCATTTTTGGATTATGCTTCATTTTTGTGGCTACTGCCTCATAGAGCAAATATATATATATATATATGCTACATTTACTGTATGGACATGGTATCAGAAAACAATTTTATTTATAAGCAGTAGCCACATGGACCTATAGGGTACTTTTTTTTTTTTTTTGTGATATCTTCCTTCATATTCACCATAAGTGCTACCTGGCGAGGTTTGTTTTGCCTGGCAACACTTGTTATAATTTGATCTGTAGTGTGCATATGTACCTTTCAGAAACATGACTCTGTAAGTGATTACATTGACTCCTATATCAGTGGCGAAGCATTACTATTAGAGCTGGGACTTGAGCTCAGCCGAAACGTAGCCAGACACCAAAAAAGCAACAGGGCAAAGGATTTTGCAAGGGATTAGCGGCAGGCTGCCAGGTCACTCCATTGTGTGTAGCTGTCAATGTTGATTTTAAAAGTAACTAAGTAAATTACATCAGGAAATGAATACTTAATTCTGAGTGAAAAATACTGTAGTGAGCATGCAGCATGGAAGAAGAGTCTGGAGACAGAAATCTTAGTTTCTCGGTCATTAGCCTGTGCTACTTGCTCTCAATAGCACTGGCTTGACCGCTTTATTAGCATTTGCTAACACTACTGATGAACGACTCCACAGTTAAGCTCGAGTTGGCCTTCGAGAGGGCCAAGGGCGATACATTTTTGGTCCTTCCCACTGTAAAGCAAAATCTGATTGGTTAATTCATCTGTCACTTCCTACATACACTGCCATGGCCTTCTGTCCCAGCAATGAAGTCCTAACCAGTGAGTGAGCAACTCTAAACTCTTCTCAGCCTGGAGACAACAAACAAAACAATCTCATTGGATAACTCGATTTTAATGTTTTCAGGACAGTAGCCTTTTCATTTCTGAAGCAAATTTGATAGAAAATGAGGCCAAATTATAAGAGAATAATTATAATGAAATTATGAAAGAATGAAAGAAATTAAATATAACATTTGAGATGCTGATATGTTTGAGCCTTCTTTGTAGGACTAGAAGGCCCTGACGGTTCCCCTCTGTCCTGTATATTATTACAACACTACTAGAACTAGTGAGATTCTGTTATGCTTTGTCAGTAAAGAGTTGAACAGGAGGAGTTGTGCTGTCTCATCTTATCTCATTATCTGTAGCTGCTTTATCCTGTTCTACAGGGTCGCAGGCAAGCTGGAGCCTATCCCAGCTGACTACGGGCGAAAGGCGGGGTACACCCTGGACAAGTCGCCAGGTCATCACAGGGCTGACACATAGACACAGACAACCATTCACACTCACATTCACACCTACGCTTAATTTAGAGTCACCAGTTAACCTAACCTGCATGTCTTTGGACTGTGGGGGAAACCGGAGCACCCGGAGGAAACCCACGCGGACATGGGGAGAACATGCAAACTCCGCACAGAAAGACCCTCGTCGGCCATGGGGCTCGAACCCGGACCTTCTTGCTGTGAGGCGACAGCGCTAACCACTACACCACCGTGCCACCCCGAATGCCATCATACTTTTCTAATCCTCTGTCCTTACACTTTCCCATGGTGGAAAACACACATTTGTCTCTTTTTGTCTCTGATTGTTGTAAAACACTGACACTGGAGTCTTGTGCCATTATTATGTAAATATCTCCTCACAGAAAACTTCACTGTATCATCTCATTCATCTCATTATCTCTAGCCGCTTTATCCTTCTACAGGGTCGCAGACAAGCTGGAGCCTATCCCAGCTGACTACGGGCGAAAGGCGGGGTACACCCTGGACAAGTCGCCAGGTCATCACAGGGCTGACACATAGACACAGACAACCATTCACACTCACATTCACACCTACGGTCAATTTAGAGTCACCAGTTAACCTAACCTGCATGTCTTTGGACTGTGGGGGAAACCGGAGCACCCGGAGGAAACCCACGCGGACACGGGGAGAACATGCAAACTCCGCACAGAAAGGCCCTCGCCAGCCACAGGGCTCGAACCCGGACCTTCTTGCTGTGAGGCGACCGCGCTAACCACTACACCACCGTGCCACCCCGAATGCCATCATACTTTTCTAATCCTCTGTCCTTACACTTTCCCATGGTGGAAAACACACATTTGTCTCTTTTTGTCTCTGATTGTTGTAAAACACTGACACTGGAGTCTTGTGCCATTATTATGTAAATATCTCCTCACAGAAAACTTCACTGTATCATCTCATTCATCTCATTATCTCTAGCCGCTTTATCCTTCTACAGGGTCGCAGACAAGCTGGAGCCTATCCCAGCTGACTACGGGCGAAAGGCGGGGTACACCCTGGACAAGTCGCCAGGTCATCACAGGGCTGACACATAGACACAGACAACCATTCACACTCACATTCACACCTACGGTCAATTTAGAGTCACCAGTTAACCTAACCTGCATGTCTTTGGACTGTGGGGGAAACCGGAGCACCCGGAGGAAACCCACGCGGACACGGGGAGAACATGCAAACTCCGCACAGAAAGGCCCTCGCCAGCCACAGGGCTCGAACCCGGACCTTCTTGCTGTGAGGCGACCGCGCTAACCACTACACCACCGTGCCACCCCGAATGCCATCATACTTTTCTAATCCTCTGTCCTTACACTTTCCCATGGTGGAAAACACACATTTGTCTCTTTTTGTCTCTGATTGTTGTAAAACACTGACACTGGAGTCTTGTGCCATTATTATGTAAATATCTCCTCACAGAAACTTCACTGTATCAAATATTACAAATCTTTCATTGTGAAATAACAGTAATTTTTTAATCCATGCTCTAGTCTGAGATTTAATCCATTACTAGTCTGAGATCATATGGAGCCTCCAACATACATGTCCCTGTCAATGAGCTGTTACTATAGAAACAATAACCTGTTCGAGTGAGTGCATTAATATAAACCTGGAATTTGTCTTGTGGCCAGAGCTGCTGTCAGAGCTGCTGTTATAGCTAATTACTGAATACCTTCTGACCAATCAGAACAGAGAATTCAGTAGTAGTGATCATTTGTAAAGAACGTGAAAATGTCACCACACTAATGGCATGAGCACGAAGATCATCATTAGTAATCAGAAAGTTTTAGACTGAAGAAACTTAGACCTTTCCCTGAAATACTGCAGTTGTAATAAAGTTGTTCGTCAACTGTGGACATTTAAACAAAGCCTTTTAATTAACATATAAGAAAGTCTTGCGTAAAGTTAGGACCTTTTTGTATATAAGGCCCTTGGTTACATTTACGTTACAGGCATTTAGCCAGGCTTGTAGTACTCGAGTCTGACTCGTGCCCTAATTTTAAGGACTCGTGACTCGACTTGGACTTGAGTACTGATGACTTGGACTTGGACTCGGACTCGTGCATTAACTGCAATTGGACTCATAAATTGGAGACGAGGACTCTGATTTTTTCTTTATTTTTTGTAACATGCCATAACAATTTGGCATAAGATATTTATATGTACTTTAATTTTTGTACTAATTTCGTGCAAGAGTGTCACACCTGTGCACTTTGGTGCGTGCATCAGATAGACTCTCGGGCACGATCCGGACAGCGCGCATACCAAGCGAATTCTCGCGCACGTGCTGTAAACGATTCACACCTGCACAGGATTAAGGCGCAATCAGCGTGGCAATATAAAAACTGTGAAAACGTACTTACTTTGCGAAGCATTGAGTTGCATTGCTGACACATTACTAAGCCTTATTTCCTTGTTTGTTTTCCTGATCCCTGATTTCCTGTTTCTCGTCTTTGATTCTGCCGAGTCTAAGATGGCCTGTTTGTGCCTCACTCGACCAATAGAGATCTTGCAGTCACGTGACCGGAAAGTACACAACCGCCATCTTGTCGGTCAAAAACACCGCTGAATACTGCTGCACTCGTGTACAGAATGGATCAATTTCAACCGATGGACTACACGGTTCATTTTTCTAATGAACAGATAACTAGATATATGTCTAAAATAAACGATCTACAGATTAGTGACCCTTATGGCTTACCGGATGAAGTTTTCACGACCGGATTTTGAACTGCCAGCGGAATACCCGGACGTGTATAATTACCTCATTAACTTTCCCTCGCTGTTCAGTGGTGAAGCACTGCGTGCTTATAAATCTCTGGACAGTTATCTTTACAGAAATTCAGGATTTGTCAGCGACTCAGATGTGGCATCTTGTAAACAAGAATCCTCATTGGATGGGTAAGTCACTTAAGTATTGAGTATAGCACTGACCAGCCGATTATAGAATAGAATAAGGTAATTCCAGCTGTAATTCCAAATCGTCCGTCTTGTTTACATGGATCTGGTGTTGGAGAGGTAGAGGCTTGGCAGTGGAGGTTTGAGTGGCTGTTTTCTGAGCTTAGTCAACAGGCCGGCTCTGCCTGCAGCCTCGCTTTTGCTTCTGCTCCCGGCGCCGCCTCCTTCGCTTTGCTTCCGATAACAATCCACGGAGACCCCGCTGGTCTCGCTATCTCGTCCGGAATGTTGTGCATGCGATGGAAATCGCTACAAACCGTCATTTTCTGCTGGAAACCAATGTCCAGTAAGTCCATACGGTTGTAGTGGATATTGAAGTCCGGTACAGACGAACAACACGCAAAAATACACACAAAAAACATAAAAAACGTGCACAGGTAGGGAGAGCTTGTAGCCGCAGCCGTTGTAGTAGAATTGTATATAGTAGGGTTTTCCAGAAGAAAAGGTAGAAGTAAAAGCAGAAGTAGAAATAGAAGGTGGAATATGGCGTTTGACCGACAAGATGGCGTCTGTCACAGTCTGGATCGGCTGTGACGTCACATGCAAGTGCTCCATTGCCTGTTTCATTGTTTTACGATTTTGCCTGCCGTTCTGGATTGTTTACGTGTTTTCTCTTGTATTAATAAACACACCTTCTGCACTTACATCCATCTCCCAACCATCTCTGACAGAATACTTCACACTCCCTGACAAAGAGAAGCACATTCACCTGTTCATACGGCATGTTCAGGAACAAAGTAATGTTAATGGCGCTGAAACAGCCACCGTCAAATGGTGCGGTTGGAGTCTTGGTCTTGGACTCAAGTCGGATCAATAGTAGACTCGACTCAACTAGAAAATTTTTTTAATGACTCAGTCTTGACTCAGACTTGAACACTGGGGACTCAAGACTGGACTTGGACTTGAGGTTTAGTGACTCGACTACAACACTGCATTTAGGAGATGCTCTTATCCAGAGCAAAGTACAACAAGACCTTGACATACCCACAGCGGGCAACCGAGGGAACAGTTAGGGGTGAGGTGCCTTGCTCAAGGGCCATACTTCAGCCATTCCTGCTAGTCCAGGGAACTGAACCAGTGACCTTTTGGTCACCAAGCTGCTTCTCTAGCCTTTAGGCCATGGCTTCCCCATTTAAAGTACTAAAGTTTTTGTTTTTTGCTGTTTTACTTCCACTCTCCTGTTTAATGTTAACACAGGCACTCTCAACACTCTGATGGCACCCTGGCGATTAACAACCTCACAGCTGAAGATTCAGGCGTCTATACCTGCACAGCTTCCAGCAGACAACAGCTGGAGCAACTGCAAATCCAGCTCAGAGTCTCAGGTTTGTAATCTAAACGTATCTGTCGTGTCTGTACGTTCTGTAGAATGTGAATGGCACAGCTGTGTTTCTACTCTTTTCCTCTAGGGGACCTGAGGATCACCAAAGCTCCCAGTAATGTGCAGGTGTCTCAGGGCAGTGTGGTTCGGCTCCCGTGTATAGCATCTGGAGAAAACGTCAACATAGCTTGGTCCAGGTTTGTAGAGAAACAAGTCTAATTTGTAATAAAATGTTTTGTTTTAAGTGTGTTGATTTAGCACTTGTAGATTAAATAGTAGTAAAGCAAGTAATTTTTTGTTTATTATTGTATACTTTTGTTTTTCCTCATTTCCCATGCAGGAACGGTGTGCCAGTGAGACCTGATGGGCATCGGGTGCAGGTGTCAGCAGATGGCACTCTGACTCTTTATAATGTGGGAGCTGTGGATGAGGGCTCGTACACCTGCAATGCCTACGCTGGCACACATGCTGTCAGCGCCACTGCTGAAATTCGAGTAACTAAAGGTATAATGTTTCCTGTTTGATATTTTTTTCTTTTCAATTCAGTTTAATTTATTCTATTTATTCCTAATCTCAGAAAACATAACAGTGACTTGTTCACATTGATAAACAATGCTGGAAGAAAAGAAAATATATGGTATTAGTTTTATGTTGTCATGTTAAATGTCTCATCTCATCTCATTATCTCTAGCCGCTTATCCTGTTCTACAGGGTCGCAGGCAAGCTGGAGCCTATCCCAGCTGACTACGGGCGAAAGGCGGGGTACACCCTGGACAAGTCGCCAGGTCATCACAGGGCTGACACATAGACACAGACAACCATTCACACTCACATTCACACCTACGGTCAATTTAGAGTCGCCAGTTAACCTAACCTGCATGTCTGTGGACTGTGGGGGGAACCGGAGCACCCGGAGGAAACCCATGCGGACACGGGGAGAACATGCAAACTCCGCACAGAAAGGCCCTCGCCGGCCACGGGGCTCGAACCCGGACCTTCTTGCTGTGAGGCGACAGCGCTAACCACTACACCACCGTGCTGCCCATGTTAAATGTATTATGTCATAATATGATATGAATTATTATATTAATTTTATTGAAATAATATACGAATTAAAAAAGTAACACTCAAGCTCAAACCAGTGAGATTGGAGCTGTGAGGTGGCAGTGCTGCCCCCTGCACCATGTACATACATACAGAGTCTTGCAAAAGTATTCATCCCCCTTGGTGTTTGTCCTGTTTTGTCGCATTACAAGCTGGAATTAAAATGGATTTTTGAGGGGTTAGCACCATTTGATTTACACAACATGCCGACCACTTTAAAGGTGAAAATTGTTTCTTTATTGTGACACAAACAATAATTAAGATAAAAAAAAACAGAAATCTGGAGTGTGTACAGGTATTCACCCCTTTCATATAAAACCCCAAAATAAGAGCTGGTCCAACCAATTCACTTCATAAATCACATAATTAGTTGATTAAGATCCACCTGTGTGTAATCAAAGTGTCACCCTCAATCAAATCAAATGGTGCTCACCCTCAAAAAAAAAAAAAAAAAATCCATTTTAATTCCAGCTTGTAATGCGACAAAACAGGACAAACACCAAGCAGGATGAATACTTTTGCAAGAAACTATAGTTGCTGATTAACACACTAAACTCTTCTTTCCAGATCCTGACGGGGGTCAGAGCCTGTCTCCTGACTGCGTGGACGAGCCAGAGTTAGCCAACTGTCTGCTGATAGTCAGTGCACGCCTGTGTGGACACAAGTACTATTCCAGCTTCTGCTGTGCCAGCTGTTACAACTACTCTATAGGAAAGGGCAGACATGGAAGACATGGCTAGGGATGAACGTCCACAGCTATCACTCTCACCTGCTCATCTGGACTGTTATGTCTTTTCCGCATACGCCACTAAATGCTGGGAAACTCCACTCCTCGTGTGGCCCAAACGGACCCCACATCATCCACTGTGCCTTTTCATTTTTACACTGTTCTCTGTTTAGAGGAACTGACTTTCAGAAATCTGAGCCCAGATCAACAGGGAGAGAGAACAATTCTGCCCCAAGAGTACCGAGGACCACTTTGGCATGTGCAAATTTAATGTATTATAAAAGCAGTTGAATATTTTACTTCACCTCATGGCTGACCAACATGTTTTTAATTTTTATTATATATACACATTTTTATTTATAATGATATACTGTGCTTTTATACGTATGTTTTGTGTCATTATTGTCATGGTATTTTGTCTTGAGAAACTGCATAAAGGACACATAATAAACACACAAACATTGATGGTTAGATTCTTCTTAATGGTCTGTATTCAAGTTCACATTAACAGTTCTAGCATTTGCAGTCACTCATAACAGTCAACGTGTCTTGTTCCCAGTGATGTTTGACATGCTGCTGTAGGACATAGGCCCAAATTTTGCCACAGGCAGTACATTTTATATACTTTATGTGCACTCAGCTTATTTTAAATGATAATCATCCTACAAGGGCTCAAGTTACTACTACTACTACTACTACTACAAGAACACAAACAATTCAGTTCAGGATCTTGGTGGATCTCAGGAACATCAGGAGCAAGGTCGTAGAATTCATCTTGGAGTCCATCGCAGGGTTCCATTCATACAGTCATAGACAATTTATGCTGAGTTTACCTTACCTCAGAAATGCAAAGTTGGAATCTCATAATTTTTTTTTATCTCAAACTGGGGAAAAGACACATGAATGCCCCCACATTTTTTTTTAAAAAGTAAAACTCCAGCAAGTTAACTGTGATGAGGGATGTATATTTTTCTCCTTGAAACAGCAAAGTGTATCATCAGTATTATAGATTTAACAAGTGAATCTGGCACAAGTCATTTAAAGGTCAAGAAGTGCTACTTTGATTATTAGCTCATCCGATGGGCAGGTGATGAGCTTATAGCATCATGTGTTGTCCGTTGTCTATTCGTTGTCTGTCCGGCATTGTCCACATTTCAAGAAAATTGCTTCTTCTTCCTCAATTCTTCACCGATTTTGATTCTTTCTGACATGAAGGTAGGGGTACCTAGGGTGCATATAACTTCTACCCATCCATCCATCCATCCATCCATCCATTATCTGTAGCCCCTTATCCTGTTCTACAGGGTCGCGGGCAAGCTGGAGCCTATCCCAGCTGACTATGGGCGAGAGGCGGGGTACACCCTGGACAAGTCGCCAGGTTATCGCAGGGCTGACACATAGAGACAAACAACCATTCACACTCACATTCACACCTACGGTCAATTTAGAGCCACCAATTAGCCGAACCTGCATGTCTTTGGACTGTGGGGGAAACCGGAGCACCCGGAGGAAACCCACGCAGACAGGGGTAGAACATGCAAACTCCACAGAGAAAGGCCCTTGCCAGCCGCTGGGCTCGAACCCAGGACCTTCTTGCTGTGAGGCAACAGTGCTAACCACTACACCACCGTGCCGCCCATAACTTCTACCCAGATTTGCTTAATTAGAATTATTAATGAAGTTATGGACTAATTAAGCCCAGTTCAATAACAATAACTTCTTCTTGGTCAATTCCTTGCCATTTTGGATTTTTTTTTCTGGCAAATAGGTTGGTATTCCTATATATAGCTTGTATATAGTGTATATAGCTTGCAACATTTATTGCGCAAGATGGCCCACTTTTGATCGTTCCTTCTGGACTAGACGGGGCTGGAGTGAGCTACGCCGTCATTGACGGTCTCGTTGTTAATTCTGTTAGCAGCCATGTTGATTTGATGTCATATGATGAACTTGGGCTTGAAGAGGTCCCAGATTTTTCAGAATAGGAATTCCAAGTTGAGGGGGCATTTTCTTTCGTTGATCTTATTCTGAGGATGGAAATTTGAGTTATACATTTTAGTCAAATGCACCAGTAGCCAATAAGCCCATCTGTATGCTTTTGGGAGGAACCTGGAGGAGACTCACATGAACATGGTCAGAACATGCAAAACTCCACACAGACAGGAACCAGAGCTCTGGCTTGAACCAGGGACCCAGGCACCATTGAACCAGGGACATGCTGCTCAGAATTAAAAAGTGTTTATTTAAAATCTCATATGTCCAGTAAACCTTTTTCACTTTCCAATTCACAATGAAATATTCGACCTTCTGTAAACAGTGTACTATGATCATTTAATTATTTGTTCATCCTTAAAGTCACAGATACAGAGGTTCTATAGTTTTCCCCACATAGTTTTGAAATAAAATAAAAACTTTTATTAGTATGGCTATTTTTACTGCTGATTTTATGGATTTCATCGAATTAACTCTAATCCCAAAATGCATGGTACAGTACTATTTTTTGAAATAGTGGGCACCAGAGGGCAGTAAATGTAAAAATTCAGCATTATTACCACTAAGGGGCGCTGTTCACACTGGTCATACTGTAGATATGCTGAAAACTGTCGACGTAAATCAGAAACAGGATAGAAGTCTTTGACTATGCTGTGAGTTAAGATTGTCTATGTTTAAAGATATAGAAAATTAAGCAGTTGTGTTAAGCAGCTGCTACTTTTCAAAAATCTCATATCTGTATTTGATTCTCTGCATTCTGACAGTTCAAGACCCTTCATCATGTGTAAGATATATCATCAGAATAGTTCTTTACAATCAAATGCATTTTTTCCTCTCTAGTATGAAAGCTGCTCTATAACCTGTTATACAACATAATTATGCTCGCACCTATCGATATAGTGTGGTATTTATAATGTGTCATGTTTGCTTCATCAGTAGTGAAGAACCTACAGATGTAGGCTGACATTTCCGGCTGAGAGACACAACAGGAAACAAACAGTGGAACCGAGATGGTGGTGGTGATGGTGGTGTATTGTTTGCACCAGAATTAGCTCACCACCTTCAATTAACAAGAAATAAATAAGTAAAATACAGTCAAATTTAACTGATTTTAAAGCAAATACAGTGTCTTGCAAAAGTATTCATTCCCCTTGCTGTTTGGCCTGTTTTGTCACATTACAACCTAGAATTAAAATGGTTTTTTGGGGAGTTAGCACCATTTGATTCACACCACATGCCTACCACTTTAAAGGTGAAAATTGTTGTTTTATTGTGACGCAAACAATAATTAAGATGAAACAGCAGAAATCTGGAGTTAGCATAGGTATTCACCCCCGTTCGTATGAAACCCCAAAATAAGAGCTGGTCCAACCAATTCACTTCATAAGTCACATAATTAGTTGATTTAGATCCACCTGTGTGCAGTCAAAGTGTGACATGATCTGTCACATGATGTCTGTATAAATCAACCTGTTCTGGAAGGACCCTGACTCTGCAACACTACTAAACAAGCAACATGAAAACCAAGGAGCCTCCTAACAGGTCAGAGACAAAGTTATGGAGAAGTATAGATCAGGGTTGTGTTATAAAAAAAAATATCCCAAACTTTGAATATCTCAGGGAGCACCATTAAATCCATTATAGCAAAATGGAAAGAATATGGCACCACTACAAACCTGACAAGAGAAGGCCACCCACCAAAACTCACAGACCGGGCAAGGAGGGCATTAATCAGAGATGCAACAAAGACACCAAAGATAACACTGAAGGAGCTGCAAAGATCCACAGCGGAGATGGGAGTATCTGTCCATAGGACCACTTTAAGCAGTACACTCCACAGAGCGGGGCTTTATGGAAGAGTGGCCAGAAAAAAAAGACATTGCTTAAGAAAACACGTTTGGAGTTTGCCCAACAGCATGTGGCAGACTCCCTAAACACATGGAAGAAGATTCTCTGGTCAAATGTGACTAAAATTGATCTTTTTGTCCATCATGGGAAATGCCATGTGTGGTGCAAATCCAACACCCTGAGAATACCATTGTGCTACACCTACAGTGAAGCATGGTGGTGGCAGCATTATGCTGTGGGGATATTTTTCATCTGCAGGGACAGGAAAGCTGGTCAGGACTGAAGATGGATAGGATGAAATACAGGGCAATTCTAGCAAAAAACCTGTTTGAATTGGCCAGAGGTTTGAGACTGGGACGAATGTTCACATTCCAGCAGGACAATGACCCTAAACATACTGCTAAAGCTACACTGGAGTGGTTTAAAGGGAAACATTTAAATGTGTTGGAATGGCCTAATCAAAGCCCAGACCTCAATCCAATTGAGAATCTGTGGCATAACTTGAAGACTGCTGTACACCAACGCAACCCATCGAACTTGAAGGAGTTGGAGCAGTTTGCCTTGAAGAATGGGCAAAAATCCCAGTGGCTAGATGTGCTAAGCTAACAGAGACATACCCCAAGAGACTTGCAGCTGTAATTGCAGGAAAAGGTGGCTGTACAAAGTATTGACTTTTGGGGGGTGAATACCTATGCACACTCCAGATGTCTTTTTTTTCATCTTAATTATTGTTTTGTCACAATAAAACAACAATTTTCACCTTTAAAGTGGTAGGTATGTTGTGTAAATCAAATGGTACTAACCCTCCAAAAATCCATTTTAATTCCAGCTTGTAATGAGACAAAACAGAACAAACACCAAGGGGGATGAATACTTTTCCAAGACATGGAATGGTATGACATTATCTGGAGAAAGAATGTTTTGAAAATGATACAGATCATTATAACACCCTATCTGAATGCTTTTTTGTTATAGTGTTTGATAAATTGTAGAAAACATCCATCCATCCATCCATCCATCCATTATCTCTACCACTTTTCCATCAGGGTCATGGGGAAAGTTGGAGCCAATCCCAGCTGACTTTGGGTGAGAGGAGGGGTACAACCTGGGCAGATCGCCGATTTATCACAGCGCTTGTGGAAAACATAGTAAGATTTGATAATGTCTTAATTATTATTTTATTGTTTAATTCAAGACTTCTGCATGCAGTAGATAATATAAATCTAAAGAAATGCTTTGGATTGATGGTTCAGTTTAAGATCCTGAGTATACTTAATTCAGTGATATGTTATTCAGAAACATTGAAAGCAAAAAGGCCATTAAATGTAATCAGTATTTCCAAATCTTTACACAGTATTTAATTACCAATGATAAGGTAATTAACACAATAAATATGTGTATTGGGTCAAATGACATAGCATTGATGTCATCAAGTTAGCAAAGACATGAATGAAGAAGCATGCAGGCAGTCCAACCTCTTCACCATGTACCTTCAGATTTCTGTATTACATTCTCACTAATGCATGGGGTTGCTTTCAAAATGGCATGTCTGCATGTGTTTCTCTACTTTATAACTCTCACATGGCTTTTTACTAACTGTAAGATCATAAAGTTGTTAATGTAGCATTGGTCTGAGAAGTTTTATCAGTAATTTCCACCAGATTTATTTTATCACAGGTCAACAGCTCATACAGGTCCATCAGGACACAAAGGACCTGGTTCTGTCCAAAGGATCACCGTTGAATATCTCCTGCTCTATAACTGGCATGAGTAATCCAGACCTGTTCTGGTACCGCTGGAATGAAACAGCAGGGTTTACGCTGGTCTTCACCTCTCGAGGTGCTTTAATGATGGACCCAGCCAGCGAAGGCCAGTTTAAATCCAACAGACCTACAGACCTTCAGATGTTTCTGGAGTCTGATGGAGTGAGTGAGATCGGCTCTACAGTGTGGTACTGTGCAGCCAGTCCCCACAGCATCACAGTGTCATCACAGAGCTGTACAAAAACTACTAGAATTAAGACTTGTTTCAATTAATCACTTTTGCGAGCATTTTTCTTTGGCACCTTAACTGAGAAAAACATGACTGTTTTGAGAAACTGAGAAAGAGTAGGCTGAAGTTTCAGACTGAAAGATTCAACAGGAAGAAGGCAAACACAAAAGGAGATTCTCATGATGGGGGTGTTCGCTATCTCACAGTGTGTTTCCAAGTTACATAACAGTTCATTTTGCAAGTGAGATCAATTACATTAATCAATTTCAATTACATTCCAGTTCCATTCCATTCCATTCCTTAATTTATCCCAGAGCTGTACAAAACCCACAAGTCATTAGGATTGGGCTTCTCGAATAGATAGTTTTGTCGAGATCACATGACCTTCACTGAGTCAAGCACGGCTGTAGTTGATGCAGTCAAATGTTTGCTTTGTCAGTGAAGAATCTGTGAGTGTAATGTGAAGCATGAAGGTGAGCGAGTCAACAGGAAGCTGCAAACAATAAAACTGAAATTCTCTTTTTGTAACAGAGATGGTGGTGTTGGTTTACTCACAGCTCGTTTTTATTCATTTTTATGGAATAAATGTTTCTACTTTACAGTAGTTTAAGGTGAAAAAAGTGAAATAAAAGGAATTTGAGAACATTTTGCTGTGAAGAACATGTTTCACTGGTGATCGTTCAGGAAACCTGGCCTTTGCATGTTTATGTGAATCTGCTGAAGTGCTTTGGATTATCATCTCACAAAGAACCAACAATGGTCTAGTTTTAATCGTGCAGATACAACTTGCTTTGAAATATCCTGATTTTCATGTTTACTGTCCTAGAAAGGTTTCCAGAAACTCTGAAACAGAAAATAGTCTGAGAAGTAATGTACATATTCAATTCTCTACATGTGACACACATTGAGGAAGCACAGTATAGCCAGAGATCGGCTCTGCAGTGTGGTACTGTGCAGCCAGACCCCACAGCATCCTAGTGGCATTACAGAGCTGTACAAAAACCACAACATCTCATTCAGCTTGGGTTTTATGCTCAAATATACGGTTTGAAATACAGTTTTAAATTGTTCATCAGTACAATACCTTAACAGACACAAGCCTGACTGATCTATAAAGTCACGTTTGCTTTATTGAAATAATCCAAAGTTTTTGGAGTCTCGATTTTGAATTTTGTTAGTTGTGATCTCACATTAAAGGTGAAAAAAAGATCTGCTATGACTGATGTTAGTTTAATTTTTGACATCATGAAAAGCTGCAATTTTAATAGTTGTGTGTAGACTTTTATATCCACTGTAGTGAAATGGAGTGTGTGTGTGTGTGTGTGTGTGTGTGTGTGTGTGTGTGTGTGTTTTCTAGGGGTGATAATATCCTGTCATGACTTCCAGACACTTTGAAACGAGAGAAAAACATCACCTGAGATAAACCCCAGCGTATGTAATTCTCCGGCTGTGACGCAGGGTGAACTCGCACAGGGTCCCACCCCATTGCTCAGTAACAGCCTGTTTCAGCACAGAGCCCGAGTTACTACAACTGCTACTGCATGTTGTCCTAATGATCATGATGCGTTTGCAATTAACCCTGTTTATTCTGACAGTAAACCGGCTTTCATGTATATGTAAGCTAAGAATCTAATTAATTCATCATTATTGAGAACTTTTACATCAACAATATCAAGCTCATTACATTTTTTTAAATATGCACAGTTATGCAGGTCATACAGGTCCATCAGGACACAAAGGACCTGGTTCTGTCCAAGGGATCATCGTTGAATATCTCCTGCTCTATAACTGGCACAAGTAGTCCAGACCTCTTCTGGTACCGCTGGAATGAAACAGCAGGGTTTACGCTGGTCTTCACCTCTCGAGATGCTTTAATGATGGACCCAGCCAGCGAAGGCCAGTTTAAATCCAACAGACCTACAGACCTTCAGATGTTTCTGGAGTCTGATGGAGTGAGTGAGATCGGTTCTACAGTGTGGTACTGTGCAGCCAGACCCCACAGCATCACAGTGTCATCACAGAGCTGTACAAAAACTACTAGAATTAAGACTTGTTTCAATTAATCACTTTTGCGAGCATTTTTCTTTGGCACCTTAACTGAGAAAAACATGACTGTATTGAGAAACTGAGAAAGAGTAGGCTGAAGTTTCAGACTGAAAGATTCAACAGGAAGAAGGCAAACACAAAAGGAGATTCTCATGATGGTGGTGTTCGCTATCTCACAGTGTGTTTCCAAGTTACATAACAGTTCATTTTGCAAGTGAGATCAATTACATTAATCAATTTCAATTACATTCCAGTTCCATTCCATTCCATTCCATTGCATTCAATTCCATTCATTATTTTATCCCAGAGCTGTACAAAACCCACAAGTCATTAGGATTGGGCTTCTAGAATCAATAGTATTATATATATTTCACATTGTCAAGATCACATGACCTTCACTGAGTCAAGCACGGCTGTAGTTGATGCAGTCAAATGTTTGCTTCATCAGTGAAGAATCTGTGAGTGTAATCTGAAGCATGAAGGTGAGCGAGTCAACAGGAAGCTGCAAACAATAAAACTGAAATTCTCTTTTTGTAACAGAGATGGTGGTGTTGGTTTACTCACAGCTCATTTTTATTCATTTTTATGGAATAAATGTTTCTACTTTACAGTAGTTTAAGGTGAAATAAAAGGAATTTGAGAACATTTTGCTGTGAAGAACATGTTTCACTGGTGATCGTTCAGGAAACCTGGCCTTTGCATGTTTATGTGAATCTGCTGAAGTGCTTTGGATTATCATCTCACAATGAACCAACAATGGTCTAGTTTTAATCGTGCAGATACAACTTGCTTTGAACTATCCTGATTTTCATGTTTACTGTCCTAGAAAGGTTTCCAGAAACTCTGAAACAGAAAATAGTCTGAGAAGTAATGTACATATTCAATTCTCTACATGTGACACACATTGAGGAAGCACAGTATAGCCAGAGATCGGCTCTGCAGTGTGGTACTGTGCAGCCAGTCCCCACAGCATCCTAGTATCATCACAGAGCTGTACAAAACCCACAACATCTCATTCAGCTTGGGTTTTATGCTCAAATATACGGTTTGAAATACAGTTTTAAATTGTTCATCAGTACAATACCTTAACAGACACAAGCCTGACTGATCTATAAAGTCACGTTTGCTTTATTGAAATAATCCAAAGTTTTTGGAGTCTCGATTTTGAATTTTGTTAGTTGTGATCTCACATTAAAGGTGAAAAAAAGATCTGCTATGACTGATGTTAGTTTAATTTTTGACATCATGAAAAGCTGCAATTTTAATAGTTGTGTGTAGACTTTTATATCCACTGTAGTGAAATGGAGTGTGTGTGTGTGTGTGTGTGTGTGTGTGTGTGTGTGTGTGTTTTCTAGGGGTGATAATATCCTGTCATGACTTCCAGACACTTTGAAACGAGAGAAAAACATCACCTGAGATAAACCCCAGCGTATGTAATTCTCCAGCTGTGACGCAGGGTGAACTCGCACAGGGTCCCACCCCATTGCTCAGTAACAGCCTGTTTCAGCACAGAGCCCAAGTTACTACAACTGCATGTTGTCCTAATGATCATGATGCGTTTGCAATTAACCCTGTTTATTCTGACAGTAAACCGGCTTTCATGTATATGTAAGCTAAGAATCTAATTAATTCATCATTATTGAGAACTTTTACATCAACAATATCAAGCTCATTACATTTTTTTAAATATGCACAGTTATGCAGGTCATACAGGTCCATCAGGACACAAAGGACCTGGTTCTGTCCAAGGGATCATCGTTGAATATCTCCTGCTCTATAACTGGCACAAGTAGTCCAGACCTCTTCTGGTACCGCTGGAATGAAACAGCAGGGTTTACGCTGGTCTTCACCTCTCGAGGTGCTTTAATGATGGGCCCAACCAGCGAAGGCCAGTTTAGATCGAACAGACCTACAGACCTTCAGATGTTTCTGGAGTCTGATGGAGTGAGTGAGATCGGATCTGCAGTGTGGTACTGTGCAGCCAGTCCCCACAGCCTCACAGTGTCATCACAGAGCTGTACAAAAACTACTAGAATTAAGACTTGTTTCAATTAATCACTTTTGCGAGCATTTGTATTTGGCACCTTAACTGAGAAAAACATGACTGTTTTGAGAAACAGTGAGAAAGAGTAGGCTGAAGTTTCAGACTGAAAGATTCAACAGGAAGAAGGCAAACACAAAAGGAAATTCTCATGATGTGGTGTTCGCTATTTGATAGTTTGTGTTTCCAAGTTACATAACAGTTCATTTTGCAAGTGAGATCAATTACATTAATCAATTTCACTTACATTCCAGTTCCATTCCATTCCATTCCTTAATTTATCACAGAGCTGTACAAAACCCACAAGTCATTAGGATTGGGCTTCTCGAATAGATAGTTTTGTATATATTTCATATTGTCGAGAACACATGAACTTCACTGAGTCAAGCACGGCTGTAGTTGATGCAGTCAAATGTTTGCTTCATCAGTGAAGAATCTGTGAGTGTAATCTGAAGCATGAAGGTGAGCGAGTCAACAGGAAGCTGCAAACAATAAAACTGAAATTCTCTTTTTGTAACAGAGATGGTGGTGTTGGTTTACTCACAGCTTGTTTTTATTCATTTTTATGGAATAAATGTTTCTACTTTACAGTAGTTTAAGGTGAAAAAAGTGAAATAAAAGGAATTTGAGAACATTTTGCTGTGAAGAACATGTTTCACTGGTGATCGTTCAGGAAACCTGGCCTTTGCATGTTTATGTGAATCTGCTGAAGTGCTTTGGATTATCATCTCACAATGAACCAACAATGGTCTAGTTTTAATCGTGCAGATACAACTTGCTTTGAACTATCCTGATTTTCATGTTTACTGTCCTAGAAAGGTTTCCCGAAACTCTGAAACAGAAAATAGTCTGAGAAGTAATGTACATATTCAATTCTCTACATGTGACACACATTGAGGAAGCACAGGGTCCCACCCCATAGCCAGTAACAACCATCTCCACACTTACCCACTGCTAATGTATGTTTCTCTCCTCAACATGAGGTGTTTGTGGTTTATTCTCTGCATTCTGACAGGACAATGGCTACTGACTTCATGTAAGCTTATAATGTCGTCAATACTGCATTATTTAAAGCAGCTTTAGAACAACTCCAATAATTTCAAATAATCTTTCAAATAATACATTTCATCATCGCAGGTCTGCAGGTCATACAGGTCCATCAGAACCCAGAGAACCTGATTCTTTCTCCTGGATCATCACTGAGCATCTCCTGCTCTATAACTGGCACTGATAATCCGTATCTTTACTGGTACCACTGGAATGAAACAGCAGGGTTCACACTGGTCTTTACTTCTTTGGGTACTGATTCAGTGACTCCTGCCAGTGAGGGTCAGTTTAAAGCTCACAGACCTAATTGGCTTCAGATCATTCTGGAGTCTGATGGAGTGAGTGAGATCGGCTCTGCAGTGTGGTACTGTGCAGCCAGACCCCACAGCATCCTAGTGGCATTACAGAGCTGTACAAAAACCACAACATCTCATTCAGCTTGGGTTTTATGCTCAAATATACGGTTTGAAATACAGTTTTAAATTGTTCATCAGTACAATACCTTAACAGACACAAGCCTGACTGATCTATAAAGTCACGTTTGCTTTAATAAAATAATCAAAAGTTTTTGGAGTCTGCATTTTGAATTTTGTTAGTTGTGATCTCACATTAAAGGTGAAAAAAAAGATCTGATATGACTGATGTTGGTTTAATTTTTTACATCATGAAAAGCTGCAATTTTAAGAGTTGTGTGTAGACTTTTATATCCACTGTAGTGAAATGGAGTGTGTGTGTGTTTTCTAGGGGTGATAATATCCT
Source organism: Neoarius graeffei (assembly GCF_027579695.1). Taxonomy (NCBI): domain Eukaryota; kingdom Metazoa; phylum Chordata; class Actinopteri; order Siluriformes; family Ariidae; genus Neoarius; species Neoarius graeffei. The sequence goes on from NC_083579.1 coordinate 71,530,794, forward strand.
GTCAAGGTTTCCAGACACACAGCCAAAAAAGAGAAAAAAATCTCTGACTAAGGCACTCCAGATTAAAATGTCTTTAATATTTTAGACAAGTCCTACATGGACTTTTGGCTGTGGATCTAGAATACCTTGGATTAAAGAGCACCCAAACCTAAAAAAAGACTCTAAACCATTGGAAAAAGAGCACGCCATAATCTAAAAAAACTAAAGGTTTCCAGACACTTTAAAACGAGAGAAGAACATCACCTAAGATAAACCCGAGTGTATGTAATTCTCCAGCTGTGACGCAGGGTGAACTCGCACAGGGTCCCACCCCATTGCTCAGTAACAGCCTGTTTCAGCACAGAGCCCGAGTTACTACAACTGCTACTGCATGTTGTCCTAATGATCATGATGCATTTGCAATTAACCCTGTTTATTCTGATAGTAAACCGGTTTTCATGTATATGCAAGCTAAGAATCTGATTAATTCATCTTTATTGAGAACTTTTACAACAGCAATGTCAAGCTCATTACATTTTTTTAAAATATGCACAGTAATGCAGGTCATACAGGTCCATCAGGACACAAAGGACCTGGTTCTGTCAAAGGGATCATCGTTGAAGATCTCCTGCTCTATAACTGGCACGAGTAGCCAAGACCCGTACTGGTACCACTGGAATGAAACAGCAGGCAAACAGAAAAGAAGATTCTCATGATGGTGGTGTTCGCTATTTGATAGTTTGTGTTTCCAAGTTACATAACAGTTCATTTTATAAGTGAGATCAATTACATTAATCAATTTCAACTGCATTCCATTCCATTCCATTCCATTCCATTCCATTCCATTCCATTCCATTCATTAATTTATCCCAGAGCTGTACAAAACCCATAAGTCATTAGGATTGGGCTTCTCGAATCGATAGTTTTGTATATATTTCACACTGTGGAGATAACATGACCTTCACTGAGTCAAGCACGGCTGTAGTTGATGCAGTCAAATGTTTGCTTCGTCAGTGAAGAATCTGTGAGTGTAATCTGAAGCATGAAGGTGAGCGAGTCAACAGGAAGCTGCAAACAATAAAACTGAAATTCTCTTTCTGTAACAGAGATGGTGGTGTTGGTTTACTCACAGCTCGTTTTTATTCCAGTGATGCTTGTTCTTTACTCCGATATATTTTCAATCACAAACTCATGAAATATTTTCTGTATAAAACATCACTAAAAACTCAAACTGGATTACAATTTATTTTCTGAAAAAAAGAGATGCTATTATCACCACTGTTTTTATTACTTTATGAACAGATTATGGAATAAATGTTTCTACTTTACAGTAGTTTAAGGTGAAAAAAGTGAAATAAAAGGAATTTGAGAACATTTTGCTGTGAAGAACATGTTCAGATTCCCCAAACCACCGAACATGTTTCACTGGTGATCGTTCAGCAAACCTGGCCTTTGCATGTTTATGTGAATCTGCTGAAGTGCTTTGGATTATCATCGCACAATGAACCAACAATGGTCTAGTTTTAATCGTGCATATACAATTTACTTTGAAATATCCTGATTTTCATGTTTACTGTCCTAGAAAGGTTTCCAGAAACTCTGAAACAGAAAATAGTCTGAGAAATAATATACATATTCAATTCTCTACATGTGACACACATTGAGGAAGCACAGGGTCCCACCCCATAGCCAGTAACATCCATCTCCACACTTACCCACTGCTAATGTATGTTTCTCTCCTCAACATGAGGTGTTTGTGGTTGATTCTCTGCATTCTGACAGGACAATGGCTACTGACTTCATGTAAGCTTATAATGTTGTCAATACTGCATTATTTAAAGCAGCTTTAGAACAACTCCAATAATTTCAAATAATCTTTCGAATAATACATTTTCATCATCGCAGGTCTGCAGGTCATACAGGTCCATCAGAACCCAGAGAACCTGATTCTTTCTCCTGGATCATCACTGAGCATCTCCTGCTCTATAACTGGCACTGATAATCCGTATCTTTACTGGTACCACTGGAATGAAACAGCAGGGTTCACACTGGTCTTTACTTCTGGAACTACTGGTTCAGTGAATCCTACCAGTGAGGGTCAGTTTAAAGCTCACAGACCAAAAGACCTTCAGATCATTCTGGAGTCTGATGGAGTGAGTGAGATCGGCTCTGCAGTGTGGTACTGTGCAGCCAGTCCCCACAGCATCCTAGTGGCATTACAGAGCTGTACAAAAACCACAACATCTCATTCAGCTTGGGTTTTATGCTAAAATATACGGTTTGAAATACAGTTTTAAATTGTTCATCAGTACAATACCTTAACAGACACAAGCCTGACTGATCTATAAAGTCATGTTTGCTTTAATGAAATAATTGAAAGTTTTTGGAGTCTGCATTTTGAATTTTGTTAGTAGTGATCTCACATTAAAGGTGAAAAAAAGATCTGATATGACTGATGTTGGTTTAATTTTTTACATCATGAAAAGCTGCAATTTTAAGAGTTGTGTGTAGACTTTTATATCCACTGTAGTGAAATGGAGTGTGTGTGTGTTTTCTAGGGGTGATAATATCCTGTCAAGGTTTCCAGACACTTTAAAACGAGAGAATAACATCACCTAAGATAAACCCCAGCGTATGTAATGCTCCAGCTGTGACACAGGGTGAACTCGCACAGGGTCCCACCCCATTGCTCAGTAACAGCCTGTTTCAGCACAGAGCCCGAGTTATTACAACTGCTACTGCATGTTGTCCTAATGATCATGATGCATTTGCAATTAACCCTGTTTATTCTGACAGTAAACTGGTTTTCATGTATATGTAAGCTAAGAATCTGATTAATTCATCTTTATTGAGAACTTTTACAACAGCAATGTCAAACTCATTACATTTTTTAAAAATATGCACAGGTATGCAGGTCATACAGGTCCATCAGGACACAAAGGACCTGGTTCTGTCCAAAGGATCATCGTTGAATATCTCCTGCTCTATAACTGGCATGAGTAATCCAGACCTGTTCTGGTACCGCTGGAATGAAACAGCAGGGTTTACGCTGGTCTTCACCTCTCGAGGTGCTTTAATGATGGACCCAGTCAGTGAAGGCCAGTTTAAATCAAGCAGACCTACAGACCTTCAGATGTTTCTGGAGTCTGATGGAGTGAGTGAGATCGGTTCTACAGTGTGGTACTGTGCAGCCAGACCCCACAGCATCACAGTGTCATCACAGAGCTGTACAAAAACTACTAGAATTAGGACTCGTTTCAATTAATCACTTTTGCGAGCATTTTTCTTTGGCACCTTAACTGAGAAAAACATGACTGTTTTGAGAAACAGTGAGAAAGTGTAGGCTGAAGTTTCAAACTCAAAGATTCAACAGGAAGAAGGCAAACACAAAAGGAGATTCTCATGATGGTGGTGTTCGCTATCTGACAGTTTGTGTTTCCAAGTTACATAACAGTTCATTTTGCAAGTGAGATCAATTACATTAATCAATCTCAATTTCATTCCGAAATTATTTCTCAGCCAAACAATTGCAATGAATTACATTATCCTGTTATACGATTAATCCCTGATGTGAGTGATGACAGTCAGAACTGTTGGGACCAGCAGTGAACTTTTCACTCTTGAGAAAGACAGGGTCAAGGATTTGAGATCATTGCCCAGTTAAGATCAAAGTTTGAAGTACTGCCCCGTTTAGCTGTCCTCACAACATTTAATGAGGTTGCATTAAAGAAACTTGGCCTTTTTTGAATTTTTCATTCTTTGGTCAACAAACCAGTTTGATGTGAATCTGGAGGAGTGCTATGGATTATCATCCAACAATGGTACGGTTTAATCCTTCTGGCAAAGGGTGCAAGGCTTTACTCTAAAATATCCTGATTTCCATGATAACGAGTCATTACGATGTTTCCAGGAACTCTTAAAGACCAAATGCTCTGATGTGTGATCTTATTTGCAATCCTCCTCCCCTGGTGCAGGTTGATGTAGTACAGGGTTCCACCCCATCACCAGTAACAGTCTATTTCAGCACGCAGCCAGTGCTACTGTATGTTACACTCTTTAATATGAAGCGTTTGTGTTTGATTCTGTGCACTCTGACAGTACAATGGCTTTTCACTGCATGTACGATTATCATATCATAAATTACATTTAGCTGTGAAATGATTTCATAGCGAATCTGAAATAATTCTTTGACACTATTGCAGGTCTGCAGCTTATACAAGTCCATCAAGAATCAGAGGACCTGGTTCTTTCACCTGGATCATCGCTGAAGATTTCCTGCTCTATAACTGGGACTAATAACCCATATCTTTACTGGTACAGCTGGAATGAAACAGCAGGGTTCACACTGGTTTTCACTTCTCTGGGTACGAGGCTGATGAACCCGTCCAGTTACGGTCAGTTTAAGTCTAACAGACCTACAGACCTTCAGATCATTCTGGAGTCTGATGGAGTGAGTACAAAAACCACAAGTCATTAGGATTGGGCTTCTCGAATCGATAGTTTTGTATATTGTGGCAGCGGGGGCGTGGTCAAGCACCGGTCTGTGACAGGAGGGCGGAGTCAGGGAAGGTAAGTGGCAGATTCACTTCACCTGAGAGCAATTAACCTGTGTTTGTGTGTCTTCCCAGGGACCGCGCCCTATTTAGGGAGGGAGAGCGAGAGCAGAGGAGATCTCTCCCGAACCAGACACCTGATGTGTGTGTGTGCGCGTGTGTCTGCGTTAAACCTATTGTGTTCCCTGAAAAGTGGAACAATAAAACTGTTTGTTGAACCTGATCTCTGTCCTGCCGTCCTCTGTGCTCCACCCACACCTAGGGAAAGCTACAGTGGTGCCGAAACCCGGGAAATGGAGCACCAACCCAGCAGCCCCATGGAATCCTCCCCGTTCACCGACCTGGTCCACGCCCTCGCCACGGCTCAGCAAAGCCAGCACCAGGCGCTCGTCACACTCCGAAAGGAACAAGAGTGGCGCTTCGATGCCCTGGTGCTGGCCCAGCAAGAAGATCGCAAGGCGTTCCGGCGTCTCCTCGCGTCGGCGGGGCCCACCAGCGCTCCGGCCGCGGGCCCGTCTCCCCTCACCTTAACTAAGATGGGCCCGCAGGATGACCCCGAGGCTTTCTTCACATTATTCGAGCAGGTCTCTGAAGCCTCGGGGTGGCCGATGGAGCAGCGCGCGGCGCGCCTCCTCCCCCTCCTGACGGGAGAGGCGCAGCTGGCTGCACTACAGCTCCCCGCCGATCGCCGGCTGGCCTACGCCGACCTTCGCCGGGCTGTCCTTCAGCGCGTGGGGCGCACGCCGGAGCAGCAGCGCCAGCGCTTCCGCGCGCTGCGGATGGAGGAAGTCGGCAGCCCGTTCGCGTTCGGCCAGCAGCTCCGGGACGCCTGCTGGCGGTGGCTGAGGGCCGAAGATCACGACGCCGAGGGAATCGTCGATCAGGTGGTACTGGAACAGTTCATCGCCCGCTTACCAGCAGGAGCCGCGGAGTGGGTCCAGTGCCACCGCCCGGCGTCGCTGGATCAGGCAGTCGAGCTGGCGGAGGATCATCTGGCGGCTGTCTCGGCGGCAGGACAGCAGATGTCGACATCTCTTCTCTCCTCTTCTCTTTCTCTCTCTCTCTCCCCTCCTTCTGTGTCCCGTCCTCGCCCCATTCCCCCACCGCGGAGGCGGGGGCCGGCACCACCCCTGCCGGCCTGCCGCACCCGCGGTGCCCTCCCGTTTCTCCCTTCTGTGTCTGTCTCTCCCCCACCTCAGGTGAGTGAGCCCCAGAGCACCGGTGCAGAGGGGAAGCCCGGGCCGGTTTGCTGGCGCTGCGGGGAACCGGACCACCTTCAACAGCAGTGCACAGCAATGGAAGTGGGCGCGGTGGTTCGGATCCCCGACGCGCCAGAGGCCGCCCTCGATCGGGCCGGAGCGTATCGCATACCGGTGAGTATCCAAGGGGCTACATATCAGGCATTGGTGGATTCTGGTTGTAATCAGACCTCAATTCGCCAAAGCCTGGTTCAAAACGAGGCATTGGGGGGAGCACAAGGGGTGAAGGTTTTGTGTGTGCACGGGGATGTTCACAGCTACCCTTTGGTGTCGGTCCATATTATTTTCAGAGGGGAAAAATTTATAGTGAAGGCGGCGGTTAATCCTCGCCTTACCCACTCGTTAATTTTGGGGACTGATTGGTTGGGATTTCGGGGTTTAATGATGCGCCTAGTAGAGAGTGGGTCCTGCCAGTTGACAGGGGGAGGTCCCGGTGTCGTTTTGGCGGGAGCAGCTGTCGCGGAGCCGTCTACGTCATCTCCGCGTCAGGGTGAGGAGCCACCGGCTCCTCCTCTCTCTATTGGGGAATCCCTCGCGGATTTCCCATTAGAGCAGTCGCGAGACGAGACTCTGCGGCATGCGTTTGACCAAGTGAGAGTAATCGATGGTCAAACGCTCCCGCCGAACGCCACCCCGTCCTTCCCCTACTTCGCGATTATGAAGGATAGGTTATACCGAGTGACGCAGGACACTCAAACTAAAGAGCGAGTCACGCAGCTTTTGATTCCAAAGAGCCGCCGGGAATTGGTATTCCAGGCGGCTCACTTTAATCCCATGGCTGGACACTTAGGGCAGGATAAAACACTAGCCCGAATAATGGCCCGATTCTATTGGCCGGGGATTCGCGGCGATGTCCGTAGGTGGTGTACGGCATGCCGCGAATGCCAGTTAGTAAATCCAGCGGCCATTCCAAAAGCGCCATTGCGCCCTCTACCGTTAATCGAGACCCCGTTTGAAAGAATTGGGATGGATCTCGTCGGGCCATTAGATCGGTCAGCACGAGGGTACCGCTTTATATTAGTTCTAGTGGACTATGCAACGCGATACCCGGAAGCAGTGCCTCTGCGCAATATCTCAGCACGCAGTATTGCAGAGGCACTCTTCCGCGTCATCTCCCGAGTTGGAATCCCGAAAGAGATTCTGACTGATCAAGGCACTACGTTTATGTCACGAACACTACGCAAACTGTATGGGTTATTGGGGATTAAGCCGATCCGCACCAGTGTATATCACCCACAAACGGACGGTTTAGTAGAACGGTTCAACCGCACCCTCAAAAATATCATTAAAAAATTCGTAAGTGAGGACGCACGTAATTGGGATAAGTGGCTCGAACCCTTGCTGTTCTCAGTGCGAGAGGTCCCTCAAGCCTCCACGGGGTTCTCCCCGTTCGAATTATTATATGGGCGTAAGCCGCGCGGCATCCTGGACGTGCTGCGGGAAAATTGGGAGGAGGGACCTTCACAAAGTAAGAATGAAATTCAGTACGTTATGGACCTGCGCGCAAAACTCCACACGCTCACCCACCTAACTCAGGAGAATTTGCGGCAGGCCCAGGAACGGCAAGCCCGCCTGTACAACAAGGGTACGCGCCTTAGAGAGTTCACACCGGGAGATAAAGTACTCGTACTCTTGCCCACGTCGAACTCCAAATTAATCGCCAAGTGGCAAGGACCCTTTGAGGTCACACGGCGAGTCGGGGACGTCGACTATGAGGTGAGGCGAACAGACAGGGGTGGGGCGCTACAGATTTACCACCTCAATCTGCTCAAACTCTGGAACGAGGAGGTCCCCGTGGCGTTGGTGTCGGTAGTTCCGGAGAAGGCGGAGCTGGGGCCGGAGGTTCAAAAAGGGAATTTGGCATCACGTACCTCTCCGGTCCCCTGTGGAGACCACCTCTCCCCGACCCAACTCACGGAGGTCGCCCAGTTGCAGGCCGAGTTTTCGGATGTGTTCTCGCCCCTGCCCGGTCGCACTAACCTCATAGAACACCACATAGAGACACCCCCGGGGGTGGTAGTGCGTAGCCGCCCTTATAGACTACCCGAACACAAAAAAAAGGTGGTTCGGGAAGAACTTCAGGCCATGCTCGAAATGGGCATCGTCGAGGAGTCCCACAGCGACTGGAGCAGCCCGGTGGTCTTGGTTCCCAAGGCCGACGGCTCGGTCCGGTTCTGTGTGGACTATAGAAAAGTCAACGCGGTGTCTAAATTCGACGCGTACCCAATGCCTCGTATTGATGAGCTGCTCGATCGACTAGGCACGGCTCGCTTTTACTCGACACTGGATTTAACGAAGGGATATTGGCAGATCCCCTTGACTCCATTATCCCGGGAGAAAACGGCCTTTTCCACACCGTTCGGCTTACACCAGTTCGTCACACTTCCGTTTGGGCTGTTTGGGGCGCCCGCTACGTTTCAGCGGCTGATGGACCGGGTCCTCCGGCCCCACGCCACCTATGCGGCCGCCTACCTGGACGACATTATCGTTTATAGTAACGACTGGCAGCGGCACCTGCAACACCTGAGGGCCTTCCTTAGGTCGCTGAGATGGGCGGGACTCACGGCCAACCCAAAGAAGTGTGCGATTGGGCGGGTGGAAGTACGGTATCTGGGCTTCCACTTGGGCAACGGGCAGGTGCGTCCCCAAATTAATAAGACAGCAGCGATTGCGGCCTGCCCGAGGCCCAAGACCAAAAAGGGGGTGAGACAGTTCCTGGGGCTGGCTGGCTACTATCGTAGGTTTATACCTAATTATTCGGACGTCACCAGCCCGCTGACTGACCTCACTAAAAAGGGGGCGCCAGATCCGGTCCAGTGGACGGAGCAGTGCCAGCGGGCTTTCTCTGAGGTAAAGGCTGCACTGTGTGGGGGGCCACTTTTACACTCCCCTGACTTCTCTCTCCCTTTTATGTTACAGACGGATGCGTCGGACAGAGGGCTGGGGGCCGTTTTGTCCCAGCAGGTGGAGGGGGAGGATCGCCCGGTCCTATACATCAGCCGGAAGCTGTCAGTGCGTGAGGGGCGCTACAGCACGATTGAGAAGGAGTGCCTGGCGATCAAATGGGCAGTCCTCGCCCTCCGGTACTACCTGCTGGGGCGCTCTTTCACCCTCTGTTCGGACCACGCGCCCCTCCAGTGGCTCCACCGCATGAAAGATGCCAACGCGCGGATCACCCGTTGGTATCTGGCGCTCCAACCCTTTAATTTCAAGGTGGTCCACAGGCCGGGGGCGCAGATGGTCGTGGCGGACTTCCTCTCCCGTCAAGGAGAGACCTAACCAGACACCTGATGTGTGTGTGTGCGTGTGTCTGCGTTAAACCTATTGTGTTCCCTGAAAAGTGGAACAATAAAACTGTTTGTTGAACCTGATCTCTGTCCTGCCGTCCTCTGTGCTCCACCCACACCTAGGGAAAGCTACATATATATTTCACACTGTGGAGATAACATGACCTTCACTGAGTCAAGCACGGCTGTAGTTGATGCAGTCAAATGTTTGCTTCGTCAGTGAAGAATCTGTGAGTGTAATCTGAAGCATGAAGGTGAGCGAGTCAACAGGAAGCTGCAAACAATAAAACTGAAATTCTCTTTTTGTAACAGAGATGGTGGTGTTGGTTTACTCACAGCTTGTTTTTATTCCAGTGATGCTTGTTCTTTACTCTGATATATTTTCAATCACAAACTCATGATATATTTTCTGTATTAAACATCACTAAAAATGCAAACTGTATCACAATTTCTTTTCTAAAAAAAGAGATGCTATTATTACCACTGTTTTTACTACTTTATGAACAGATTATGGAATAAATGTTTCTACTTTACAGTAGTTTAAGGTGAAAAAAGTGAAATAAAAGGAATTTGAGAACATTTTGCTGTGAAGAACATGTTCAGATTCCCCAAACCACCGAACATGTTTCACTGGTGATCGTTCAGGAAACCTGGCCTTTGCATGTTTATGTGAATCTGCTGAAGTGCTTTGGATTATCATCTCACAATGAACCAACAATGGTCTAGTTTTAATCGTGCAGATACAATTTGCTTTGAAATATCCTGATTTTCATGTTTACTGTCCTAGAAAGGTTTCCAGAAACTCTGAAACAGAAAATAGTCTGAGAAGTAATATACATATTCAATTCTCTACATGTGACACACATTGAGGAAGCACAGGGTCCCACCCCATAGCCAGTAACATCCATCTCCACACTTACCCACTGCTAATGTATGTTTCTCTCCTCAACATGAGGTGTTTGTGGTTGATTCTCTGCATTCTGACAGGACAATGGCTACTGACTTCATGTAAGCTTATAATGTTGTCAATACTGCATTATTTAAAGCAGCTTTAGAACAACTCCAATAATTTCAAATAATCTTTCAAATAATACATTTCATCATCGCAGGTCTGCAGGTCATACAGGTCCATCAGAACCCAGAGAACCTGATTCTATCTCCTGGATCATCACTGAGCATCTCCTGCTCTATAACTGGCACTGATAATCCGTATCTTTACTGGTACCACTGGAATGAAACAGCAGGGTTCACACTGGTCTTTACTTCTGGAACTACTGGTTCAGTGAATCCTACCAGTGAGGGTCAGTTTAAAGCTCACAGACCAAAAGACCTTCAGATCATTCTGGAGTCTGATGGAGTGAGTGAGATCGGCTCTGCAGTGTGGTACTGTGCAGCCAGACCCCACAGCATCACAGTGTCATCACAGAGCTGTACAAAAACCACAACATCTCATTCAGCTTGGGTTTTATGCTCAAATATACGGTTTGAAATACAGTTTTAAATTGTTCATCAGTACAATACCTTAACAGACACAAGCCTGACTGATCTATAAAGTCATGTTTGCTTTAATGAAATAATCGAAAGTTTTTGGAGTCTGCATTTTGAATTTTCTTCGTTGTGATGTCACATTAAAGGTGAAAAAAAAGATCTGATATGACTGATGTTGGTTTAATTTTTTTACGTCATGAAAAGCTGCAATTTTAAGAGTTGTGTGTAGACTTTTATATCCACTGTAGTGAAATGGAGTGTGTGTGTGTTTTCTAGGGGTGATATTATCCTGTCAATGTTTCCAGACACTTTAAAACGAGAGAAGAACATCACCTAAGATAAACCCCAGCGTATGTAATTCTCCAGCTGTGACGCAGGGTGAACTCGCACAGGGTCCCACCCCATTGCTCAGTAACAGCCTGTTTCAGCACAGAGCCCGAGTTACTACAACTGCTACTGCATGTTGTCCTAATGATCATGATGCGTTTGTAATTAACCCTGTTTATTGACAGTAAACTGGTTTTCATGTACATGTAAGCTAAGATTCTGATTAATTCATCTTTATTGAGAACTTTTACAACAGCAATGTCAAGCTCATTACATTTTTTTTAAATATGCACAGGTATGCAGGTCATACAGGTCCATCAGGACACAAAAGACCTGGTTCTGTCCAAAGGATCATCGTTGAAGAGCTCCTGCTCTATAACTGGCACGAGTAGTCCAGACCTGTACTGGTACCACTGGAATGAAACAGCAGGGTTCACACTGGTCTTCACCTCTCAACGTGCTTTAATGATGGACCCAGCTAGCGAAGGCCAGTTTAAATCGAACAGACCTACAGACCTTCAGATGTTTCTGGAGTCTGATGGAGTGAGTGAGATCGGTTCTACAGTGTGGTACTGTGCAGCCAGACCCCACAGCATCACAGTGTCATCACAGAGCTGTACAAAAACTACTAGAATTAGGACTCGTTTCAATTAATCACTTTTGTGAGCATTTGTCTTTGGCACCTTAACTGAGAAAAACATGACTGTTTTGAGAAACAGTGAGAAAGAGTAGGCTGAAGTTTCAGACTGAAAGATTCAACAGGAAGAAGGCAAACACAAAAGGAAATTCTCATGATGTGGTGTTCGCTATCTGACAGTTTGTGTTTCCAAGTTACATAACAGTTCATTTTGCAAGTTAGATCAATTACATTAATCAATTTCAATTGCATTCCATTCCATTCCATTCAGTAATTTATCCCAGAGCTGTACAAAACCCACAAGTCATTAGGATTGGGCTTCTCGAATAGATAGTTTTGTATATATTTCACATTGTCGAGATCACATGACCTTCACTGAGTCAAGCACGGCTGTAGTTGATGCAGTCAAATGTTTGCTTCATCAGTGAAGAATCTGTGAGTGTAATCTGAAGCATGAAGGTGAGCGAGTCAACAGGAAGCTGCAAACAATAAAACTGAAATTCTCTTTTTGTAACAGAGATGGTGGTGTTGGTTTACTCACAGCTTGTTTTTATTCCAGTGATGCTTGTTCTTTACTCCGATATATTTTCAATCAGAAACTCATGAAATATTTTCTGTATAAAACATCACTAAAAACTCAAACTGGATTACAATTTATTTTCTAAAAAAAAGAGATGCTATTATCACCACTGTTTTTATTACTTTATGAACAGATTATGGAATAAATGTTTCTACTTTACAGTAGTTTAAGGTGAAAAAAATGAAATAAAAGGAATCTGAGAACATTTTGCTGTGAAGAACATGTTCAAATTTCCCAAACCACCGAAAATGTTTCACTGGTGATCGTTCAGCAAACCTGGCCTTTGCATGTTTATGTGAATCTGCTGAAGTGCTTTGGATTATCATCTCACAATGAACCAACAATGGTCTAGTTTTAATCGTGCATATACAGTGGGGCAAAAAAGTATTTAGTCAGTCACCAATTGTGCAAGTTCTCCCACTTAATAAAATGAGAGATGCCTGTCATTTTCATCATAGGTACACTTCAACTATGAGAGAGAAAATGAGAAAAAAAAATCCAGAAAATCACATTGTCTGATTTTTAAAGAATTTATTTGCAAATTATTGTGGAAAATAAGTATTTGGTCAATAACAAAAGTTCATCTCAATACTTTGTTATATACCCTTTGTTGGCAATGACAGAGGTCAAACGTTTTCTGTAAGTCTTCACAAGGTTTTCACACACTGTTGCTGGTATTTTGGCCCATTCCTCCATGCAGATCTCCTCTAGAGCAGTGATGTTTTGGGGCTGTCGCTGGGCAACACGGACTTTCAACTCCCTCCAAAGATTTTCTATGGGGTTGAGATCTGGAGACTGGCTAGGCCACTCCAGGACCTTGAAATGCTTCTTACGAAGCCACTCCTTTTTCATTCTTTCCTTTACATGGATCAGTCGTCCTGGTCCCTTTGCAGAAAAACAGCCCTAAAACATGATGTTTCCACCCCCATGCTTCACAGTAGGTATGGTGTTCTTTGGATGCAACTCAGCATTCTTTCTCCTCCAAACATGACAAGTTGAGTTTTTACCAAAAAGTTCTATTTTGGTTTCATCTGACCATATGACATTCTCCCAATCCTCTTCTGGATCATCCAAATGCTCTCTAGCAAACTTCAGACGGGCCTGGACATGTACTGGCTTAAGCAGGGGGACACGTCTGGCACTGCAGGATTTGAGTCCCTGGTGGCGTAGTGTGTTACTGATGGTAGCCTTTGTTACTTTGGTCCCAGCTCTCTGCAGGTTATTCACTAGGTCACCCCGTGTGGTTCTGGGATTTTTGCTCACCATTCTTGTGATCATTTTGACCCCACGGGGTGAGATCTTGCGTGGAGCCCCAGATCGAGGGAGATTATCAGTGGTCTTGTATGTCTTCCATTTTCTAATAATTGCTCCCACAGTTGATTTCTTCACACCAAGCTGCTTACCTATTGCAGATTCAGTCTTCCCAGCCTGGTGCAGGTCTACAATTTTGTTTCTGGTGTCCTTTGACAGCTCTTTGGTCTTGGCCATAGTGGAGTTTGGAGTGTGACTGTTTGAGGTTGTGGACAGGTGTCTTTTATACTGATAACGAGTTCAAACAGGTGCCATTAATACAGGTAACGAGTGGAGGACAGAGGAGCCTCTTAAAGAAGTTACAGGTCTGTGAGAGCCAGAAATCTTGCTTGTTTGTAGGTGACCAAATACTTATTTTACTGAGGAATTTACCAATTAATTCATTAAAAATCCTACAATGTGATTTCCTGGATTCTTTCCCCCCATTCTGTCTCTCATTGTTGAACTGTACCTATGATGAAAATTACAGGCCTCTCTCATCTTTTTAAGTGGGAGAACTTGCACAATTGGTGGCTGACTAAATACTTTTTTGCCCCACTGTACAATTTGCTTTGAACTATCCTGATTTTCATGTTTACTGTCCTAGAAAGGTTTCCAGAAACTCTGAAACAGAAAATAGTCTGAGAAGTAATGCACATATTCAATTCTCTACATGTGACACACATTGAGGAAGCACAGGGTCCCACCCCATAGCCAGTAACAACCATCTCCACACTTACCCACTGCTAATGTATGTTTCTCTCCTCAACATGAGGTGTTTGTGGTTGATTCTCTGCATTCTGACAGGACAATGGCTACTGACTTCATGTAAGCTTATAATGTCGTCAATACTGCATTATTTAAAGCAGCTTTAGAATAACTCCAATAATTTCAAATAATCTTTCAAATAATACATTTTCATCATCGCAGGTCTGCAGGTCATACAGGCCCATCAGAACCCAGAGAACCTGATTGTTTCTCCTGGATCATCACTGAGCATCTCCTGCTCTATAACTGGCACTGATAATCCATATATTTACTGGTACCACTGGAATGAAACAGCAGGGTTCACACTGGTCTTTACTTCTTTGAGTACTGATTCAGTGACTCCTGCCAGTGAGGGTCAGTTTAAAGCTCACAGACCAAATTGGCTTCAGATCATTCTGGAGTCTGATGGAGTGAGTGAGATCGGCTCTGCAGTGTGGTACTGTGCAGCCAGACTCTACAGCATCCTAGTGGCATTACAGAGCTGTACAAAAACCACAACATCTCATTCAGCTTGGGTTTTATGCTCAAATATACGGTTTGAAATACAGTTTTAAATTGTTCATCAGTACAATACCTTAACAGACACAAGCCTGACTGATCTATAAAGTCACGTTTGCTTTATTGAAATAATCAAAAGTTTTTGGAGTCTGCATTTTGAATTTTGTTAGTTGCGATGTCACTTTAAAGGTGAAAAAAGATCTGATATGACTGATGTTGGTTTAATTTTTTACATCATGAAAAGCTGCAATTTTAAGAGTTGTGTGTAGACTTTTATATCCACTGTAGTGAAATGGAGTGTGTGTGTGTTTTCTATGGGTGATAATATCCTGTCAAGGTTTCCAGACACTTTAAAACGAGAGAAGAACATCACCTAAGATAAACCCCAGCGTATGTAATGCTCCAGCTGTGACGCAGGGTGAACTCGCACAGGGTCCCACCCCATTGCTCAGTAACAGCCTGTTTCAGCACAGAGCCCGAGTTATTACAACTGCTACTGCATGTTGTCCTCATGATTATGATGCATTTGCAATTAACCCTGTTTATTCTGACAGTAAACTGGTTTTCATGTATATGTAAGCTAAGAATCTAATTAATTCATCATTATTGAGAACTTTGACAAGAGCAATGTCAAGCTCATTAAATTTTTTTTTTAATATGCACAGGTATGCAGGTCATACAGGTCCTTCAGGACACAAAGGACCTGGTTCTGTCCAAAGGATCATCGTTGAAGATCTACTGCTCTATAAATGGCACGAGTAATCCAGACCTGTTCTGATACCGCTGGAATGAAACAGCAGGGCTTACGCTGGTCTTCACCTCTCAAGGTGCTTTAATGATGGACCCAGTCAGTAAAGGCCAGTTTAAATCGAACAGACCTACAGACTTTCAGATGTTTCTGGAGTCTGATGGAGTGAGTGAGATCGGTTCTACAGTGTGGTACTGTGCAGCCAGACCCCACAGCATCACAGTGTCATCACAGAGCTGTACAAAAACCACAAGTCATTAGGATTGGGCTTCTCGAATAGATAGTTTTGTATATATTTCACGTTGTCGAGATCACATGACCTTCACTGAGTCAAGCACGGCTGTAGTTGATGCAGTCAAATGTTTGCTTCATCAGTGAAGAATCTGTGAGTGTAATCTGAAGCATGAAGGTGAGCGAGTCAACAGGAAGCTGCAAACAGTAAAACTGAAATTCTCTTTTTTTAACAGAGATGGTGGTGTTGGTTTACTCACAGCTCATTTTTATTCCAGTGATGCTTGTTCTGTACTCTGATATATTTTCAATCAGGGAGGCACGGTGGTGTAGTGATTAGCGCTGTCGCCTCACAGCAAGAAGGTTCGGGTTCGAGCCCCGTGGCCGGCGAGGGCCCTTCTGTGCGGAGTTTGCATGTTCTCCCCGTGTCCGCATGGGTTTCCTCTGGGTGCTCCGGTTTCCCCCACAGTCCAAAGACATGCAGGTTAGGTTAACTGGTGACTCTAAATTGAGCGTAGGTGTGAATGTGAGTGTGAATGGTTGTCTGTGTCTATGTGTCAGCCCTGTGATGACCTGGCGACTTGTCCAGGGTGTACCCCGCCTTTCGCCCGTAGTCAGCTGGGATAGGCTCCAGCTTGCCTGCGACCCTGTAGAAGGATAAAGCGGCTAGAGATAATGAGATGAGATGATATTTTCAATCAGAAACTCATGTTGGGCGACACGGTGGTGTAGTGGTTAGTGCTGTCGCCTCACAGCAAGAAGGTCTGGGTTCGAGCCTTGTGGCCGGCGAGGACCTTTTTGTGCGGAGTTTGCATGTTCTCCCCGTGTCCGCATGGGTTTCCTCTGGGTGCTCCGGTTTCCCCCACAGTCCAAAGACATGCTGGTTAGGTTAACTGGTGACTCTAAATTGACCGTAGGTGTGAATGTGAGTGTGAATGGTTGTCTGTGTCTATGTGTCAGCCCTGTGATGACCTGGCGACTTGTCCAGGGTGTACCCCGCCTTTCGCCCGTAGTCAGCTGGGATAGGCTCCAGCTTGCCTGCGACCCTGTAGATCAGGATAAAGCGGCTAGAGATAATGAGATGAGATGAGAAACTCATGATCTATTTTCTGTATAAAACATCATTTTCTAAAAAAAAGATATGCTATTATCAGCACTGTTTTTACTACTTTATGAACAGATTATGGAATAAATGTTTCTATTTTACAGTAGTTTAAGGTGAAAAAAGTGAAATAAAAGGAATTTGAGAACATTTTGCTGTGAAGAACATGTTTCACTGGTGATCGTTCAGGAAACCTGGCCTTTGCATGTTTATGTGAATCTGCTGAAGTGCTTTGGATTATCATCTCACAATGAACCAACAATGGTCTAGTTTTAATCGTGCATATACAATTTGCTTTGAAATATCCTGATTTTCATGTTTACTGTCTTAGAAAGGTTTCCAGAAACTCTGAAACAGAAAATAGTCTGAGAAGTAATGCACATATTCAATTCTCTACATGTGACACACATTGAGGAAGCACAGGGTTCAACCCCATAGCCAGAAGCAACCATCTCCACACTTACCCACTGCTAATGTATGTTTCTCTCCTCAACATGAGGTGTTTGTGTTTGATTCTCTGCATTCTGACAGGACAATGGCTACTGACTTCATGTAAGCTTATAATGTTATCAATACTGCATTATTTAAAGCAGCTTTAGAACAACTCCAATAATTTCAAATAATCTTTCAAATAATACATTTTCATCATCGCAGGTCTGCAGGTCATACAGGTCCATCAGAACCCAGAGAACCTGATTCTTTCTCCTGGATCATCACTGAGCATCTCCTGCTCTATAACTGGTACGAACAACCCGTATCTTTACTGGTACCACTGGAATGAAACAGCAGGATTCACATTGATCTTCACCTCTCGAATTACTGGTTCAGTGAATCCAGCCAGTGAGGGTCAGTTTAAATCTCACAGACCTAAAGACCTTCAGATCATTCTGGAGTCTGATGGAGTGAGTGAGATCGGCTCTGCAGCGTGGTACTGTGCAGCCAGACCCCACAGCATCACAGTGTCATCACAGAGCTGTACAAAAACCAAAATGTCTCATTAAACTTGGGTTTCTCAAATGCACAGCTTTGTGTGCATTTTACATTATTGAGTCCACAGGACTATGACTGAATGAAGAAAAATTGTAATCGGTATAATCCTATTGTGGCAGCAGGGGCGTGGTCAAGTGTCAGTCTGTGACCGGAGGGCGGAGTCAGGGAAGGTAAGTGGCAGAATCACTGCACCTGATATTGGTTAATCTGTGTTTGTGTGTCTTCTCCAGTGACCGCGCCCTATATAAGGAGAGAGAGAGCAGAGAAAGGGAGCTCTCTCCCCTGCCAGGCAACTGTAGTATGTTGAGCGGGGTGGGTGGAGCACAGAAGTATGGCAGGCCAGAACTGAGTTTGCAAAAACTCTTTATTTTCAGCTTTTCAGCTTCAAATACTACTCCCAGTCACACACACACACACACACACACACACACACACACACACACACACACACACACACATCAGTTGCCTGGCAGGGGAGAGAGCTCCCTTCCTCTGCTCTCTCTCTCCTTATATAGGGCGCGGTCACTGGGGAAGACACACAAACACAGATTAACCAACATCAGGTGCAGTGATTCTGCCACTTACCTTCCCTGACTCCGCCCTCCGGTCACAGACCGACGCTTGACCACACCCCCGCTGCCACACCTATATTTTCTTCAACAGTGAAAAATATATGAGTGCAGTCTTAAGATTCAGCGTCAGAGATTCAACAGGACGCAAACAATAAAACATGAAATTATCATTTTGTAACAGAGATGATGATTATGTTGGTTTACTCATGTTTGTTCCAGTGATGCTTTTTCAAAGTTACTTGACCCCCCCCCTATAATCATTCACATCACACAATTGTGATATTATTTCTCTCTAAAACATCTCATCTCATTATCTCTAGCCGCTTTATCCTGTTCTACAGGGTCGCAGGCAAGCTGGAGCCTATCCCAGCTGACTACGGGCGAAAGGCGGGGTACACCCTGGACAAGTCACCAGATCATCACAGGGCTGACACATAGACACAGACAACCATTCACACTCACATTCACACCTACGCTCAATTTAGAGTCACCAGTTAACCTAACCTGCATGTCTTTGGACTGTGGGGGAAACCGGAGCACCCAGAGGAAACACACGCAGACACGGGGAGAACATGCAAACTCTGCACAGAAAGGCCGTCGTTGGCCACGGGGCTCGAACCCGGACCTTCTTGCTGTGAGGCGACAGCGCTAACCGCTACACCACCGTGCCGCCTCTCTAAAACATTTAAAACAAAATTAAACTGTCCTGTAATCACATTTTTTTCAGAAAAAAATGAAAGAAAAAGATGTTTGTGGTAACACTGATTTAGTACTTTATGAACAAATCATAGAACTAATCTTTTTGCTTACATTTTTGAGTTAAGAACAAATGTAAAGTAAAAGCAATCTGAGAACATCCTGCAGGTCCAGATTACATAAAACCACCTTCACTGACAATTCAAGAAACTTGGCCTTTGCAAATGTTTTATTCTTTGGTGAGCGAGCCTTGTTTATGTGAGTTTGTTGGAGTGCTTTGGATTATCATCCAAAAAAATGATAAGACAGTCAGTGCAGTTCAGTTCAGTTCAGTTCAGTTTTATTCGTCATGTGTTAAAGGTTCTGACTGCAAAGTTGAATTCTGGGCAAAATGTTCTCTTTATATAGCTGTTGGAGTTTTGAGATGTTTCGCTGCTACACACACACTGTGTATCCTGTGTGCAAATGTTTTGCCAAGATAAAAAGCATCCTGCATTTTATGATTCTGGAGATTGCCGAAGCAAGTGACCAGCAATATCACATGACCACTGTGGGGCGTGTTTGTCCTACTTTTAACCAAAACAAGTCGGCGTGGGCAAACATGGTGGACTCGTCTCTCCCTCCAGCTAAAAGCCAGCAGAAAAGAAAAGGAAAGCCTGCATAGTGAGTACAACTGCAAGATAGCGTTAGGTTAGATGACGTGTCATTTTTATGGATAGATAACTAAAGCTAGCGCTTTGTTATCTTAGCTTTAGAATGCATGGGCTCGACTCCATGGTCGCGAGTATGGAGTTATACACTGAACATTTTGATCTTACAGAGAAAGAAATGATAATGCAAAAGCAGTAACAGAGAAAATATATATTTGTCTTTTGTTTCACAGATCTATTTGCGAATGTCAACCACAAATTACATCCCTACGACTCAAAACTCTCTGAGGTCGATTCAGAGTCACAATGTTTTTCGCGCGTTGCCATCTTGGTGTGACGCAGTTCCATAGTTATGCTAGTTAGTTCAAGCTCCTCGCATTCGGCTGTTTCTGTAGGGCTGTACTGTTTACCTCAAGAGGGAGAAAAACGTCCCAAAACGGAGAAAAATGACCCTCAGGACATCAGAATGATCACATCTCATCCACATAACATTGTTCTTGTGAGACAGGAAAATGCCATGCACTCTAAAAAAAAAAAAAAGTGAACATTTCAGATGACTTTGCAATCAGCACCTTTAACACAAGGTCAACATTACAATGAAATGCGTTGAACGAGAGAAGAAACAGAAACAAGTCTCTCAGCACTGGAGTCTGACAGAAGTTTAAAAGTATTGCAATATAAAAATTAAAAGTCATAAATATAAAATAGAAATCAAATAAAAATAGAAAGAATTAAAAGTCATATCGAAGGGGAAGTATGTGCATGCATTGTCTCAGGTGGTGGGGGTGGTGGTGGGGGTGTACCACAAGCACCAGTCTTGCACGTTGGTAAAACTGACACATGTGAGTACCAATAATTGCACATTATCGAAAGACAAATTAAGTACGAGTATCAATTACAGTTAGCATTATAGACAAAGTAAACAGAGTTGGTTTAGTGTGGGAAGCATCACAGGCTGATGTGGGAGCAGCACCAAGCAGGATCGGCAGCGTCTCAAGAGAGTGGTGTGATCAGCTGAGCGTACCAGCCGCACTGAGCTCCCTGACCAGAAGTGTATCTACAGCAAGTGGTGCTCAACTGATGCCAGAAAGATAGTGAAGGACCTCAGCTATCCGAACAATGAACTCTTCTGGAAGTGTTTCTGCTCCCTGAAGGCCAACACATACAGTAAGGAGGAGGTTCTTCCCACAGGCAATTTGGCCCCTCAACCAGGAAAACATCTATAGGACTCAGCCTTGGACATGGTTGCACAGCACGACAACCCCTACATTCCTGTTAATAACACCAATATTACCTCATACGGTATTTATACAGTGGTGCTTGAAAGTTTGTGAACCCTTTAGAATTTTCTATATTTCTGCATAAATATGACCTAAAACATCATTGGATTTTCACACAAGTCCTAAAAGTAGATAAAGAGAACCCAGTTAAACAAATGAGATAAAAATATTATACTTGGTCATTTATTTATTGAGGAAAATGATCCAATATTACATATCTGTGAGTGGCAAAAGTATGTGAACCTTTGCGTTCAGTATCTGGTGTGACCCCCTTGTGCAGCAATAACTGCAACTAAACATTTCTGGTAACTGTTGATCAGTCCTGCACACTGGCTTGGAGGAATTTTAGCCCATTCCTCCATACAGAACAGCTTCAACTCTGGGATGTTGATGGGTTTCCTCACATGAACTGCTCACTTCAGGTCCTTCCACAACATTTCGATTGGATTAAGGTCAGGACTTTGACTTGGCCATTCCAAAACATTAACTTTATTCTTCTTTAACCATTCTTTGGTAGAACGACTTGTATGCTTAGGGTTGCTGTCTTGCTGCATGACTCACCTTCTCTTGAGATTTAGTTCATGGACAGATGTCCTGATATTTTCCTTTAGAATTTGCTGGTATAATTCAGAATTCCTTGTTCCAACAATGATGGCAAACCATCCTGGCCCAGATGCAGCAAAACAGGCCCAAACCATGATACTACCACCACCATGTTTCACAGAAGGGATAAGGTTCTTATGTTGGAATGCAGTGCTTTCCTTTCTCCAAACATAACACTTCTCATTTAAACCAAAAAGTTCTATTTTGATCTCATTTGCCCACAAAACATTTTTCCAATAGCCTTCTGGCTTGTCCACATGATCTTTAGCAAACTGCAGATGAGCAGCAATGTTCTTTTTGGAGAGCAATGGCTTTCTCCTTGCAACCCTGCCATGCACACCATTGTTGTTCAGTGTTCTCCTGATGGTGGACTCATGAACACTGGCTAATGTTAATGTGAGAGAGGTCTTCAGTTGCTTAGAAGTTACCTTGGGGTCCTTTGTGACCTCACCGACTATTACACACCTTGCTCATGGAGTGATCTTTGTTGGTCGACCACTCCTGGGGAGGGTAACAATGGTCTTGAATATCCTCCATTTGTACACAATCTGTCTGACTGTGGATTGGTGGAGTCCAAACTCTTTAGAGATGGTTTTGTAACCTTTTCCAGCCTGATGAGCATCAGCAACGCTTTTTCTGAGGTCCTCAGAAATCTCCTTTGTTCGTGTCATGATACACTTCCACAAACATGTGTTGTGAAGATCAGACTTTGATAGATCCCTGTTCTTTAAATAGAACAGGGTGCCCACTCACACCTGATTGTCATCCCATTGAATGAAAACACCTGACTCTAATTTCACCTTCAAATTCACTGCTAATCCTAGAGGTTCACATACTTTTGCCACTCACAGATCTGTAATATTGGATCATTTTCCTCAATAAATAAATGACCAAGTATAATATTTTTGTCTCATTTGTTTAACTGGGTTCTCTTTATCTACTTTTAGGACTTGTGTGAAAATATGATGATGTTTTAGGTCATATTTATGCAGAAATATAGGAAATTCTAAAGGGTTCACAAACTTTCAAGCACCACTGTACATAATTATTTATTATATATTTTGGCAATTTCACTACAGCTACCTCAGCCTGATGTTGTACAGCATTGTATTGCACATACTGTACAACTGCACATTTATGTGCTTTATTCCGCATATAGTCCATACTGTTGCTGCCATTTATCTTTTCTATCCTTTCTGTGTTTATATTTTTCCTTTTCTACTTGTATACAAGAAGAAGAACAAGCCAAGAAGCCTTTATTTGTCACACATACACTCAAGCACAGACTTAAAGGAGATTACGCAGAACCTTTATTTTTAAATACATTTCTGAGTGGATAGTATCTCCATTCTTGACTCTTGTATGCTGCATAAATGGGAACAAAATATACATTTTTGAGAGTTAAAATCGACCACAAAGTTGGCATTCAAGTTGCCCCGCTGAGCCAGCCAGCCCTGAGTGCGTGACGTCACAGCGGTAACTGGTTTTAAGGCCGAGGCCTTCGACAGCTATAGACCAAAGTCATATAAATAAAAATTTATGTTGAAAGTAAGAAATACCGTTACCGACTTGCTCAACTAAGACTGATTTGACTTCATTGATTGTGGGTTGACTCTCATTAAAACAGGATGGGTGTTATAACTTATGTAACCTACATGTACATGCATGCATTTTCACTGATAAAACGTAAAAGGCTCATTAAATAATCAGATGAACTGAGACAATCACGTTCTGAAGCAAATTAAATCATCTTATACCGGTAACTTAAACACACAATACAAGTTACATGGATTAATCTAAATGCAGGTAAACAACGAGTGTTTTTGTTGTTTTGTATCCAAATGAGAGTAGGAGCTTACCCATCTGTGTTATCGCTTCTTGAAGGCCGATCTTGTGGCTGATTGTTTTGAAACAATCTGACTTTCAGTTGTTCGTTCATTTCTCCGTCCATTCGCTTCTTCCACGTAAGGGTGAGATATTGCTACTGAGGTAAGCATATCCAGCGGAGAAATCAGATGGCTGCTCCACTCATTCTCCATTTTCTCCATACTGAGTACTCCGCCATTACTGCTCGGCTCAGGCAATTACTAAAACCCGGGACGGGACGTCACTGGTTTAAGCAACAACCGTGGGGAGGTCACTGCCCGAGCAATAATATGTCCCGTCCCGGGTTTTAGCAACAACCCTCAGCTCACACTCCAGGAGAACTGGTGCAACTGAACTTACTTTCCCTTTTCTTATAGTTTTCTTTTCCTTAAATTGTTGGTACTGCACCCTCTTTCAGTACAGGCTTATAGCCAATGCTCCTCAACAGATCAGAGGTCTCGTACGAATCTTCAGTAAAATGTGCAGAGCAGAGGAGAGATCACTTCGTAGGCATCCAACGTGCCCGTGAATTTCTCACAAAACGTGTCCAAATCTTTGCAGTTTGAACATTCTTGGGCCATGAATGCAACGTAAATCCACCTTCTGTTGTGTTGCTGCACCAGCCAAAAACACATCTACATGGCACGGCGATAAATTAGCTCAAAATGGAGGATCGGCTTTGCAATCAGGTCTGTGTTTTAGTATAGCGGAAATGACGATGAGACCGATAGACTTCCTGCTGTGATGTCATGGATCTCAAGGTCATTCACTCAGACTGCTATCATTTTAATCGTAAAAGTTACTATATTAGATTTATTGTTAATGCTTAAAACTATTCCTATGCCATTCTTGAGGTTTCAGGCATTTATAAATAAAAAGTGAGGCCATGGTTCTGCGTATATGCTTTAAGCACACAGTGAAATTTAACCTCTGCATTTAACCCATCTGAAGCAGTGAACACACACATGCAGACACACATGAGCAATGATCACACGCACATGCTACAGCACCTGGGGAGCAGTTCTGGGTTAGGTGCCTTGCTCAAGGGCACTTCAGTCCAAACTCAGCCCAAGGCCGCCCCATGTTAACCTAACCTGCATGTCTTCGGACTGTGGGGGAAAGCGGAGCACCTGGAGGAAACCCACACAGACACGAGGAGAACATGCAAACTCTGCACAGAAAGGCTCCCGTCGGTTGCTGGGCTCAAACCCAAAACCTTCTTGCTGTGAGGCGACAGTGCTAACCACTAAACCACCGTACCGCCAAGTAAATTCTGGTTGATGTAAATTCTATTTTTAGGTCATGGACAGTTGTACTGTGTATGGTTGTGTGTGACCAATAAATTTGAATTTGTACTTAGTACTCACTTGGCACAGATATTTCCCTCTAAAATACCCGAAGGTTTATGGCTGCTGTCCCGAGAAGGATTAGCAGAACACTGAAACACAAAATGGCCTGCAAAGTTTTCTACATATTCAATTCTCCACACGTGACTCACATCAAGGAAGCACAGGGTCCCACCCCATAGCCAGTAACAACCATCTCCACACCTACCCACTGCTAATGTATGTTTCTCTCCTCAACATGAGGTGTTTGTGTTTGATTCTCTGCATTCTGACAGGACAATGGCTACTGACTTCATGTAAGCTTATAATGTTGTCAATATTGCATTATTTAAAGCAGCTTCAAAACAACTACAATAATTTCAAATCTTTTAAATAATAAATTTATCATCATCGCAGGTCTGCAGGTCATACAGGTCCATCAGAACCCAGAGAACCTGATTCTTTCTCCTCGATCATCACTGAGCATCTCCTGCTCTATAACTGGCACAACAAATCCATATCTTTACTGGTACCACTGGAATGAGACAGCAGGGTTCACACTGGTCTTTACCTCTCTAGGTACGGGTTCAATGAATCCTAACAGTGAGGGTCAGTTTAAAGCTCACAGACCAAAAGACCTTCAGATCATTCTGGAGTCTGATGAAGTGAGTGAGATCGGCTCTGCAGTGTGGTACTGTGCAGCCAGTCCCCACAGCATCACAGTTTCATCACAGAGCTGTACAAAAACCACAACATCATCTTCAGCCTGGGTTTTATGCACAAATATACAGTATTATATATTGTTTTAAATAGTTCATCAGTACAATATGTTAACTTGTAGTGGTTTTATTGATCTATAAAGTTATGTTTGCTTGATTGAAATATTCAAAAGCTATGGTTGTCTGCATTTTTTTCCAATTTATCTTTTTTCCCCATTATGTTTCTTAAAGTTTCTTAAATAATTGCTTGTCCAATAAAACAATAAAGAAAATAATAATCAGTATTTGTATTATTGTTGTTTACAGTATCATAGATACTGTCAAGCACGAGATTATTTCAGAGAAAAACTTTTTCAGCAAGAAAACAATTCAAAGCAGGCCTTCAGATTCATCAACCACAGAATCACAGTGTTAAGTAAACGTGTGTGTGTATGTGTTTGTTCGTTCTATGGGTGATAATATCCTGTCAAGGTTTCCAGGCACTTTGAAACGAGAGAAAAACATCACCTAAGATAAACCCCAGCGTATGTACAACCCCGATTCCAAAAAAGTTGGGACAAAGTACAAATTGTAAATAAAAACGGAATGCAATAATAATTTACAAATCTCAAAAACTGATATTGTATTCACAATAGAACATAGACAACATATCAAATGTCGAAAGTGAGACATTTTGAAATTTCATGCCAAATATTGGCTCATTTGAAATTTCATGACAGCAACACATCTCAAAAAAGTTGGGACAGGGGCAATAAGAGGCTGGAAAAGTTAAAGGTACAAAAAAGGAACAGCTGGAGGACCAAATTGCAACTCATTAGGTCAATTGGCAATATGTCATTAACATGACTGGGTATAAAAAGAGCATCTTGGAGTGGCAGCGGCTCTTAGAAGTAAAGATGGGAAGAGGATCACCAATCCCCCTAATTCTGCGCCGACAAATAGTGGAGCAATATCAGAAAGGAGTTCGACAGTGTAAAATTGCAAAGAGGTTGAACATATCATCATCTACAGTGCATAATATCATCAAAAGATTCAGAGAATCTGGAAGAATCTCTGTGCGTAAGGGTCAAGGCCGGAAAACCATACTGGGTGCCTGTGATCTTCGGGCCCTTAGACGGCACTGCATCACATACAGGCATGCTTCTGTATTGGAAATCACAAAATGGGCTCAGGAATATTTCCAGAGAACATTATCTGTGAACACAATTCACCGTGCCATCCGCCGTTGCCAGCTAAAACTCTATAGTTCAAAGAAGAAGCCGTATCTAAACATGATCCAGAAGCGCAGACGTCTTCTCTGGGCCAAGGCTCATTTAAAATGGACTGTGGCAAAGTGGAAAACTGTTCTGTGGTCAGACGAATCAAAATTTGAAGTTCTTTATGGAAATCAGGGACGCCGTGTCATTCGGACTAAAGAGGAGAAGGACGACCCAAGTTGTTATCAGCGCTCAGTTCAGAAGCCTGCATCTCTGATGGTATGGGGTTGCATTAGTGCGTGTGGCATGGGCAGCTTACACATCTGGAAAGACACCATCCATGCTGAAAGGTCTATCCAGGTTCTAGAGCAACATATGCTCCCATCCAGATGACGTCTCTTTCAGGGAAGACCTTGAATTTTCCAACATGACAATGCAAAACCACATACTGCATCAATTACAGCATCATGGCTGCGTAGAAGAAGGGTCCGGGTACTGAACTGGCCAGCCTGCAGTCCAGATCTTTCACCCATAGAAAACATTTGGCACATCATAAAACGGAAGATACGACAAAAAAGACCTAAGACAGTTGAACAACTAGAATCCTACATTAGACAAGAATGGGTTAATATTCCTATCCCTAAACTTGAGCAACTTGTCTCCTCAGTCCCCAGACGTTTACACTGTTGTGAAGAGAAAAGGGGCTGTCTCACAGTGGTAAACATGGCCTTGTCCCAACTTTTTTGAGATGTGGTGTTGTCATGAAATTTATAATCACCTAATTTTTCTCTTTAAATGATACATTTTCTCAGTTTAAACATTTGATATGTCATCTATGTTCTATTCTGAATAAAATATGGAATTTTGAAACTTCCACATCATTGCATTCCGTTTTTATTTACAATTTGTACTTTGTCCCAACTTTTTTGGAATCGGGGTTGTAATTCTCCAGCTGTGACGCAGGGTGAACTCGCACAGGGTCCCACCCCATTGCTCAGTAACAGCCTGTTTCAGCACAGAGCCCGAGTTACTACAACTGCTACTGCATGTTGTCCTAATGATCTTGATGCATTTGCATTTAGCTCTTTTTATTCTGACAGTACACTGGCTTTCAACTATATGTAAGCTAATAGTGTGATTAATTCAGCATTACTGAGAACTTTTAGAACAGCAATATCAAACTAATTACATTTTTTTTGGATTCACAGCCATGCAGCTCATACAGGTCCAACAGGACACAAAGGACCTGATTCTGTCCAAAGGATCAAAGCTGAAGGTCACCTGCTCTATAACTGGCATAAGTAGTCCAAACCTGTACTGGTACTACTGGAATGAAACAGCAGGGTTCACACTGGTCTTCACCTCTACAGCTACTAATTCAGTGAATCCTACCAATTATGGTCAGTTTAAATCTCACAGACCTGAACAGCTTCAGATCATTCTGGAGTCTGATGGAGTGAGTGAGATCGGATCTGCAGTGTGGTACTGTGCAGCCAGTCCCCACAGCATCACAGTGTCATCACAGAGCTGTACAAAAACCACAACATCTTCTAAAGCTTGGGTTTTATGCTCAAATACACAGTATTATGTACCTTTTTAAATTGTTCATCAGTACAATACTTTAACTGATAGAGGTTTTTTGATCTATAAAGTCATGTTTGTTTGATTGAAATATACAAAGTTAGTGTCATCTGCATTTTTTCCCAATTAATCTTTTTTATTGTTTCTTAAAGTTTCTCAATTTCTTGCTTGTCCAATAAAACACTAAAGAAAATAATAATCAGTATTTGTATTACTGGTATTTACAGGATAACACACGCTGTCAAGCACAAGATTATTTCAGAGAAAAACTTTTTAAGCAAGAAAATGATTCAAAGCAGGCCTTCAGATTCATCAACCACAGAATCACACCGTTAAGTAAAACCAGAGTGCATCCTTGTGGGGAAAGTCCTATACACTACGTTGAGTGGATATAAAAAGTTTACACACCCTCTGTTAAAATTGGCGGCTTTTTAAATGTAGAAAATAATGTCAGATATTTTTCTACTTTAAATGTGATACAGCAATCAATGAAATTCAAGTACAAAACAAAAAAAGAAATGTTTTCAAAGAAATACCAATTACCTGGATGCATAAGTGTGCACACCTTTATATAATGGGACATGTGACTGTCCTCAGAATTCACTAATCACATTCAAACTCCTGTTCAAAAGTAATTATCATCAACCTGTCATCAATTAAGTGATTCTGTTGAACTCCAAATCAATATCAGCTGTTTCTGTCAGATTTTCTTGACATCTTCTTTGTTTCATTTGACTGCTGGAGCCAGGATTTACAAAGAATCTCATTGTTGAAAGTTATGACACAGGAGAAGAGTACAAAAAAAATTTCCAGCACCATGGAACGGAATGAAGGCCATCATCAAGAAGTGGAGAAAATGGAGCACCATAGTCACATTATCAAGAACAGGACCTCCCTCTAAAATTGATGACAAGACAAAAACCTATTGGGGATGCTGCCAAGAGAGCTTGGCAATGTTTAAAAAGGTGCAGGAATATATTGCAAGTACTTCTGTCTCTCTGCATGTGACAACGATCTCATATATTCTTCACATATCTAGGCTATGGAGTAGGGTGGCTAGACTGACGCTGTTTCTCACAATAAAGGAAAGCACCCAAGCCTGCCTAAATCACCCAAAGCCATATGGCAAAATGTGCTATGGTCTGATAAGACCAAGGTAGAATACTGGCGGCATAATTCTGATATGTTTGGGGAAAAAACAAAACAAAAAAACAAAACACACAAGACAACACACCACCCAAAGAACATCATTTCCATGGTGAAGCATGGTGGTGGCAGCATCATGCTTTGGGGCTGCTTCACTTCAGCTGAGAATGAGGCTTTACTCAATATAGAGGAATCATGGTTCACTTCAAATACCAATCTGTCTTGGCAAACAAAACAAAACAAAAAACAGCCAGCCTCTGTTAGAGAGCTGAAGATGAAACAAATTCATTTTCCAGCATGATATCGACCCATGCATGAATCCAAGTCAGCAAAGGAATGGCTTCAAAAGAAGATCAACATTTTGGAATGTTCTATTCAGAACCCTGATCAAAATCCAATCGATAACATGTGGAAGGACTTGAAGAAGGCTGGGCACATGAGATCTTCTCACACTTTAATCCATATGGAGCATTTTTGCAAGGAAGAGTGAAATAAATTTGCCAAATCATGATGATTAAGTTGGTAGACTCTTAACCAAACAAGGCAGAGTGCTGTATTGTTCGCAAAAGGTGCTTTAACCAAGTATTACTTCAGGGGTGTGCACACTTATGACAATTACTGTCAATTTTTTTCTTTTCCCCCAAAAAATTCTATTTGTATTTCAGTTGAATTTTGTTAGCTGCTATATCACATTAAAGGTGCAAAATAATCTGATATGATTTATGTTGGTTCATTTTTTACATCATGAAAAGATGCAAAATTAATAGATGTGTGTCAACTTTGATATTCACTGTAGTGACATAGAGAGAGAGAGAGAGAGTATTCTATGGGTGATAATATCCTGTCATGACTTCCAGACACTTTGAAACGAGAGAAAAACATCACCTGAGATAAACCCCAGCGTATGTAATTCTCCAGCTGTGACGCAGGGTGAACTCGCACAGGGTCCCACCCCATTGCTCAGTAACAGTCTGTTTCAGCACAGAGTCCGAGTTACTACAACTGCTACTGCATGTTGTCCTAATAATCATGATGCATTTGCATTTAGCTCTTTTTATTCTGATAGTACACTGGCTTTCAACTATATGTAAGCTAATAATGTGATTAATGCAGCATTACTGAGAACAACAATATCAAGCTAATTACATTTTTTTTTGTATCCACAGGTATGCAGCTCATACAGGTTCAACAGGACCCAAGGGACCTGGTTCTGTCCAAAGGATCATCGCTGAAGGTCACCTGCTCTATAACTGCCACAAGTATTCCAACCCTGTACTGGTACCACTGGAATGAAACAACAGGGTTCACACTGGTCTTCATCTCTACAGCTACTGGTTCAGTGAATCCTGCCAGTGAGGGTCAGTTTAAATCTCACAGACCTGAACAGCTTCAGATCATTCTGGAGTCTGATGGAGTGAGTGAGATCGGATCTGCAGTGTGGTACTGTGCAGCCAGTCCCCACAGCATCACAGTGTCATCACAGAGCTGTACAAAAACCACAACATCTTCTTAAGCTTGGGTTTTATGCTCAAATATACAATTTTATCCTCCATTTTACTTTGGTTATCAGCACATGGCCTGAACTGATAGAAGCCTGACTGATCTCTGAAGTTAAAATTACACAAGTTTGTCCTTGGCTACAAAGGGCTAAGAATTTTTTTTCTTCTGTCAAGCACATAAAACAAACAATCCCCACCAGAATGCCTTGCTTGTTCAATAAAACAATAAAGAAAATAATAAATAATATTTACATAAATATACAAATAGTCCGTGGGTCACCAAGGGGCTACAAAATGCCTGCAAAAAGAAAAATATATTATACAGACAATTCTTAAAGCATCGAACTATAGAGGCAGAGGAAAAATATAAAAAATATAAAAATAAATTAACTAATATTATAAGGATATGTAAGAAAGACTATTATAATAAATTAGTGGAGAAAAACAAAAACAATATTAAAGGTATATGGACTGTACTAAATGGTATTGTGAGGAATGGATCCAAAACTACAAATTACCCAGAGTATTACACTGAAAATGATAAGATCATAAATAATATGGAGGATGTGGTGAATGGTTTTAATCAATTCTTTGTAAATGTGGGACCAGATTTAGCGGCAAAAATAAAGGAACCTGAGACAACACAATGTGGGGACATAGAAGATATGGGGGACAGAAATCCAAGTACAATTTTTCTAACTGCAACTGATGAGGAAGAAATTATCCAAATTGTAAGAAAATGTAAAAACAAAACTTCTGCAGACTGGAATGATATAGACATGTTAACAGTAAAGACAGTTATTGAGGGAATTGTGAAACCACTCACCCACATCTGCAATTTATCTTTTCAATCAGGTACATTTCCAGACAAAATGAAAATTGCAATAGTGATACCATTGTTTAAAAATGGAGATAGACACCATTTCACAAACTACAGGCCTGTTTCTTTACTCCCCCAATTCTCCAAAATACTCGAACAACTTTTTTCAGATAGACTGGACAAATTCATTGAAAAACACAACCTACTTACAGACAGTCAATATGGATTCAGAACGGACAGATCAACATCGATGGCACTAATGGAACTAATAGAGGAAATCACAAAATGTATAGACAATAAAAAAATAGCAATTGGAGTATTTGTGGACCTAAAAAAAGCATTTGATACTATTGATCATAGTATATTATTAAGTAAACTAGAAAAGTGTGGTGTTAGGGGAGTTGGGTGGAGTTGGCTGTCGAGCTATCTAAGAAACAGGCAACAGTTTGTGCAGATAAGTGACCATAAATCTGATTTCATGAACATTACATGCGGGGTACCACAGGGGTCAATATTAGGTCCGAAATTATTCATAATATATATCAATGACATATGTACAATTTCGCAAGTACTGAAATTTGTTTTGTTTGCAGATGACACCAATATTTTTTGTTCCGGTGAGAATTTGCAGCAGACTTTAGAGATAATCACAACTGAAATAAATAAACTAAAACTATGGTTTGACAAAAATAAATTATCATTAAATCTA
Source organism: Neoarius graeffei (assembly GCF_027579695.1). NCBI lineage: Eukaryota > Metazoa > Chordata > Actinopteri > Siluriformes > Ariidae > Neoarius > Neoarius graeffei. Next base: position 71,563,193 of record NC_083579.1, read on the forward strand.
AGCAAAACAAAGATTATGTTGTTTGGGAGACACAAAATAGATTGTAATGTAGAATTGATAATAGACAATACTAAGATAGAAATGGTACAGGAAATTAAATTTCTTGGTGTGATTTTGGATCATAAAGTCTGCTGGAAACCTCATGTAGGATATGTACGAGCAAAACTGGCAAAGTGCTCGGCAATTCTGTGGAAAACAAAATATATTCTTGATTGTAAATCTTTGCATACTCTATATTACTCATTATTTTTGCCATATCTGACTTATTGTGTCGAAGTCTGGGGAAACACCTACAAAACCACTCTGCAGCCGATATGTACAATACAGAAAAGAGCAATAAGGACAATAAACAAAACAGGATACAGAGATCACACAAACCCACTATTCATAAAATCAAACATGTTGAAATTTATGGATCTGGTCAAATTCAGAACAGCACAAATAATGTACAAAGCAAGAAATAATCTATTGACGAAAAATATACAAGGAATGTTTAGTGAGAGAGAGGGGGAATATAATTTAAGGGGAGACCTAAATTTTAAAAAAACAAAGGTTCGAACAAATATGAAAAGCATGTGTGTATCGAGCTGTGGGGTGACTTTATGGAACAGACTGGAGACAGAAATAAAACAAAGTGCAAATATAAATCTGTTTAAAAAAAGGTACAAAAAATATTTTTAAACAAGTATATAGAAGAGGAAGTATGTTAACGGAGGATGATGAGGGATAAATAGAATAGGGTTGATTGTTATATTAGAACTAACTTAGTATATGGTATATATTTATTTATGGGGGTAGATATCTTCATATTTACAGGGATAGGTATGTAGTAGATATTTAATTTTGTAATTATATATTTATATAGATATTTATGAAGTGTATATATGGTATAAAGTATATATATATTTTTGTAATTATATATTTATATAGGGCGGCACGGTGGTGTAGTGGTTAGCGCTGTCGCCTCACAGCAAGAAGGTCCTGGGTTCGAGCCCTGGGGCCGGCGAGGGCCTTTCTGTGTGGAGTTTGCATGTTCTCCCCGTGTCCGCGTGGGTTTCCTCCGGGTGCTCCGGTTTCCCCCACAGTCCAAAGACATGCAGGTTAGGTTAACTGGTGACTCTAAATTGACCGTAGGTGTGAATGTGAGTGTGAATGGTTGTCTATGTGTCAGCCCTGTGATGACCTGGCGACTTGTCCAGGGTGTACCCCGCCTTTCGCCCGTAGTCAGCTGGGATAGGCTCCAGCTTGCCTGCGACCCTGTAGAAGGATAAAGCGGCTAGAGATAATGTGATGTGTGTGATGTGATGTGATGTGTATGTATGTATGTATATGTGTATATATGTGTGTGTATATATATAATATGTGTATGTATATATGTGTGTGTATATATATATATATATATATATATATATATATATATATATATATATATATGGATATGGTATGTAGTATATATTTATTTTTGTAATTATATATTTATATGGATAATCATGAAGTGTATATATGGTATATATTTTATAGGTGTATTAATGTAGTTTGGATTTCGGGGTAGTTAAAAAGGGGTGGGAAATTAAAAAAAAAAAGTATTGTACTTCTTCCCACTCCTATTTCGAACAATGTGCGGTGTATTGTAATGTCTTAGCTCTTTATGTTATTTTATTTATTCTTTTTTTGTCACTTTTTTCATTTTCTTTCTTTTGTATGTACAAATAGTTACATACATTTTTATACATGTTCGAAATAAATAAATTCATTAATTCATTCATACATTATTGTTTTAAGTATAAAAAGGATAGTGAAGACAGCCAGCAGGATCATTGGATCATTTGTGCCCCTCTCCCTTCCCTGATGGAGATCTACCAGAAGTGCTCCACCTGCAGGGCTATCTCCATCATTAAGGACCCTTACCACCACATCATCTCCCTCCTACCATCAGGGAAGAGGTACAGAAGCATCAGCTGCAGAACCAGCAGGATGCTAAACAGCTTCTTCCCACAAACTGGAAGAATAATAACAAATAAAAATCTGAAGTGTCATAAACTTTATTAGGTACTAGATTAAAATGGAGCAAAATGTCTCACTGTGTTCTCGGAGCCTAAAGTTAAAACATTGTTTGATTTCTAACACTGCAAAAATTGAAAACTGAATTTGAGGAGAAAATGAATTAATACGAGTGAAATTATCTTGCTGCATGGACAGATATTTTTACTTGATAAGACATCCTAGAATAAACTGGTTGCAATCTAGAACTAGGTTTAATAATCTCAGAATTGGTGTCTTGTATTCTTCTAATAGGAAATGCTAGATCCTTTCAACTATTTTCAATATATTTTCACTTGCTAAAATATCATTTTTTGCAGTGAACAAGAAAATGATCCAAAGCAATCCTCAGATTAATTGATCATAAAATGAAATTTTTCGATTAAAGGTAGACTGCCTTTCAGATTTTCAAGTGTAGATTGTCAAAACAAATTTCCCTGACACACAATTAGTTTTGTTTAGAGGACCGAAAGCTACTGAATTCGAATCACAGACTTCCAATTTTATTAGTTTTTTTTAATCGAACAATTAATGAATTTAGAGCCACATGGCCCTAAATTCTCTATTTTTTCCTGCTTCACCATGACCCAATTCAAGATACTACATCATGCATCCCACATGCTGGGCTTTCCCCTTTCACGCAAGGCATTGTGGGATATAAATTTGAAACAGGAGAGAAAAATGGAAAAATGCGAATGAAAGATGAAAGACAGACTACAGTAACGGAAAGTGAGAAGAAAAGACGTTATGTTACATGCAAAGGAAAGGAAATGCAAGACCAAACTAATAAATATCGGCGGTCAGCGAGCACCTCAGTGTGATCAGCTGTTCATTTAGCGACAGAATGATGTAACTGTTGGTGCACGGTCAAAGGTAAACCTGTAGATGGCAGTAATGTGACACTGGATACCAGCTGCTGTGAAACCCAAAAGAAGAAGAAGCAGGTAAACCTGCGTATGCGCACACGGACTTCCTCTGTCTGCCTGACTGTGCGAAGCAAGTGATTTCATGTACATTTTTTGTGATGGAATCCCCTCAAATTAAATAACTTTCCAGCCACAGAACGGTCTGTTTTTTTTTAAGATATTACAAAAATAAACATGTAACACAATGACCAAATTTCAGAGGGAATTAAATTTCACAGATTTTATGAAATCAAAAGGCCGTCTAGCTTTAAATCTTTGTGGGGAAAATATGAAGTTGAGTGGCCTGGAGAGGTGTTTCTTTTTCTGTGAGTGCTATCCTGGCTTGCAGATACTTTGAAACAAACAAACAAACAAACAAACAAACAAACAAACAAACAAACAAACAAACAAACATCACCTGAGATAAATTCCAGCTGTGACGCAGGGTGAACTCGCACAGGGTCCCACCCCATTGCTCAGTAACAGCCTGTTTCAGCACAGAACCCGAGTTACTACAACTGCTACTGCATGTTGTCCTAATGATCATGATGCATTTGCATTTAGCTCTTTTTATTCTGATAGTACACTGGCTTTCAACTATCTGTAAGCTAACAATGTGATTAATTCAGCATTACTGAGGACTTTTAGAACAGCAATATCAAGTTAATGACCTTTTTTTGTATCCACAGGTATGCAGCTCATACAGGTCCAACAGGACCCAAGGGACCTGGTTCTGTCCAAAGGATCAAAGCTGAAGGTCACCTGCTCTATAACCGGCATGAGTAATCCAGACCTGTACTGGTACCACTGGAATGAAACAGCAGGTTTCACACTGGTCTTCACCTCTCGAGCCACTGGTTCAGTGAATCCTGCCAGTGAGGGTCAGTTTAAATCTCAGAGACCAAAAGACCTTCAGATCATTCTGGAGTCTGATGGAGTGAGTGAGATCGGATCTGCAGTGTGGTACTGTGCAGCCAGTCCCCACAGCATCACAGTGTCATCACAGAGCTGTACAAAAACCACAACATCTTCTAAAGCTTGGGTTTTATGCTCAAATACACAGTATTATGTACCTTTTTAAATTGTTCATCAGTACAATACTTTAACTGATAGAGGTTTTTTGATCTATAAAGTCATGTTTGTTTGATTGAAATATACAAAGTTAGTGTCATCTGCATTTTTTCCCAATTAATCTTTTTTATTGTTTCTTAAAGTTTCTCAATTTCTTGCTTATGCACTAAAACAATAAAGAAAATAATAATGAATATTTGTATTGTTGTTTACGGTATCATAGATGCTGTCAAGCACAAGATTATTTCAGAGAAAAAATTTTTAAGCAAGAAAATGATTGAAATCAGGCCTTCAGATTCATCAACCACAGAATCACACCGTTAAGTAAAACCAGAGTGCATCCTTGTGGGGAAAGTCCTATACACTATGTTGAGTGGATATAAAAAGTTTACACACACCCTGTTAAAATTGGAGGTTTTTTGAATATAAAAAAAAAAAAATCATGTCAGATCTTTTTCTACCTCAAGTGTGATACAGCAATAAACAGTATTCAAGTAAGAAATGTTTTAGGAGAAAAATAATAGGAATAAAAATACAATAAGACATGCAGGTTAGGTTAACTGGTGACTCTAAATTGAGCGTAGGTGTGAATGTGAGTGTGAATGGTTGTCTGTGTCTATGTGTCAGCCCTGTGATGACCTGGCGACTTGTCCAGGGTGTACCCCGCCTTTCGCCCGTAGTCAGCTGGGATAGGCTCCAGCTTGCCTGCGACCCTGTAGAACAGGATAAAGCGGCTAGAGATAATGAGATGACATGAAAATACAATAACCTGGATGCATAAGTGTGCACACCTTTTTTTTCTAATGGGACATGTGACTGTCCTCAGAAATCACCAATCACATTCAAACTCATGTTCAAAAGTAATTATCATCAACCTGTGATCAATGAAGGGATTCTGATGAACTCCAGATCAAGATCAGTTGTTTCTGTAAGATTTTCTTGACATATTCTTTGTTTCATTTGACTGCTGGAGCCAGGATTTACAAAGAACTTACAAAATCTGGACAGGATCTCATTGTTGAAAGGTATGACACTAGAGAGGAGTACAAAAAAAAATTCCAGTACCATGGAACGGAATGAAGGCCATCATTAAGAAGTGGAGAAAACTGAGCACCACAGTCACATTATCAAGAACAGAACCTCCCTCTAAAATTGATGAAAAGACAAGACAAAAACCTATCGGGGACTCTGCCAAGAGAGCTTGGCAATGTTAAAAGAGATGGAGGAATATATTGCTAGTACTTCTCTATCTCTTCATGTGAGAACGATCTCATGTATTCTTCACATATCTAGGCTATGGAGTAGGGTGGCTCGACTGACGCTGTTTCTCACAATAAAGGAAAGCACCCAAGCCTGCCTAAATCACCCAAAGCCATATGGCAAAATGTGCTATGGTCTGATTTTTTTTTTTTTTTTGGGGGGGGGACAAAACACACAAGACAACTCATCACCCAAGGACACCATTTACATGGTGAAGCATAGTGGTGGCAGCATCATGCTGTGGGGTTGCTTCACTTCAGCTGAGATTGGGACTTTAATCAACATACAGGAATCATGGTTTGCTTCAAATACCAATCTGTCTTGGCAAAACAAAACAAAACAGGCAGCCTCTGTTAGAGAGCTGAAGATGAAACAAATTCATTTTCCAGCATGATATCGACCCAAGCATGAATGCAAGTCAGCAAAGGAATGGCTTCAAAAGAAGAAGATCCATATTTTGGAATGTTCTAGTCAGATCCCTGAGCAAAATCCAATTGATAACATGTGGAAGGACTTGAAGAAGGCTGGGCACACAAGATCTTCTCACACTTTGATACATATGGAGCATTTTTCCAAGGCAGAGTGAAATAAATTTGCCAAATCATGATGATTAAGTTGGTAGACTCTTAACCAAACAAGGCAGAGTGCTGTATTGTAAGCTAAAGGTGCTTTAACCAAGTATTACTTCAGGGGTGTGCACACTTATGCAAAACAGTTATTAAAAGTTTTTTCTTTTTTTCAAAAAAATTCTATTTGTATTTCAGTTGACTTTTGTTAGCTGCTATATCACATTAAAGGTGAAAAATAATCTGATATGATTGATGTTGGTTTCATTTTTTACATCATGAGAAGCTGCAAAATTAATAGATGTGTGTCGACTTTTATATTCACTGTAGTGACATGGAGCGAGAGAGAGAGAGAGAGATAGAGAGAGAGAGAGAGAGAGAGAGAGTATGTGTTCTATGGGCGATAATATCCTGTCATGACTTCCAGACACTTTGAAACAAGAGAAAAACATCACCTGAGATAAACCCCTGCGTATGTAATTCTCCAGCTGTGACGCAGGGTGAACTCGCACAGGGTCCCACCCCATTGCTCAGTAACAGCCTGTTTCAGCACAGAGCCCGAGTTACTACAACTGCTACTGCATGGTGTCCTAATGATCATGATGCATTTGCATTTAGCTCTTTTTATTCTGACAGTAAACTGGCTTTCAACTATATGTAAGCTAACAATGTGATTAATTCAGCATTACTGAGAACTTTTAGAACAGCAATATCAAACTAATTAAATTTCTTTTTTTTTCACAGTCATGCAGCTCATACAGGTTCAACAGGACCCAAGGGACCTGGTTCTGTCCAAAGGATCACCGCTGAAGGTCACCTGCTCTATAACCGGCACGAGTACTCCAATGCTGTACTGGTACCACTGGAATGAAACAGCAGGTTTCACACTGGTCTTCACCTCTCGAGCCACTGGTTCAGTGAATCCTGCCAGTGAGGGTCAGTTTAAATCTCAGAGACCAAAAGACCTTCAGATCATTCTGGAGTCTGATGGAGTGAGTGAGATCGGATCTGCAGTGTGGTACTGTGCAGCCAGACCCCACAGCATCACAGTGTCATCACAGAGCTGTACAAAAACCACAACATCTTCTTCAGCCTGGGTTTTATGCTCAAATATACAATTTTATCCTCCATTTTACTTTGGTTATCAGCACATGGCCTGAACTGATAGAAGCCTGACTGATCTCTAAAGTTAAAATTCCACAAGTTTGTCCTTGGCTATAAATGGCTAAGAATTTTTTTCTTCTGTCAAGCACATAAAACAAACAATCCCCACTAGAATTACTTGCTTGTTCAATTAAACAATAAAGAATATAATAAATAATATTTGCATTATTGTTTTAAAGTATAAAAAGGATAGTGAAGACAGCCAGCAGGATCATTGGATCATTCGTGCCCCTCTCCCTTACCTGATGGAGATCTACCAGAAGTGCTCCACCTGCAGGGCTATCTCCATCATTAAGGACCCTTACCACCACATCATCTCCCTCCTACCATCAGGGAAGAGGTACAGAAGCATCAGCTGCAGAACCAGCAGGATGCTAAACAGCTTCAAATTGTTGAAAGGTATGACACAGGAGAGGAGTACAAAAAATTTCCAGCACCATGGAACTGAATGAAGGCCATCATCAAGAAGTGGAGAAAATGGAGCACCACAGTCACATTATCAAGAACAGGACCTCCCTCTAAAATTGATGAAAAGACAAGACAAAAACCTATCGGGGACGCTGCCAAGAGAGCTTGGCAATGTTAAAAGAGGTGGAGGAATATATTGCTAGTACTTCTCTATCTCTTCATGTGACAACGATCTCATGTATTCTTCACATATCTAGGCTATGGAGTAGGGTGGCTCGACTGACGCTGTTTCTCACAATAAAGGAAAGCACCCAAGTCTGCCTAAATCACCCAAAGCCATATGGCAAAATGTGCTATGGTCTGATAAGAGGTAGAATGTAGTAGGCATAATTCTGATGTTTTTTTTTTTTTTGGGGGGGGGGGGGGGGACAAAACACACAAGACAATTCATCACCCAAAGAACACCATTTCCATGGTGAAGGATGGTAGTGGCAGCCATATGGCAAAATGTGCTATGGTCTGATAAGACCAAGGTAGAATGTTGTAGGCATAATTCTGATATTTTTGAGGGGGAAAAAAACACACAAGACAACTCACCACTCAAAGAACACCATTTCCATGGTGAAGCATGGTGGTGGCAGCATCATGCTGTGGGGCTGCTTCACTTCAGCTGAGAATGGGGCTTGAATCAATGTAGAGGAATCATGGTTCACTCCAAATACCAATCTATCTTGGCAAAACAAAACAGAACAAACCATCCAGCGTCTGTTAGAGAGCTGAAGATGAAACAAATTCATTTTCCAGCATGATATCGACCCAAGCATGAATCCAAGTCAGCAAAGGAATGGCTTCAAAAGAAGATCAACATTTTGGAATCTTCCAGTCAGATCCCTGATCAAAATCCAACAGATAACATGTGGAAGGACTTGAAGAAGCCTGTGCATACGAGATCTTCTCACACTTTGATACATATGGAGCATTTTTGCAAGGAAGAGTGAAATAAATTTGCCAAATCATGATGATTAAGTTGGTAGACTCTTAACCAAACAAGGCAGAGTGCTGTATTGTTCGCAAAAGGTGCTTTAACCAAGTATTACTTCAGGGGTGTGCACACTTACGAAAAACAGTTATTGTAAGTTATTTCTTTTTTCCCCCCAAAATTATATTTGTATTTCAGTTGAATTTTGTTAGCTGCTATATCACATTAAAGGTGAAAAATAATCTGATATGATTGATGTTGGTTTCATTTTTTACATCATGAGAAGCTGCAAAATTAATAGATGTGTGTCGACTTTTATATTCACTGTAGTGACATGGAGCGAGAGAGAGAGAGAGAGAGAGAGAGAGTTCTATGGGTGATAATATCCTGTTATGACTTCCAGACACTTTGAAACGAGAGAAAAACATCACCTGAGATAAACCCCTGCGTATGTAATTCTCCAGCTGTGACGCAGGGTGAACTCACACAGGGTCCCACCCCATTGCTCAGTAACAGCCTGTTTCAGCACAGAGCCCGAGTTACTACAACTGCTACTGCATGGTGTCCTAATGATCATGATGCATTTGCATTTAGCTCTTTTTATTCTGACAGTACACTGGCTTTCAACTATCTATAAGCTAACAATGTGATTAATTCAGCATTACTGAGAACTTTTAGAACAGCGATATCAAACTAATTACATTTTTTTTTTATTCACAGTCATGCAGGTCATACAGGTCCAACAGGACCCAAGGGACTTGGTTCTGTCCAAAGGATCATCGATGAAGGTCACCTGCTCTATAACTGCTACAGGTACTCCAAACCTGTACTGGTACCACTGGAATGAAACAGCAGGTTTCACACTGGTCTTCACCTCTCGAGCTACTGGTTCAGTGAATCCTGCCAGTGAGGGTCAGTTTAAATCTCACAGACCTGAACAGCTTCAGATCATTCTGGAGTCTGATGGAGTGAGTGAGATCGGATCTGCAGTGTGGTACTGTGCAGCCAGTCCCCACAGCATCACAGTGTCATCACAGAGCTGTACAAAAACCACAACATCTTCTTAAGCTTGGGTTTTATGCTCAAATATGTTTTATGTTTAATATCCTGTTTTACATTGTTGATCAGCTCATGGCCTTAATGGATAGAAGCCTAGCTGATCTGTGAATTCACATTTGCGATACTGAAAAAAGTTTTTGCTATCTGCATTTTCCTCCAATTAATGTGAATTTTTAAAAAAGTTTCTTAATATTAAAATTACACAAGTTTGTCCTTGGCTATAAATGGCTAAGAATATATGTTTCTGTCAAACACATAAAATAAACAATCCCCACCAGAATTACTTGCTTGTCCAATACCATAATAAACTAAATAAAAAAAAAAAAATTTTTGCATTATTTTTATTAAAGTATCATCAGCGTTATTAGGTACTAGATTATGATGAAACAAAATGGGTCACTGTGTTTTTGGAGCCGAAAGCTGGAACACTGTTGGATTTTTAAAAAGAAAATGATCCAAAGCAGTCCTCAGATTAATTGATCATAAAATTAAATCTTTATATCGGATTAAAGGTAGACTGTCTTTCAGACTTTTCAAGTTTAGGTCCTATAAACAATTTTCCCTGACACCCAATTATTTTTGATTCATGGACTGAAAGGCACTGAATTCAAATCGCAGACTTCCAATTTTATTAGTTTTTTTGAATAGAACAATTAATGAATTTAGAGCCATGCGGCCCTAAATTCTCTGTTATTTTTTCCTGCTTCACCATGACCCAATACAAGATAGTACATCATGCATCCCGTGGTGGGCTTTCCCCATTTACGCAAGGCATTGTGGGATACAAATTTGAAACAGGAGAGAAAAATGGAGGATGTGATTGTGCGAATGAAATGTGAAAGACAACAATAAAGGAAAGCGAGAAGAAAAGATGATATGTTATATGTGAAAGAAAGGAAACGCAAGACCAAGCTAATAAATATGGGCGGTCAGCGAGCACCTCGGTGTGATCAGCTGTTCATTTAGCGACAGAATGATGGAACGGTCAGTGCACGGTCAAAGCTAAACCTGTAGATGGCAGTAATGCAACATTGGACACCAGCTACTGTAAAACCCAAAAGAAGAAGAAGAAGAAGAAGCAAGTAAACCTGCGCATGCGCACACGGACTTCCTCTGTCTGCTTGACTGTGCGAGCGATTTCAGGTACATTATTTGTGATGGAATCCCCTCAAATTAAATAACTTTCCAGCCACAGAATGGCCTGGGTTTTTTTTTTGGAAGATATTACAACAATAAACATGTATCACGATGACCAAATTTCAGCGGGAACTAAATTTCACTAATTTAATGAAATTGAAAGGCCGTCTTGCTTTAAATCCTTGTGGGGAAAATATGATATTTCATGGCCTGGAGAGGTTTATCTTTTTCTGTGTGTGCTATCCTGGCTTCCAGACATTTTGAAACAATCAAACAAATAAATAAACAAACAAATAAGAATCATCTGAGATAAATTCCAGCTGTGACGCAGGGTGAACTCGCACAGGGTCCCACCCCATTGCTCAGTAACAGCCTGTTTCAGCACAGAGCCCGAGTTACTACAACGGCTACTGCATGTTGTCCTAATAATCATGATGCATTTGCATTTAGCTCTTTTTATTCTGATAGTACACTGGCTTTCAACTATATGTAAGCTAACAATGTGATTAATTCAGCATTACTGAGGACTTTTAGAACAGCGATATCAAGCTAATTACTTAGACATTTTTTTGTATCCACAGGTATGCAGCTCATACAGGTCCAACAGGACCCAAGGGACCTGGTTCTGTCCAAAGGATCATCGATGAAGGTCACCTGCTCTATAACTGCTACAGGTATTCCAAACCTGTACTGGTACCACTGGAATGAAACAGCAGGTTTCACACTGGTCTTCACCTCTCGAGCTACTGGTTCAGTGAATCCTGCCAGTGAGGGTCAGTTTAAATCTCACAGACCTGAAAAGCTTCAGATCATTCTGGAGTCTGATGGAGTGAGTGAGATCGGATCTGCAGTGTGGTACTGTGCAGCCAGTCCCCACAGCATCACAGTGTCATCACAGAGCTGTACAAAAACCACAACATCTTCTTAAGCTTGGGTTTTATGCTCAAATATACAGTTTAATATCCTGTTTTACATTGTTGATCAGCTCATGGCCTTAATGGATAGAAGCCTAGCTGATCTGTGAATTCACATTTGCGATACTGAAAAAAATCTATAAGTTTTTGCTATCTGCATTTTCCTCCAATTAATGTGAATTTTTAAAAAGTTTCTTAATATTAAAATTACACATGTTTGTCCTTGGCTATAAATGGCTAAGAATATATGTTTCTGTCAAACACATAAAATAAACAATCCCCACCAGAATTACTTGCTTGTCCAATAACATAATAAACTAAATAAAAAAAAAAAGTTTGCATTATTTTTATTCAAATATCATCAGCATTATTAGGTACTAGATTATGATGAAACAAAATGCGTAACTGTGTTTTTGGAGCCGAAAGCTGGAACACTGTTGGATTTTTAAAAAGAAAATGATCCAAAGCAGTCCTCAGATTAATTGATCATAAAATGAAATCTTTATATCGGATTAAAGGTAGCCTGTCTTTCAGACTTTTCAAGTTTAGGTCCTATAAACAATTTTCCCTGACACACAATTATTTTTGATTCATGGACTGAAAGGCACTGAATTCAAATCGCAGACTTCCAATTTTATTAGTTTTTTTGAATAGAACAATTAATGAATTTAGAGCCACACGGCCCTAAATTCTCTGTTATTTTTTCCTGCTTCACCATGACCCAATACAAGATAGTACATCATGCATCCCGTGGTGGGCTTTCCCCGTTTACGCAAAGCATTGTGGGATACAAATTTGAAACAGGAGAGAAAAATGGAGGATGTGATTGTGCGAATGAAATGTGAAAGACAACAATAACGGAAAGCGAGAAGAAAAGACGATATGTTATATGTGAAAGAAAGGAAACGCAAGACCAAGCTAATAAATATGGGCGGTCAGCGAGCACCTCGGTGTGATCAGCTGTTCATTTAGCGACAGAATGATGGAACTGTCAGTGCACGCTCAAAGCTAAACCTGTAGATGGCAGTAATGCAACATTGGACACCAGCTACTGTAAAACCCAAAAGAAGAAGAAGAAGAAGAGCAGGTAAACCTGTGCATGCGCACACGGACTTCCTCTGTCTGCTTGACTGTGCGAGCGATTTCATGTACATTATTTGTGATGGAATCCCCTCAAATTAAATAACTTTCCAGCCACAGAATGGCCTGGGTTTTTTTTTTTTTTGGAAGATATTACAAAAATAAACATGTATCACGATGACCAAATTTCAGCGGGAACTAAATTTCACCAATTTAATGAAATTGAAAGGCCGTCTTGCTTTAAATCCTTGTGGGGAAAATATGATGTTTCATGGCCTGGAGAGGTTTTTCTTTTTCTGTGAGTGCTATCCTGGCTTCCAGACATTTTGAAGCAATCAAACAAATAAATAAACAAACAAATAAGCATCATCTGAGATAAATTCCAGCTGTGACGCAGGGTGAACTCGCACAGGGTCCCACCCCATTGCTCAGTAACAGCCTGTTTCAGCACAGAGCCCGAGTTACTACAACTGCTACTGCATGTTGTCCTCATGATCATGATGCATTTGCATTTAGCTCTTTTTATTCTGACAATAAACTGGCTTTCAACTATATGTAAGCTAACAATGTGATTAATTCAGCATTACTGAGAACTTTTAGAACAGCAATATCAAACTAATTACATATTTTTTTGATTCACAGTCATGCAGGTCATACAGGTTCAACAGGACCCAAGGGACCTGGTTCTGTCCAAAGGATCATCGCTGAAGGTCACCTGCTCTATAACCGGCACGAGTACTCCAACGCTGTACTGGTACCACTGGAATGAAACAGCAGGGTTCACACTGGTCTTCATCTCGGTAACTACTGGTTCAGTGAATCCTGCCAGTGAGGGTCAGTTTAAATCTCACAGACCTGAACAGCTTCAGATCATTCTGGAGTCTGATGGAGTGAGTGAGATCGGATCTACAGTGTGGTACTGTGCAGCCAGTCCCCACAGCATCACAGTGTCATCACAGAGCTGTACAAAAACCACAACATCTTCTTCAGCCTGGGTTTTATGCTCAAATATACAATTTTATCCTCCATTTTACTTTGGTTATCAGCACATGGCCTGAACAGATAGAAGCCTGACTGATATCTGAAGTTAAAATTCCACAAGTTTGTCCTTGGCTATAAATGGCTAAGAATTTTTTTTCTTCTGTCAAGCACATAAAACAAACAATCCCCACCAGAATTACTTGCTTGTTCAATAAAACAATAATAAATAATATTTGAGTTATTGTTTTAAGTATAAAAAGGATAGTGAAGACAGCCAGCAGGATCATTGGATCATTAGTGCCCCTCTCCTTTCCCTGATGGAGATCTACCAGAAGTGCTCCACCTGCAGGGCTATCTCCATCATTAAGGACCCTTACCACCACATCTTCTCCCTCCTACCATCAGGGAAGAGGTACAGAAGCATCAGCTGCAGAACCAGCAGGATGCTAAACAGCTTCAAATTGTTGAAAGGTATGACACAGGAGAGGAGTACAAAAAATTTCCAGCACCATGGAACTGAATGAAGGCCATCATCAAGAAGTGGAGAAAATGGAGCACCACAGTCACATTATCAAGAACAGGACCTCCCTCTAAAATTGATAAAAAGACAAGACAAAAACCTATCGGGGACGTTGGCAAGAGAGCTTGGCAATGTTAAAAGAGGTGCAGGAATATATTGCTAGTATTTCTCTATCTCTTCATGTGACAACGATCTCATGTATTCTTCACATATCTAGGCTATGGAGTAGGGTGGCTCGACTGACGCTGTTTCTCACAATAAAGGAAAGCACCCAAGCCTGCCTAAATCACCCAAAGCCATATGGCAAAATGTGCTATGGTCTGATAAGACCAAGGTAGAATGTAGTAGGCATAATTCTGATTTTTTTTTTTTTTTGGGGGGGGGAACAAAACACACAAGACAATTCATCACCCAAAGAACACTATTTCCATGGTGAAGCATGGTGGTGGCAGCATCATGCTGTGGGGCTGCTTCACTTCAGCTGAGAATGGGGCTTGAATCAATGTAGAGGAATCATGGTTCACTCCAAATACCAATCTATCTTGGCAAAACAAAACAAAACAAAACAGCCAGCCTCTATTAGAGAGCTGAAGATGAAACAAATTCATTTTCCAGCATGATATCGACCCAAGCATGAATCCAAGGCAGCAAAGGAATGGCTTCAAAAGAAGATCAACATTTTGGAATCTTCCAGTCAGATCCCTGATCAAAATCCAACAGATAACATGTGGAAGGACTTGAAGAAGCCTGTGCATACGAGATCTTCTCACACTTTGATACATATGGAGCATTTTTGCAAGGAAGAGTGAAATAAATTTGCCAAATCATGATGATTAAGTTGGTAGACTCTTAACCAAACAAGGCAGAGTGCTGTATTGTTCGCAAAAGGTGCTTTAACCAAGTATTACTTCAGGGGTGTGCACACTTATGCAAAACAGTTATTGTAAGTTATATCTTTTTCTTTTTTCCCCCAAAATTATATTTGCATTTCAGTTGAATTTTGTTAGCTGCTATATCACATTAAAGGTGAAAAATAATCTGATATGATTGATGTTGGTTTCATTTTTTACATCATCAAAAGCTGCAAAATTAATAGATGTGTGTCGACTTTGATATTCACTGTAGTGACATGGAGAGAGAGAGAGAGTGAGTGTATGTGTTCTATGGGTGATAATATCCTATCATGACTTCCAGACACTTTGAAACGAGAGAAAAGCATCACCTGAGATAAACCCCAGCGTATGTAATTCTCCAGCTGTGACGCAGGGTGAACTCGCACAGGGTCCCACCCCATTGCTCAGTAACAGCCTGTTTCAGTACAGAGCCCGAGTTACTACAACTGCTACTGCATGTTGTCCTAATAATCATGATGCATTTGCATTTAGCTCTTTTTATTCTGATAGTACACTGGCTTTCAACTATATGTAAGCTAACAATGTGATTAATTCAGCATTACTGAGGACTTTTAGAACAGCGATATCAAGCTAATTACTTAGACATTTTTTTGTATCCACAGGTATGCAGCTCATACAGGTCCAACAGGACCCAAGGGACCTGGTTCTGTCCAAAGGATCATCGATGAAGGTCACCTGCTCTATAACTGCTACAGGTATTCCAAACCTGTACTGGTACCACTGGAATGAAACAGCAGGTTTCACACTGGTCTTCACCTCTCTAGCTACTGGTTCAGTGAATCCTGCCAGTGAGGGTCAGTTTAAATCTCACAGACCTGAACAGCTTCAGATCATTCTGGAGTCTGATGGAGTGAGTGAGATCGGATCTGCAGTGTGGTACTGTGCAGCCAGTCCCCACAGCATCACAGTGTCATCACAGAGCTGTACAAAAACCACAACATCTTCTTAAGCTTGGGTTTTATGCTCAAATATGTTTTATGTTTAATATCCTGTTTTACATTGTTGATCAGCTCATGGCCTTAATGGATAGAAGCCTAGCTGATCTGTGAATTCACATTTGCGATACTGAAAAAAGTTTTTGCTATCTGCATTTTCCTCCAATTAATGTGAATTTTTAAAAAAGTTTCTTAATATTAAAATTATACAAGTTTGTCCTTGGCTATAAATGGCTAAGAATATATGTTTCTGTCAAACACATAAAATAAACAATCCCCACCAGAATTACTTGCTTGTCCAATACCATAATAAACTAAATAAAAAAAAAAAAAATTGCATTATTTTTATTAAAGTATCATCAGCGTTATTAGGTACTAGATTATGATGAAACAAAATGGGTCACTGTGTTTTTGGAGCCGAAAGCTGGAACACTGTTGGATTTTTAAAAAGAAAATGATCCAAAGCAGTCCTCAGATTAATTGATCATAAAATTAAATTTTTATATTGGATTAAAGGTAGACTGTCTTTCAGACTTTTCAAGTTTAGGTCCTATAAACAATTTTCCCTGACACCCAATTATTTTTGATTCATGGACTGAAAGGCACTGAATTCAAATCGCAGACTTCCAATTTTATTAGTTTTTTTGAATAGAACAATTAATGAATTTAGAGCCATGCGGCCCTAAATTCTCTGTTATTTTTTCCTGCTTCACCATGACCCAATACAAGATAGTACATCATGCATCCCGTGGTGGGCTTTCCCCATTTACGCAAGGCATTGTGGGATACAAATTTGAAACAGGAGAGAAAAATGGAGGATGTGATTGTGCGAATGAAATGTGAAAGACAACAATAAAGGAAAACGAGAAGAAAAGATGATATGTTATATGTGAAAGAAAGGAAACGCAAGACCAAGCTAATAAATATGGGCGGTCAGCGAGCACCTTGGTGTGATCAGCTGTTCATTTAGCGACAGAATGATGGAACGGTCAGTGCACGGTCAAAGCTAAACCTGTAGATGGCAGTAATGCAACATTGGACACCAGCTACTGTAAAACCCAAAAGAAGAAGAAGAAGAAGAGCAGGTAAACCTGTGCATGCGCACACGGACTTCCTCTGTCTGCTTGACTGTGCGAGCGATTTCAGGTACATTATTTGTGATGGAATCCCCTCAAATTAAATAAATTTCCAGCCACAGAATGGCCTGGGTTTTTTTTTTTGGAAGATATTACAAAAATAAACATGTATCACGATGACCAAATTTCAGCGGGAACTAAATTTCACCAATTTAATGAAATTGAAAGGCCGTCTTGCTTTAAATCCTTGTGGGGAAAATATGATGTTTCATGGCCTGGAGAGGTTTTTCTTTTTCTGTGAGTGCTATCCTGGCTTCCAGACATTTTGAAACAATCAAACAAATAAATAAACAAACAAATAAGCATCATCTGAGATAAATTCCAGCTGTGACGCAGGGTGAACTCGCACAGGGTCCCACCCCATTGCTCAGTAACAGCCTGTTTCAGCACAGAGCTCGAGTTACTACAACTGCTACTGCATGTTGTCCTAATGATCATGATGCATTTGCATTTAGCTCTTTTTATTCTGACAATAAACTGGCTTTCAACTATATGTAAGCTAACAATGTGATTAATTCAGCATTACTGAGAACTTTTAGAACAGCGATATCAAACTAATTACATATTTTTTTTTTTATTCACAGTCATGCAGCTCATACAGGTTCAACAGGACCCGAGGGACCTGGTTCTGTCCAAAGGATCATCGATGAAGGTCACCTGCTCTATAACCGGCACGAGTACTCCAATGCTGTACTGGTACCACTGGAATGAAACAGCAGGGTTCACACTGGTCTTCATCTCGGTAACTACTGGTTCAGTGAATCCTGCCAGTGAGGGTCAGTTTAAATCTCACAGACCTGATTGGCTTCAGATCATTCTGGAATCTGATGGAGTGAGTGAGATCGGATCTGCAGTGTGGTACTGTGCAGCCAGTCCCCACAGCATCACAGTGTCATCACAGAGCTGTACAAAAACCACAACATCTTCTTCAGCCTGGGTTTTATGCTCAAATATACAATTTTATCCTCCATTTTACTTTGGTTATCAGCACATGGCCTGAACTGATAGAAGCCTGACTGATCTCTGAAGTTAAAATTCCACAAGTTTGTCCTTGGCTATAAATGGCTAAGAATTTTTTTTCTTCTGTCAAGCACATAAAACAAACAATCCCCAGCAGAATTACTTGCTTGTTCAATAAAACAATAATAAATAATATTTGCGTTATTGTTTTAAGTATAAAAAGGATAGTGAAGACAGCCAGCAGGATCATTGGATCATTTGTGCCCCTCTCTCTTCCCTGATGGAGATCTACCAGAAGTGCTCCACCTGCAGGGCGATCTCCATCATTAAGGACCCTTACCACCACATCATCTCCCTCCTACCATCAGGGAAGAGGTACAGAAGCATCAGCTGCAGAACCAGCAGGATGCTAAACAGCTTCAAATTGTTGAAAGGTATGATACAGGAGAGGAGTATAAAAAATTTCCAGCACCACAGAATGGAATGAAGGCCATCATCAAGAAGTGGAGAAAATGGAGCACCACAGTCACATTATCAAGAACAGGACCTCCCTCTAAAATTGATAAAAAGACAAGACAAAAACCTATCGGGGACGTTGGCAAGAGAGCTTGGCAATGTTAAAAGAGGTGCAGGAATATATTGCTAGTATTTCTCTATCTCTTCATGTGACAACGATCTCATGTATTCTTCACATATCTAGGCTATGGAGTAGGGTGGCTCGACTGACGCTGTTTCTCACAATAAAGGAAAGCACCCAAGTCTGCCTAAATCACCCAAAGCCATATGGCAAAATGTGCTATGGTCTGATAAGACCAAGGTAGAATGTAGTAGGCATAATTCTGATTTTTTTTTTTTGGGGGGGGGGACAAAACACACAAGACAATTCATCACCCAAAGAACACCATTTCCATGGTGAAGCATGGTAGTGGCAGCCATATGGCAAAATGTGCTATGGTCTGATAAGACCAAGGTAGAATGTTGTAGGCATAATTCTGATATGTTTGAGGGGAAAAAAAACACACAAGACAACTCACCACCCAAAGAACACCATTTCCATGGTGAAGCATGGTGGTGGCAGCATCATGCTGTGGGGCTGCTTCACTTCAGCTGAGAATGGGGCTTGAATCAATGTAGAGGAATCATGGTTCACTCCAAATACCAATCTATCTTGGCAAAACAAAACAAAACAAACCATCCAGCGCCTGTTAGAGAGCTGAAGATGAAACAAATTCATTTTCCAGCATGATATCGACCCACGTATGAATCCAAGTCAGCAAAGGAATGGCTTCAAAAGAAGATCAAAATTTTGGAATCTTCCAGTCAGATCCCTGATCAAAATCCAACAGATAACATGTGGAAGGACTTGAAGAAACCTGTGCATACGAGATCTTCTCACACTTTGATACATATGGAGCATTTTTGCAAGGAAGAGTGAAATAAATTTGCCAAATCATGATGATTAAGTTGGTAGACTCTTGACCAAACAAGGCAGAGTGCTGTATTGTTCGCAAAAGGTGCTTTAACCAAGTATTACTTCAGGGGTGTGCACACTTATGCAAAACAGTTATTGTAAGTTATTTCTTTTTCTTTTTTCCCCCCAAAATTATATTTGCATTTCAGTTGAATTTTGTTAGCTGCTATATCACATTAAAGGTGAAAAATAATCTGATATGATTGATGTTGGTTTCATTTTTTACATCATGAAAAGCTGCAAAATTAATAGATGTGTGTCGACTTTTATATTCACTGTAGTGACATGGAGAGAGAGAGAGAGAGAGAGAGAGAGAGAGAGAGAGAGAGTGTGTTCTATGGGTGATAATATCCTATCATGACTTCCAGACACTTTGAAACGAGAGAAAAACATCACCTGAGATAAACTCCAGCGTATGTAATTCTCTAGCTGTGACGCAGGGTGAACTCGCACAGGGTCCCACCCCATTGCTCAGTAACAGCCTGTTTCAGCACAGAGCTCGAGTTACTACAACTGCTACTGCATGTTGTCCTAATAATCATGATGCATTTGCATTTAGCTCTTTTTATTCTGATAGTACACTGGCTTTCAACTATCTGTAAGCTAACAATGTGATTAATTCAGCATTACTGAGAACTTTTAGAACAGCGATATCAAACTAATTACATTTTTTTTTTTATTCACAGTCATGCAGGTCATACAGGTTCAACAGGACCCAAGGGACCTGGTTCTGTCCAAAGGATCATCGATGAAGGTCACCTGCTCTATAACTGCCACAGGTACTCCAAACCTGTACTGGTACCACTGGAATGAAACAGCAGGTTTCACACTGGTCTTCACCTCTCTAACTACTGGTTCAGTGAATCCTTCCAGTGAGGGTCAGTTTAAATCTCACAGACCTGAAAAGCTTCAGATCATTCTGGAGTCTGATGGAGTGAGTGAGATCGGATCTGCAGTGTGGTACTGTGCAGCCAGTCCCCACAGCATCACAGTGTCATCACAGAGCTGTACAAAAACCACAACATCTTCTTAAGCTTGGGTTTTATGCTCAAATATGTTTTATGTTTAATATCCTGTTTTACATTGTTGATCAGCTCATGGCCTTAATGGATAGAAGCCTAGCTGATCTGTGAATTCACATTTGCGATACTGAAAAAATCTATAAGTTTTTGCTATCTGCATTTTCCTCCAATTAATGTGAATTTTTTAAAAAGTTTCTTAATATTAAAATTACACAAGTTTGTCCTTGGCTATAAATGGCTAAGAATATGTTTCTGTCAAACACATAAAATAAACAATCCCCACCAGAATTACTTGCTTGTCCAATAACATAATAAACTAAATAAAAAAAAATTTTGCATTATTTTTATTAAAGTATCAACAGCGTTATTAGGTACTAGATTATGATGAAACAAAATGGGTCACTGTGTTCTCGGAGCCTAAAGCTGGAACACTGTTGGATTTTTAAAAAGAAAATGATCCAAAGCAGTCCTCAGATTAACTGATCATAAAATGAAATCTTTATATCGGATTAAAGGTAGACTGTCTTTCAGACTTTTCAAGTTTAGGTCCTATAAACAATTTTCCCTGACACCCAATTATTTTTGATTCATGGACTGAAAGGCACTGAATTCAAATCGCAGACTTCCAATTTTATTAGTTTTTTTGAATAGAACAATTAATGAATTTAGAGCCACACGGCCCTAAATTCTCTGTTATTTTTTCCTGCTTCACCATGACCCAATACAAGATAGTACATCATGCATCCCGTGGTGGGCTTTCCCCGTTTACGCAAAGCATTGTGGGATACAAATTTGAAACAGGAGAGAAAAATGGAGGATGTGATTGTGCGAATGAAATGTGAAAGACAACAATAACGGAAAGCGAGAAGAAAAGATATGTTATATGTGAAAGAAAGGAAACGCAAGACCAAGCTAATAAATATGGGCGGTCAGCGAGCACCTCGGTGTGATCAGCTGTTCATTTAGCGACAGAATGATGGAACGGTCAGTGCACGGTCAAAGCTAAACCTGTAGATGGCAGTAATGCAACACTGGAAACCAGCTACTGTAAAACCCAAAAGAAGAAGAAGAAGAAGAAGCAAGTAAACCTGCGCATGCGCACACGGACTTCCTCTGTCTGCTTGACTGTGCGAGCGATTTCAGGTACATTATTTGTGATGGAATCCCCTCAAATTAAATAACTTTCCAGCCACAGAATGGCCTGGGTTTTTTTTTTTTTTTGAAGATATTACAAAAATAAACATGTATCACGATGACCAAATTTCAGCGGGAACTAAATTTCACCGATTTAATGAAATTGAAAGGCCGTCTTGCTTTAAATCCTTGTGGGGAAAATATGATGTTTCATGGCCTGGAGAGGTTTTTCTTTTTCTGTGAGTGCTATCCTGGCTTCCAGACATTTTGAAACAATCAAACAAATAAATAAACAAACAAATAAGCATCATCTGAGATAAATTCCAGCTGTGACGCAGGGTGAACTCGCACAGGGTCCCACCCCATTGCTCAGTAACAGCCTGTTTCAGCACAGAGCCCGAGTTACTACAACTGCTACTGCATGTTGTCCTCATGATCATGATGCATTTGCATTTAGCTCTTTTTATTCTGATAGTACACTGGCTTTCAACTATATGTAAGCTAACAATGTGATTAATTCGGCATTACTGAGAACTTTTACAACAGCAATATCAAGCTAATTACCTTTTTTTTTTTCTATCCACAGGTATGCAGCTCATACAGGTCCAACAGGACAAACGGGACCTGGTTCTGTCCAAAAGATCATCGCTGAAGATCACCTGCTCTATAACCGGCACTACTAACCCATATCTTTACTGGTACCATTGGAATGAAACATCAGGGTTCACACTGGTCTTCACCTCTACATTTACTGGTTCAGTGACTCCTGCCAGTGAGGGTCAGTTTAAATCTCACAGACCTGATTGGCTTCAGATCATTCTGGAGTCTGATGGAGTGAGTGAGATCGGATCTGCAGTGTGGTACTGTGCAGCCAGTCCCCACAGCATCACAGTGTCATCACAGAGCTGTACAAAAACCACATCATCTTCTAAAGCTTGGGTTTTATGCTCAAATACACAGTATGATATCCCTTTTTAAATTGTTCATCAGCACAATAGTTTAACTGATAGAGGTTTTTTTTGATCTATCAAGTCTTGTTTGCTTTATTGAAATATCCAAAGTTAGTGTCATCTGCATTTATCCCAATTAATCTTTTGTTTTTTTCTTAAAGTTTCTCAATTACTTGCTTGTGCACTAAAACAATAAAGAAAATAAGACTGAATATCTGCATTATTGTTGTTTACGGTATCATAGACGCTGTCAACCACGAGATTATTTCAGAGAAAAACTTTTTAAGCAAGAAAATGATTGAAAGCAGGCCTTCAGATTCATCAACCACAGAATCACACCGTTAAGTAAAACCTGAGTGCATCCTTGTGGAGAAAGTCCTATACATTATCTAGAGTGGATATAAAAAGTTTACACACCCTGTTAAAATTGGAGGGTTTTTTTTAATGTAAAAAAATAAAAAAATAATAAATTCATGTCAGATCATTTTCTACCTCAAATGTGATACAGCAATAAACAGGATTCAATTAAGAAATGTTTTAGGAGAAAAATAATAAGAATAAAAATACAATAACCTGGATGCACAAGTGTGCACACCTTTTTTTTTCTAATGGGACATGTGACTGTCCTCAGAATTCACCAATCACATTCAAACTCATGTTCAAAAGTAATTATCATCAACCTGTGATCAATGAAGGGATTCTGATGAACTCCAGATCAAGATCAGCTGTTTCCGTAAGATTTTCTTGACATCTTCTTTGTTTCATTTGACTGCTGGAGCCAGGATTTACAAAGAACTTACAAAATCTGGACAGGATCTCATTGTTGAAAGGTATGACACAGGAGAGGAGTACAAAAAAAAATTCCAGCACCGGAATGGAATGAAGGCCATCATCAAAAACTTTGACTTGACTCAATATAGATAAATCATGGTTCGCTTCCAATACCAATCTGTCTTGGCAAAACAGAACAAAACAAAACAGCCAGCCTCTGTTAGAGAGCTGAAGATGAAACAAATTCATTTTCCAGCATGATATCAACCCAAGCATGAATCCAAGTCAGCAAAGGAATGGCTTCAAAAGAAGAAGATCAACATTTTGGAATCTTCCAGTTAGATCCCTGATCAAAATCCAATCGATAACATGTGGAAGGACTTGAAGAAGGCTGGGCATACGAGATCTTCTCACACTTTGATACATATGGAGCATTTTTGCAAGGAAGAGTGAAATAAATTTGCCAAATCATGATGATTAAGTTGGTAGACTCTTAACCAAACAAGGCAGACTGCTGTATTGTAAGCTAAAGGTGCTTTAACCAAGTATTACTTCAGGGGTGTGCACACTTATGCAAAACAGTTATTAAAAGTTTTTTCTTTTTCTTTTTTCCCCCCAAAATTCTATTTGTATTTCAGTTGAATTTTGTTAGCTGCTATATCACATTAAAGGTGAAAAATAATCTGATATGATTGATGTTGGTTTCATTTTTTACATCATGAAAAGCTGCAAAATTAATAGATGTGTGTCGACTTTTATATTCACTGTAGTGACATGAGAACAAAAACGGACTTTTGCGTTTTTGTTTCAGACCGTCCCCGTGTAAAGTGGGCCTCAAATCCGATCTTTTCGCCCATATGTGACCTGTATCCGATCTTTTATTGACAATATGAACGACACAGATCCGATTTTTTTAAATCCGGCCCAGGCCGTTTGGATATGTGGTGCTAATTCCGATTCCTATCCGCTCTTTTCATATGCGACTTCAGTCTGAACCGCCAGGTCGCATTCATCCGACTTACACGTCATCAACAAGCCACAAACGTCACTATTCTGCGCTGAAGTAGGCGGCGGGTCTCTCAAAAAAGTTACAACAACATGGCGCATAATCACGGGCGCAGATAGAGGGTGGGACGAGTCATATTTAAATTCACCTCGCTCGGTCCCCCCACTTATAGGGAGGAAAAAACGTCTATGCTGTCTTTCTTTGCATAAGGCAAACCTCACGGAAAAATCAAAAGACTAATTACCATTCGGTTTATTGAGGTGCACAGCAGTGTATACATAGTTGCAACAACTCACATAAAACAAAGACTGATATTCGGTTGGTTGAGCTGCGCAGACTGCACAGGTTGCGAGCTCGAGCTTGGTTGCTATGGTTACTAACAACAAGTTTGACAGGCATATCGGGGTTGGTTTGCTGGCAGCTTTGTCCCCCCCCCAGTTTTTTGTCCCCCCCCCCAGTTCAAAAAACGTATCTGCGCCCCTGCGCATGACATCAATGCGAGGGACGCTTCGGGCTGTGAAGGTTCTGAATCTTCTCAATGGAAGGACGCAGAGGTTAGGGAGCTGATTTCCATTTGGGGGGATACAGCTATTCAAGCTAGATTGGATGGGTCATACCGCAACCGGGCGGTTTTACTTCCGTAAACACTGGCCATGCTCACTGCGTGTGACGTCGTCGTATCCTGCAGTGCGCATGCGGAACACTTTTAGGTCGCTTTTCGTTCATACTGAGGATCACATACAAGTCGCATATATTTGTTAATGTGAACGACCTCACAAAAAAATCGGAATTGAGCATTAAGCCTTGCAGTGTGAACGTAGCGTATGTGTTCTATGGGTGATAATATCCTGTCATGACTTCCAGACACTTTGAAACGAGAGAAAAACATCACCTGAGATAAACCCCAGCGTATGTAATTCAGACCCTCCAGGATGTTGTGATTTGCAACTTCAACGCAAATTCAACCAATCCCCGCGAATTCAGGGCGGTGTTGCAATTATATCCAATCACTGCAACTTTCCCGCAAATTTGACCAATCGTTGGCGTCGTCTTGAGGTGACGTCGACAAACTACCTTCCGCCTTACTTCCGTGTATACGTTCAAGAAAAGCAGCATGTGTGCAGTGTTGCCAGATTGGGCGGTTTTAAGTGCATTTTGGCGTGTTTTTTTTTTTTTTAACATATTTTGAGCTGGAAAACGTCAGCAGTATATGGCAACACTGCATGTTGTTTAAATTCTGTTACTGAAAGTGTGTTATGTTTACAGTGAAGGACTGTGTGCACTTTACATTATTTTTTACTTAATACAAGAAATTAATGGATGCCAACATTTTTGCCAAAATGTTATTTTATTTTCCATTGTTTAGGCAGCTTCAGCATCATACTGTGAGATTCTGTTCAAATTGTTTTTTTCTTCTATGAAGCCTGAGCCATTTATTTTATTAGTTTATAATTATTGTTTAATTTAGTCTTCAGGAGAGACTGCCTGCACACAGTACTAGTATTAATAGTTTTTTTTTCTTACATGAAAGCTGAGGCATTTATATTATATTTTAAGGTAACTTCATGTTGTGCTGTGAGGTTCTCTGCACTTTAACTTTTGAACCAACAGGTGCATTTGGATAAGTAAAGCCTATTTTTCTGCATTTTTGTAGTCCTGGTAATCTTTTATATTGGTAAAGTTGTTTATAGGACCATTTCTCAGTGTCTTTGTTTTTTTAATCAATAGTTTTTCAGTAATAACTTAATATTTAAAATATCACTCAATTTTAATCACAAAAAGAGAAAATCGCAACAATTTCTCGCAAATTTCACTTCTTCCTGCAATGAAATCACAACAAAAACCTACAAAACACCACAACTTTCATCGCAATTTTTTGGAAAACCCCCTGCAACATCAGACATTTTAGCCAGCAACAATCACAACAAAGGCCTGCGGAATCCTGGGGGGACTGAATGGTATGTCCTTCACTACACTGGCTTTCAACTATATGTAAGCTAACAATGTGATTCATTCAGCATTACTGAGGACTTTTAGAACAGCAATATTATGGCAGCGGGGTCGTGGTCAAGCGTCGGTCTGTGACCGGAGGGTGGAGTCAGGGAAGGTAAGTGGCAGAATCACTGCACCTGATGTTAATTAATGTGTTTGTGTGTCTTCCCCAGTGACCGCACCTTATTTAAGGAGAGAGAGCGGAGAGGCAAGAAGAGGTTGTCTGCTGTCCTACCATCGGGACAGCCGCCAAATGGTCCTCCACCAGCTCGATTGCCTGATCCAGTGACGCCGGGCGGTGGCACTGGATCCACTCTGCGGTTCCTGCTGGTAAGCGCGCGATGAACTGCTCCAGTACTGCCTGGTCGATGATTCCCTTGGTGTCGCGGTTGTCGGCCCTCAATCACCGCCAGCAGGCGTCCCGGAGTTGCTGGCCAAACGCGAACGGCCGGCCGACTTCCTCCAAGCGCAAAGCGCGGAAGTGCTGTCGTTGTTGCTCGGGGGTGCGCCCCACACGCTGGAGGACAGCCCGGCAAAGGTCCGCGTAGGCCGGTCAGCGGGGAGCTGTAGCGCAGCCAGCTGCGCCTCTCCCGTTAGAAGGGGGAGGAGGCGCGCTGCGTGCTGTTCCACCGGCCACCCCGAGGTCTCTGCTACCTGCTCAAAGAGCGTGAGAAAGGCCTCGGGGTCGTCCTGCGGGCCCATCTTCATTAGGGTGAGGTGTGAAGGGCCCGCGGCAGTGGAGTTGGTGGACCCCGCCGACGCGAGGAGGTACTGGAACGGCTGTCAATCTTCCTGCTGAGCCAACACCAGGGCCTCGAACTGTTGTTCCTGCTCCTTCCGGAAGGCGACTAGCGCCTGGTGCTGGCTTTGCTGGGCCGTGGCAAGTGCGTGGACCAGGTCGGCGAAAGGGGAGGACTCCATAGGGCTGTTCTGCTTCTGCGCTCCAAGCTCCCGGGTTTCGGCACCACTGTGGCAGTTCGTATGAATGGGCGGAGCACAGAAGACGGCAGGACAGAGCTAAGGTTGGTAAACCTTTTTATTTTCAATGCTTTTCAGTGGTCTCTCACTTAATAACACACAGATGCACGCACACACAACCGGCGTCTGGTTCGGGGGAGAGCTCCCTCTGCTCTCTCTCTCTCTCTCTCTCCTTAAATAGGGCGCGGTCACTGGGGAAGACACACAAACACATTAATTAACATCAGGTGCAGTGATTCTGCCACTTACCTTCCCTGACTCTGCCCTCCAGTCACAGACCGCCGCTTGACCACGCCCCCGCTGCCACAGATATCAAGTTAATTACCTTTTTTTTTTGTATCCACAGGTATGCAGCTCATACAGGTCCAACAGGACCCAAGGGACCTGGTTCTGTCCAAAGGCTCATCGCTGAAGGTCACCTGCTCGATAACCAGCACGAGTAATCCAAACCTATACTGGTACCACTGGAATGAAACAGCAGGGTTCACACTGGTCTTCACCTCAAGCCACTGGTTCAGTGAATCCTGCCAGTGAGGGTCAGTTTAAATCTCACAGACCTGATTGGCTTCAGATCATTCTGGAGTCTGATGGAGTGAGTGAGATCGGATCTGCAGTGTGGTACTGTGCAGCCAGTCCCCACAGCATCAGTGTCATCACAGAGCTGTACAAAAACCACATCTTCTTAAGCTTGGGTTTTATGCTCAAATACACAGTATTGTATACCTTTTTTAAATTGCTCATCAGTACAATACTTTAACTGATAGAGGTTTTATAGATCTATAAAGTCACATGTTTGCTTTATTGAAATATTCAAAAGTTAGTGTCATCTGCATTTTTCCCAATTTATCTTTTTTCATTCTTTCTTAAAGTTTCTTCAATAATTGCTTGTCCAATAAAGCAATAAGGAAAATGTACACAATATTTGTATTGTTGTTTAAAGTATCATACACGCTGTCAAGCACGAGATTATTTCAGAGAAACTCTTTAAGCAAGAAAATGATTGAAAGCAGGCCTTCAGATTCATCAACCACAGAATCACACCGTTAAGTAAAACCAGAGTGCATCATTGTGGGGAAAGTCCTATACACTGCGTAGAATGGATATAAAAAGTTTACACACCCCCTGTTAAAATTGGAGGGTTTTTTTAATGTAAAGAAATCATGTCAGATCTTTTTCTACCTTAAATGTGATATAGAAATCAACAAAATTCAAGTACAAAAAAAAAAAAAAAGTTTTAGGAGGAAAAAATATACAATAACCTGGATGCATAAGTGTGCGCACCTTTTTCTAATGGGACATGCGACTGTCCTCAGAATTCACCAATCACATTCAAACTCATGTTCAAAAGTAATTATCATCAACCTGTGATCAGTGAAGTGATTCTGATGAACTCCAGATCAAGATCAGCTGTTTCTGTAAGATTTTCTTGACATATTCTTTGTTTCATTTGTCACATTATCAAGAACAGGACCTCCCTCTGAAATTGATGAAAAGACAAGAGCTTGGCAATGTTAAAAGAGGTGCAGGAATATATTGCTAGTACTTCTCTATCTCTTCATGTGAGAACGATCTCATATATTCTTCACATATCTAGGCTATGGAGTAGGGTGGCTCGACTGACGCTGTTTCTCACAATAAAGGAAAGCACCCAAGCCTGCCTAAATCACCCAAAGCCATATGGCAAAATGTGCTATGGTCTGATTTTTTTTTGGGGGGGGAGGGACAAAACACACAAGACAACTCATCACCCAAAGGACACCATTTCCATGGTGAAGCATGGTGGTGGTAGCATCATGCTGTGGGGCTGCTTCACTTCAGCTGAGATTGGGACTTTAATCAACAGACAGGAATCATGGTTTGCTTCAAATACCAATCTGTCTTGGCAAAACAAAACAGGCAGCCTCTGTTAGAGAGCTGAAGATGAAACAAATCCATTTACCAGCATGATATCGACCCAAGCATGAATCGAAGTCAGCAAAGGAATGGCTTCAAAAGAAGATGATCAACATTTTGGAATGTTCCAGTCAGATCCCTGATCAAAATCCAATCGATAACATGTCGAAGGACTTGAAGAAGGCTGGGCACACGAGATCTTCTCACACTTTGATACATATGGAGCATTTTTGCAAGGAAGAGTGAAATAAATTTGCCAAATCATGATGATTAAGTTGGTAGACTCTTAACCAAACAAGGCAGAGTGCTGTATTGTAAGCTAAAGGTGCTTTAACCAAGTATTACTTCAGGGGTGTGCACACTTATGCAAAACAGTTATTAAAATTTTTTTCTTTTTCTTTTTTTTCCAAAAAAATTCTATTTGTATTTCAGTTGAATTTTGTTAGCTGCTATATCACATTAAAGGTGAAAAATAATCTGATATGATTTAAGTTGGTTTCATTTTTTACATCATGAAAAGCTGCAAATTTAATAGATGTGTGTCGACTTTTATATTCTGTAGTGACATGGGGAGAGAGAGAGAGAGAGAGAGAGTGTGTGTGTTCCATGGGTGATAATATCCTGTCATGACTTCCAGACACTTTGAAACGAGAGAAAAACATCACCTGAGATAAACCCCAGCGTATGTAATTCTCCAGCTGTGACGCAGGGTGAACTCGCACAGGGTCCCACCCCATTGCTCAGTAACAGCCTGTTTCAGCACAGAGCCTGAGTTACTACAACTGCTACTGCATGTTGTCCTAATGATCATGGTGCATTTGCATTTAGCTCTTTTTATTCTGATAGTACACTGGCTTTCAACTATATGTAAGCTAACAGTGTGATTAATTCAGCATTACTGAGAACTTTTAGAACAGCAATCTCATCTCATTATCTGTAGCCGCTTTATCCTGTTCTACAGGGTCGCAGGCAAGCTGGAGCCTATCCCAGCTGACTACGGGCAAAAGGCGGGGTACACCCTGGACAAGTCACCAGGTCATCACAGGGCTATATGGAGTTTTTTTAATGTTAAAAAAAAAAAATCACGTCAGATCAATTTCTACCTCAAATGTGATACAGCAATAAACAGGATTCAAGTAAGAAGTGTTTCAGGAGAAACATAATAATAATAAAAATACAATAACCTGGAAGCATAAGTGTGCACACCTTTTTTTTTTTTTTATAATGGGACATGTGACTGTCCTCCGAAATCACCAATCACATTCAAACTCATGTTCAAAAGTAATTATGATTAACCTGTCATCAGTGAAATGATTCTGATGAACTCCAAATCAAGATCAGCTGTTTCTGTAAGATTTTCTTAACATCTTCTTTGTTTCATTTGACTGCTGGAGCCAGGATTTACAAAGAACTTACAAAATCTGTATAGAATCTCATTGTTGAAAGGTAGAGGAGTACAAAAAATTTTCCAGCACCATGGAATGGAATGAAGGCCATCATTAAGAAGTGGAGAAAATTGAGCACCACAGTGACATGATCAAGAACAGGACCTCCCTCTAAAATTGATGAAAAGACAAGACAAAAACCTATCAGGGACGCTGCCAAGAGAGCTTGGCAATGTTAAAAGAGGTGCAGGAATATATTGCTAGTACTTCTGTCTCTCTGCATGTGACAACAATCTCTCGTATTCTTTATATATCTAGTCGACAGAGTAGGGTGGCTCGACTGACTCTGTTTCTCTTCTATTTTTAGACATGTTTACTTCTTTTTTGATTCAGGAGCTTGGTAGCAAATTTGAATTTCCCTCCGGGGATTAATAAAATAATTCTGATTCTGATTTTTCACAATAAAAGAAAGTACCCAAGCCTGCCTAATTCACCCAAAGCCATATGGCAAAATGTGCTATGGTCTGATAAGACCAAGGTAGTGTAGGTACAACAGCGCCACAGTCCCGCATAAGAACTACAGATCCCATCAACTGTGGGTGGTAAAAGAGAGCAACTGGACTTGCTTGAAGATTCTTGAAGACGTTTCACCTCTCATCCGGAAGGCTTCTTCAGTTCTGTCTGACTAGTAGGGAGTATCAGGTATTTATCCTCTCATGGATTAAAAGCTCATCTACGGTGCATACCTGTCAACTTTGAGGTTTGAAAAAAAGGGATATTTCCCAGATTTTTAACTCAAAATAAGGGAAAATTTCGGAAAGTCAAACTTTCCGAAAATTTCGGAAAGTCGGTAATCGAACTGACTTTTCTTCACAAAATTAAATTCGTCCTGCCATTTGGGCAAGTAGCGGCAATACACCTTTTTTGATTTTGCCTCACTCCTTTCTTTATTCAGGTGACCAGACACAGGTGCCCTGTGTCTGGTCGGAGTTTTATCGCACCGCTCCTGTGAAGGACGGCCCCATGAGGACAGTTGAGGGTTACACCTGTTAAAACTGTTAATATTATGGTCAGGCTGTCTGTTGTTGCCCAAATGAGGATGGGTTCCCTTTTGAGTCTGGTTCCTCTCGAGGTTTCTTCCTCATGTCGTCTGAGGGAGTTTTTCCTTGCCACCGTCACCACAGGCTTGCTCATTGGGGATAGATTAGGGATAAAATTAGCTCATGTTTTAAGTCGTTCAAATTCTGTAAAGCTGCTTTGCGACAATGTTTATTGTTAAAAGTGCTATACAAATAAACTTGATTTGATTTGATATTCATGTCTCTAGTCTCGCCGTCTACTGAAACTCGCTGCCTGAGGACAGTGCTTGAAGTGGAAAAAAAGAAGTGCAGGAACCCTGATTTTCTGACAATGCCATTCCGGTCATTCAAATAAGTTCAAATTTTTTAACTGAAAATTTCAGTTTTTGTATTGCCGTCACGCATTTTGCAAAACTTGGCTCATAAGGACAATGCTCTACTCTTTTCATCTGTTGTTGTGCTACAGTATTTGTTGCTTGAACAGATGTGTTTTCACAATGACTCTCTGAGATATTATTTTTGAACGAAGTGGCTTGGTTTGTAGACAGCTGGAGTAAAAACAAATCAGAACTAAGAACCACAACCATATTGTCAAGTTGTGGATGATTTTCCCCAGTTTTGTGCCCCAACTTCAAAAGAGCTTTGATCACACAAGGAACACTCAGTTTTTCCCCTTTTTTGTTTTTTATTGAAGTTCAAAGGTGATGAAGGGGTTGATTAGGGCTTGATTAGGTTGATAACCTTAAGAACAACAGAAAAACATTGCATCATTTTAAGTTTAAACTAATAAAAACAAGTCATCACAACATTACTTTAAGTTTCAAAAATAAAAAAAATGAGTAATTAGTGCACGTATTGCACTAAAAGAAAAGCAAAAGAAGGTTTAACACCTTTAAGTTTACTAATCACATACAAACACCTTTAAGTTTAACTAAGTTCACTAATCACCAAACCGCTCTCACGGTGCGCTCACTGGATGCGACCCAGCGCACGGAAAGGACGCGGCCAATAACAAGAAGGCGCTGCTCAACGCGCTGCGCACAGCTGCTCAGCTCGCGCTGATTTTTTGGCGAAGCGTGATAAAGGCTGTACAGCTTGTCGAAGAAGATCTTAAAGTTGTTCATGCCATTGATCTGCTTTAAAACATCCCCAACTGCTAATTCAAGCCTGTGGTTGAGGCAGTGCCAGACAAACAAATGGGGAAACTTCGCACACAACTGCGCTGCCACTCCGGTGAAAATAAAGAAGTGCAGGAACGCAGTTCCGGTGCGTTCCGGCCCACTTCAAGCCCTGCCTGAGGAAAGAATTACGACTATCTTTTAGTTTTGTGAGAGGTTCCGAGCAGTGACCTTGGTCAGACTAGCGCTATGGTTCTGACAGTCTTCTTCACAGACATGCAATTAAAATCAATGTGTAATTACTAGACTGCCACCTGCTGTACTGGAGAGGGCGGGGACGTGAATTCATGGCCCGACTTCCTGCTGTAAACTCCTGTCAGAGGCGCGTCATGAATTCTGGACCTACCGACTTTTTTATATTGTGAAAATACGGGATATTTTCGGGAAAATAAAAAAACGGGAAGACAGCGGGAAATAAGTCAAAATAAGGGATTTCCCGGGAAAAACGGGAGGGTTGACAGGTATGCTACGGTGTCGTTAAGTCATCCTGTTGGTGTGGGTCACTGGGGGCTGGATGTGAACGGCCTCGAGAGTCGTTAGGGTGATCAATGGATTGCCCGTTAAGGTGATCAATGGAATGCTGATTCTCTCTGTCCTCTTGTGAGTCACTGAAAACAGCTGGGTTTTGGTGTGCATTCAGGCCCTGTCCACACGGCAACGGATTCAGGTGAATCTGATAAAATTTTTTATCGTTTCGGCTGGGCGGCACGGTGGTGTAGTGGTTAGCGCTGTCGCCTCACAGCAAGAAGGTCCGGGTTCGAGCCCCATGGCCGGCGAGGGCCTTTCTGTGTGGAGTTTGCATGTTCTCCCCGTGTCCGCGTGGGTTTCCTCCGGGTGCTCCGGTTTCCCCCCACAGTCCAAAGACATGCAGGTTAGGTTAACTGGTGACTCTAAATTGACCGTAGGTGTGAATGTGAGTGTGAATGGTTGTCTGTGTCTATGTGTCAGCCCTGTGATGACCTGGCGACGTCCGGGGTGTACCCCGCCTTTCGCCCGTAGTCAGCTGGGATAGGATCCAGCTTGCCTGCGACCCTGTAGAACAGGATAAAGCGGCTACAGATAATGAGATGAGATGAGATGAGATGAGATGAGATCGTTTCGGCCTGGTGTCCACATGGCACCGGCGTTTTGGGTGCCCCACAACGATATTTTTTGAGAACGGGTCCCAGAGTGGAAAAATCTGGCAACGGCGCCATTGCAAAGTTGTCTGGATGAGTAGAACGGATTTGTTTACGATGACGTCACAACCACATGACTAGAACAAGCAGCACTCTCGCTGTTTTGTATGAACCACTGCATTGCATTCACTTTTGTATACAGCTTTTCTTTTAAATAAACAAGTAACTGAACCATTTCTTGAATTTCTTTTTTTTATTGGATAAGACTGCTTTTCAAAATGTTCACACACAATATAAAAAGTTATATAAATTATATAAAAATGCTTTTCAAAATGTTCACACACAATAAGAAAATTGTTATATAAAACTATGCACACTAATAAAACTAATTTGTGACCCCTCACCGAATCCAGGGACACATGTCGGCCGAAACGAATCCGAGATAATCGCAAAAGAAGCATTTTTTTTTCGAAATTTGTGATTTTTGTTTTTTTTCATCATGTGCAAGTTGAGATCTTGAAGAATGCAATCAGTATTTCAGATAATAGATTGTTTTGTTGGAAAAGCATACATTTTTTTGTTGCAAATTGTCTCGTTTTTGTCAGGACTGTAGCCTGCTGGGGGGTGTGGGTAAATTACCATATGGGCCATTCACATGATGATTTAAGTCATTTGTTTTTTTTTTTCTGCGAATCAGCTGTATGATCCGAGTTGAGCGCATGGCTACTTAACTGCATACAGGCGTGTGATTTCACTATGGAATGAGTTACTAAACAGAGCGCAGAGGAGCTGACACACCGCGAAGCAAACAGACACACGGTATTTACATCGGAGATCACCATTTCTAGCAAAAAAAAAAAAAACGCAACCTCGTTTTCCAGATTGAATGGAATACTTAAATGATTGGATGATACACGGACCGTTCTAGGATTACATTCCATCGGAGGCATTGGTGTGTGCAAGGCGCCGTTTCTCTTTCTGATGGGGTAAGTTTATTAATCTAAGGCTGTGTGGTTATTTTTGCATGTAACGGAGAGTGTTGTGGTTTGGTTAAGCCTAGGTCACAACCGGACGTACGATTTTTTGGCCGTGTGATTTTTGGCGTTTCCCAAATCGCTGTGGTTTTTTTTTTGTTCACGGAGAAAGATGCGCGTTGGCCGTAAGTTTGTCTTGCAACCTGAAAAAAACGTAAGCGCCTGTAGAGTTTGTTTGACATGACAAAGAACCTCTGCGGCCGGTCTGTGGCTCGAAAATCAGCACATCACACGCGCGCTCTCGTGCGTTTCATGCGCGCTCTCCGTGTGTTTCTTGCGTTTTTTGCATGTAGACCGGCTGTAGGAGCGCGTACTGTACGGCCGGTTGTGACCGAGGCTTTACATGAAACTAGTGTTGTGTTAGTTGTGTCATCATTGTGCTATCTTTCTTTCTTACGGTGTGAGTAATTTTTCAACCACAAAACGTTAAAGTATACTTTAGGACTTATTTTTGTACTTCATAATTGTGTTGGGCATACTTTTCATGGAAGAAAAATTGACGTGGTGATCTTTGTTTACATGAAAGTAGTATCGTGCTAGCTCGTAGGGGGTAGGGCTTTCCTTAATGTCATGCAAATGAGCACCATTATGTGCCCGCCCTACACCCAGAGTAGCTGAGATGGAAAACTTTGAGGGCGATTTTCTCCCCTTTCTGTTTTAAGAAGTATACACTTTCAAAAGGCCACACATTCTTCAAATATTGTCAGATCTCCACATGGAAGGCATCATTGGAAAGCTTAGAAACTGTACTTTCTGAATCTGTCAATAACTCAAAATGCCCCCGGGCCGACATGTGTCCCTGGATTCTGTGATCTGCCACATTTGTACACACAGAAGGCACGATTTCCTCGCGTAGTCACAGCCATCTTCTTGTTGTTGTGTGTTTGTTCCTGACAGTGCTTCACACCTGGTAGAAGAAGGGGTTTATGCGCATGCGTCTACTTCTTCTATTGTTCTGGTGTCTCCGATGGGACCGTCTTACAGTGCCCCTAGAGGTGTGGCATGTGTATTGCATCGTTTTCAGCAAGCGTTGTGTTGCCATATGTACCTGATATTTTACTGATCCGTTGCCCATGTGGACGCGATATTTTTTTTAATAAAATCTCGTTGCCGTTGTCGTGTGGATGTAGCCTCAGTTGTCTGGGAAGTGTGCCAAGGACTGCATTGTAGGTGGCTGATAATTGATGTCTTAGACCCCCACCTCTGTTCAGTGATGGCCGTTCCAGGTTGACAAAAATGGCTTCTTTAACTCCTCACTCATACCAACGATCCTCTCTGGCTAAAATGCGTACGTTGCAATCCTGAAATTAGTGTCCTTTGTTGTTAAGATGAAGGTAGACAGCAGAGTCCTGGCCTGAGGAACTGGCTCTCCTGTGTTGAGCCATACGCCTGTGGAGCGGTTGTTTAGTTTCTCCAATATACGAGTCCGTGCATTCCTCACTGCACTGAATTGCATACACTACGTTGTCCTGTTTGTGTCTGGGTATTCTGTCCTTAGGGTGGACCAGTTTCTGCTTCAGGGTGTTACTGGGTCTGAAATGTACCGGAATGTTGTGTTTGTAGAAGATCCTCCTGAGTTTCTCAGATAGACCAGAAATGTAGGGAATGACAATGTTCTTGCGTTTGTTCCTGTTATCCTCCTTGTCCGTTATGTTCCTTTTTCTGCTCTTGAAGAAAGACCAGTTCCTCAGGCCAGGACTCTGCTGTCTACCTTCGTCTTAACAACAAAGGACACTAATTTCAGGATTGCAACGTACGCATCTTAGCCATAGAGGATCGTTGGTATGAGCGAGGAGTTAAAGAAGCCATTTTTGTCAACCTGGAACGGCCATCACTGAACAGAGATGGGGGTCTAAGACATCAATTATCAGCCACCTACAATACAGTCCTTGGCGCACTTCCCAGACAACTGAATGCACACCAAAACCCAGCTGTTTTCAGTGACTCACAAGAGGACAGAGAGAATCAGCATTCCATTGATCACCCTAACGACTCTCGAGGCCGTTCACATCCAGCCCCCAGTGACCCACACCAACAGGATGACTTAACGACACCGTAGATGAGCTTTTAATCCATGAGAGGATAAATACCTGATACTCCCTACTAGTCAGACAGAACTGAAGAAGCCTTTCGGATGAGAGGTGAAACATCTTCAAGAATCTTCAAGCAAGTCCAGTTGCTCTCTTTTACCACCCACAGTTACTATGACCTGGATGACTGAGAATCTTCACAGACATCCCATCAACCAACTTCCGCGTTGACTTACGTCACGCCTGGGTGGGATCACCTATGTTACTTCCTCCATGAGCTCATAAGTGACTCAAACACAGTCCGTCTAAGAACTACAACTCCCATCAACTAACTTCCGCGGTGACCTACGTCACGCCTGGGCGGGATCACCTACGTCACTTCCTCCATGATCCTATAAGTGACCCGGAAATCCACCATACTTCCTCTTTGGCTCTGCAACCACGCGGGAACAGACATAAAGAGGCACTCTCTCATCGGACCGTCCAAAACCACGACTTCTTTCTTGCAAGAAGAAAGATTCAGCGCGTTTTTTTCTGTTTACCATTGGCCACGGTAGAACTACTTGAATCGCGCGATCTAACTCAGATGAGTTACAACCGGTTTTTATTCGTATTATAGTAACATACGACTGCCGCCCAAAGCAGTTAATTTAAAGTTAGAAGCGACCGGATTCCTTCTAGCTAAAAGCGCTGTGCACACTGTTTGATCAGAGACTTCTTTTCTTCACGAATGACAACGCGTCGGACCAAGAAATTCTCTGTGCTTCATGGAGGCCTCCACAAACTGTGACACTCTGTCTCTCCAGAACCTCTCCTCATAATCTTGCGTCGAGGCAAGATACTGAAGTAAGATTGGCCTTTTGGGCAAAAAGACTAGTCTTAGGAATTAGCTTTATTAAGTAGTGTGAATTTAAACTCAGGAACGGTTTAATTGTGTACACTGTAGACACTCGGTGTTGAATTGATTATTGTTCTATTTGCGTTGATCTCTCAATTGTTTAATAGATAGGCTTTTGCATGCTCTCTACTCCTTCCTAACACCTTTATTTTCATTATTACACATATTTTGACCTCATCAAGATTTCAGTGGATTTAGTAAATGTTATAAGCTAGTGGAATTAGCGACCACGGCTAATTTGTTTTGTCACCTTCGCTAGCAACCTAGAGTTAATTCTTTTGTTCCCACCACGTGGTCACACTCACCCAGAGTTAATTCTTTTGTTTAGACCACAGGCCTCACAAACACACCTTAGCTAGCAACCCAGAGCTAATTCTTTTGTTGGAGGCCACAGGCCTCACACACACACACACACACACACACACACACACACACACACACATGCTCCCATATATACACATACCTCACTGTTTGCTGAAGATTTCAACTGCTATTATTCAATTTTATCTTTGTTATAATAAATTCAATTAATTGTTAAACTGTGTCTGTGTTGCTTCTATATTCTTTGAAGTACCCAATCTCAAAGAATTCCAAGGTGCATATGAGTTGTGTAATACGGTAAGTGATCATAATAATTTGGAATATACCATAATTTAGCTGTTTGGTAATTTATTATTAAGCACCAAAATTAAAGGTATTATTTAATGAGACTGATTCAATGAGACTGATTTAATGAGATTATTAATGAGACTGATCACTTAATTACAAATTGCACCTACTGTACAGTAGAATGTTGTAGGCATAATTCTGATATGTTTGAGGGAAAAACAAAACAAAACACACAAGACAACTCACCACTCAAAGAACACCATTTCCATGGTGAAGCATGGTGGTGGCAGCATCATGCTGTGGGGCTGATTCACTTCAGCTGAGAATGGTGCTTGAATCAATGTAGAGGAATCATGGTTCACTCCAAATACCAATCTATCTTGGCAAAACAAAACAAAACAAACCATCCAGCATCTGTTAGAGAGCTGAAGATGAAACAAATCCATTTACCAGCATGATATCGACCCAAGCATGAATCCAAGTCAGCAAAGGAATGGCTTCAAAAGAAGATGATCAACATTTTGGAATGTTCCAGTCAGATCCCTGATCAAAATCCAATCGATAACATGTGGAAGGACTTGAAGAAGGCTGGGCACACGAGATCTTCTCACACTTTGATACATATGGAGCATTTTTGCAAGGAAGAGTGAAATAAATTTGCCAAATCATGATGATTAAGTTGGTAGACTCTTAACCAAACAAGGCAGAGTGCTGTATCTGGGCTGCCAACTCTCATGCAATGAGCGTGAGACACACGCATTTGACTGTCTTCACACGCTCACACGCCATACCTCCGATTTCTCATGCTAGAAAAAAAATCTAGTTTATCTATCTGATCTAGGCTACCCATTGCGTCGTGCCAACCACTTGCGATCGATCAATTATGCCTTACGCATGGCTAAACAGGCAGAGAGGTGTTCCCTTCTGTACACACTCCCCTTTGGTAGGTGGCGCATCTAATGATGCTGCACTCACCGGAAGTTCGATAATTGCCTACCGTCAATTTAGAGGAAGAGGAGGGAGAAGAAGGTATCCGAGTTGAAGACGAGTGTCTCAGACAGGTTTGTACATATGCACGCCAATGTGTGGCATTACTGGCGTAATTATGAACTTATATAAAGTTTCTTAATCGTTTTAGCCTATAAGTGTTGTGAGAATATTTAATGCCATATCAAGAGCTGTGTACTAAGCATGATAAATCATTATAGGCCTACTGCCGTGCCACAGCCTCTATCTTCCCCAACAAGCAGCACGGGAGAGCACCTCCTAAGCACACGTTTATTAAGGCACATTTTTAGTTTGTTTACTGTATGTTATCATACTTTATGACTTTATTTGAAGCCATACTGGAAATGTTGTAAAATAAAGCAAGTAAAAGATAATATTACAAATGCAAGAAGAGCCATTAGCCACCATACCTATTGTTTATTTACAGGGTATTTATTTTTAATTATTTATGATGTATGTAATTGCTCAGTTAAAGTAAATAAAGCATGGTCACCTGTAATATCAAAGAACTTGACCATTTTGCTGTAGGCCTGCCTACCACTCAGAGCAGGTAAGATTCAGAATAAACACAAGAAACTTGTCCTCCAGGAAAAGGCATGTTGTTGTGACTGCGTAGATTTATTAAACCAACATGACTATTTGAATTCTTTCAAAGGTAAGATGTCCCGAAGGGTAAGACCACTGGCAGGACAAAAGTGGAATATTTTATTTTGACAGTCCAGCCAAGCCAGAAAAGGCAGACAGGACAGACAGAACAACAGACAGAAGAGCAAAAAACAGGGCAGACAGAAGAGCAGGTCTATAGGGCTACAGGAACATTGGCAGTCATCTGTAGTTTTCTAGTGTGGGGGCTTTTAAGCCAAAACTTGGTGCTTTTGTTGGCCACAAGCTGAAGGCCTGGCAAGTCAGGGTGTGTAAGAATGTAGGTATGGCACAGCAGGCCACTCCAAAAATCCACCAGAATGCAGGAACATCTACTAAATCCAAAATCTCAACCCCCCCCCCCCCCCCCATTGTCCATCTCCAGCTGGACGACCCACAAACAAAACACCAGAATGCAGGGGGACAAGTGAATATCAAACTGAATACAAAATTCCCACTTACTGCGTGGTGTGTGGAAAAATTTTGCCGTCGACCCCCCCCCCCAAAAAAAAAAAAAAAAAAAAATCTCACTCCAAGGAATTTTGAAAAGTTGGCAGCCCTGGCTGTATTGTAAGCTAAACGTGCTTTAACCAAGTATTACTTTAAGCTCATAGGCAAGGGTCGGAGGTGGAACGTAGATTATCAACTTTATTTTCTAGAAGAATGACCCAAAAAATGAATTCAATCTTCCTGATGTCTAATTTCTACCCTTAAATTGAATAAAATGGTTAAAATATACTGGTTTGTGCAAGTTCCAGAGGTTTGTTTACATCTCACTTACGCACACTTTTACTGCCGGGGGCAGTTGTTGTGATGTCATTCAAGGCAAACCGCCTGGGAGCAGTTCTGTGTTTACTTGCGAACCGAGCATACGTGTATAGACTTTGGTCGTGAGAGGTTGTGTAAAATGTCTGAAAGCGATAGCGATTTTGAAATAGGAACTCTCCAAATTGAATATCGAGAGGTGAAACCATATATGTATGAACCTATGGCTGTTGCAAAGCCATAGTGGATATAGGTAACGATTACTTGACAGTGTGCCGGTAGGCCACATTAGCCTGCCATCCGCAGCATTTCCCGGTGTCAGTATATCGGGCCTGACATCTCATCTCGTCTATCAGTGATTTTTTTTCAACTACCGAGCATTTAAATAAAAAAGGTAAAAATGTTTACCTCCTATCTTTTCCTTTTTGCTTGAGTGTTGCTGGTCAATTTCTTCTTTGACTGCTTGAATTTGTGTTCGAATTTTGTCGGAACAGCATCAGGTTTGAGCCTTCTCTGTCCGACACTGACACCTAAACTCTCCAACAGATGGGGATTCTTTAAAAATGAATTGTTGTCGAAGTGATCGGAGCACAGAGTGGAGTATTTACCCAGCTGCCAACCCTCTCGCTTCACACGCACAATCCACACTGTCCGCCTCTTCTCCTATTTCGGAAAAAGCCAACCCTCTGGCTTCCTGCGCACAATCCACTCTCTCTGCCTCTTCTCCTATTTCGGAAAAAGCCAACCCTCTGGCTTCACACACACAATCCACTCTATCC
Organism: Neoarius graeffei; assembly: GCF_027579695.1. Lineage (NCBI taxonomy): Eukaryota > Metazoa > Chordata > Actinopteri > Siluriformes > Ariidae > Neoarius > Neoarius graeffei. The sequence goes on from NC_083579.1 coordinate 71,604,964, forward strand.
ACCTCTTCTCCTCTTTCGGAAAAAGCCAACCCTCTGGCTTCACGTGCACAATCCACTCTCTCTGCCTCTTCTCTTCTTTTGGAAAAAGCCAACCCTCTGGCTTCACGTGCACAATCCACGCTGTCCGCCTCTTCTCCTCTTTCGGAAAAAGCCAACCCTCTGGCTTCACGTGCACAATCCACGCTGTCCACCTCTTCTCCTCTCTCGGAAAAAGCCAACCCTCTGGCTTCATGCTCACAATCCACTCTCTCCGCCTCTCCTCCTCTTTCGGAAAAAGCCAACCCTCTGGCTTCACGCGCACAATCCACTCTCTCTGCCTCTTCTCCTCTCTCGGAAAAAGCCAACCCTCTGGCTTCATGCGCACAATCCACTCTCTCCGCCTCTTCTCCACTCTCGGAAAAAGGTAAAAACTTCTTCCTGAACCGGTCCCATTGTTCCAGTTCACTGCACAACAATAAGGCATGTTTTTTCTTTGGAAATTCCCGAACGCACGTCTGCACTCAAGCCTAACGGCAATGCAGATAAACGGAAGTGGACTCAACTCAAGCGATTTGTTTGTCTTGAATGACATCATGCGCCGAGTGGTCACAAAAATCGCTGAGCAGAAATTCGCCATGATCCGCACCAACTTATTTTAATTATTACTTGTTAACAATCCTTCTTGGGACCAGAAGAAAATTACAGAGGTTTTTTTAACATATAAAGTTTCAAATGTGCATAAATTGAAAACCTTTGCCGAAGATCTTTAAGGGGTGTGCACGCTTATGCAAAACAGTTATTGTTAGTTTTTTCTTTTTTTCCAAAAAAATTCTATTTGTATTTTAGTTGAATTTTGTTAGCTGCTATATCACATTAAAGGTGAAAAATAATCTGATATGATTGATTTTGGTTTCATTTTTTACATCATGAAAAGCGGCAAATTTAATAGATGTGTGTCGACTTTTATATATACTGCAGTGACATGGAGAGAGAGAGAGAGAGAGAGTGTGTGTTCCATGGGTCCTGCCATGACTTCCAGACACTTTGAAACGAGAGAAAAACATCACCTGAGATAAACCCCAGCGTATGTAATGCTCCAGCTGTGACGCAGGGTGAACTCGCACAGGGTCCCACCCCATTGCTCAGTAACAGCCTGTTTCAGCACAGAGCCCGAGTTACTACAACTGCTACTGCATGGTGTCCTAATGATCATGATGCATTTGCATTTAGCTCTTTTTATTCTGATAGTACACTGGCTTTCAACTATATGTAAGCTAATAGTGTGATTAATTCAGCATTACTGAGAACTTTTAGAACAGCAATATCAGGCTAATTACCTTTTTTTGTATCCACAGGTATGCAGCTCATACAGGTCCAACAGGACCCAAGGGACCTGGTTCTGTCCAAAGGATCATCGCTGAACGTCACCTGCTCTATAACGGGCACTACTAACCCATATCTTTATTGGTACCATTGGAATGAAACATCAGGTTTCACACTGGTCTTCACATCTACAGTTACTGGTTCAGTGACTCCTGCCAGTGAGGGTCAGTTTAAAGCTCACAGACCTAATTGGCTTCAGATCATTCTGGAGTCTGATGGAGTGAGTGAGATCGGCTCTGCAGTGTGGTACTGTGCAGCCAGACTCCACAGCATCACAGTATCATCACAGAGCTGTACAAAAACCACAACATCTTCTAAAGCTTGGGTTTTATGCTCAAATACACAGTATTATATACCTTTTTAAATTGTTCATCAGTACAATACTTTAACTGATAGAAATTTTATGGAGCTACAAAGTCAGATGGTTGCTTTATTGAAATATTCTAAAGATATTGTCGTCTGCATTTTTTCCCAATTAATCTTTTTTCATTGTTTCTTAAAGTTTCTCAATTACTTGCTTTTGCACTAAAACAATAAATAAAGTAATAATGAATATTTGCATTATTGTTGTTTACAGTTGTGGCAGCGGGGGCATGGTCAAGCGTCGGTCTGTGACCGGAGGGCGGAGTCAGGGAAGGTAAGTGGCAGAATCACTGCACCTGAGGTCTATTAACGTGTGTTTGTGTGTCTTCCCCAGTGACCGCACCCTATTTAAGGAGAGAGCGAGAGCAGAGGGGAGCTCTCTCCCCAACCAAAAGACTAGTGTGTGTGCGTGCATGGCTGGGAGAGTGTTCAAGCTGAAAAGCTGAAAATAAAAAAAGAGTTTGGAACTTAATTCTGGGCTGCCGTCTTTCTGTGCTCCTCCCACTCATATGAACTGCCACAGTGGTGCCGAAACGCCTGTCGATCTTCCTGCTGCGCCAACACCAGGGTCTCAAACCGGTGCTCTTGCTCCTTCCGGAGGGCGACTAGCGCTTGGTGCTGGCTCTGCTGGGCCGTGGCGAGGGTGTGGACCAGCTCTGCGAAGGGGGAGGACTCCATGGGGCTGTTCTTTTCCTGTGCTCCATCCTGGGTTTTGGCACCACTGTGGCAGTTCGTATGAGTGGGAGGAGCACAGAAAGATGCCAGGCCAGAATTAAGTTCCAAACTCTTTTTTATTTTCAGCTTGAACACTCTCCCAGCCATGCACGCACGCACACACACTAGTCTTCTGGTTGGGGAGAGAGCTCCCCTCTGCTCTCGCTCTCTCCTTAAATAGGACGCGGTCACTGGGGAAGACACACAAACACACGTTAATAGACCTCAGGTGCAGTGATTCTGCCACTTACCTTCCCTGACTCCACCCTCCGGTCACAGACCGACACTTGACCACACCCCCGCTGCCACAACAGTATCTTGCTTACTTTTGCTTACTTGCTTAAGGCAGTCTGTCGTTGCCGACGATGACGTCACTCCTATGTGTCCGCACGTGTCCTGCTGTGGCTGATTAGACCAATTCTTGATTTGCATGTCCGTCCGCAGACGCCGCATGTGTGTTCACCTATGCTGTTTGGGGGCTGATGTCGCCGTCTTCTTCTCTCCTCGCACTGCTGATTGTAGCCGGATGTGAATGTGGCAGTTCCTGCAGCGCATTCCTGATGCCACCTGCTCCTGTTCGCAGCAATTTCCTCTAGGCGCTGAGGCTGCATGCCACATTTTTTAAGGTTTGCCTTCAGGTTGTCCTTGAAGCGTTTGTGCTGCCCTCCAACAGTTCATCTGCCATTGGAGAATTCCCCATACAGCATGTGTCTCGGCAGGCGGTTGCTGGGCATGCGGATGATGTGGCCAACGCATCTGAGCTGCCTCTGGAGGAGCAGTATTTCCAGTGGCTCGATATCAGCCCTGCGGCGAATCTCGGTGTGTGGAACCTTGTGCCACCACTTTAGTCCAAGTATTCTTTGGAGACATCTCGTGTGGAACTGCTCGAGCATGCGGATGTGCCACCTGTATGATGTCCAGGTCTCGCTAGCATATAGCAGAATTGACAGGCAGATGGCTTTGTACACTGCGACTTTTGTTTTGATTGTAAGGTCTTTGTTGAGGAATACCCTGCCCGCAAGTCTCCCAAAGGATGAGGAGGCAAGGCCGATGTGCCTCTGCACCTCATCTGTGATGTCACCTGTGATGCTGAGCAGCGATCCTAAGTAGGTAAATACTGGAACTTTCTTTAACGCTGTGTCTTTGATGGAGAACGTGGCAGGCTCTGTGCCTGGCTGACCCTGGTCCATAGCTTTGGTCTTGTCGCAGTTAATGAGAAGACCAGCTCGTGTGTAAGTGTCGTCCAGTATGTTTAGGTTTCTCTGAAGCCCTGCGGCTGTGGGGCCAGCAACGGCAGCATCGTCTGCGTATTGTAACTCCAGTATGTCCTTGTGTGTGACCCCTGTGTGAGCTTTCAGCCTGCGCAGGTTGAACAGGTTGCCGTCCAGCTGGTATATGAGAGAGATACAGTCCTCTGGCTTAATCCGCTGCTTAGCTGCCAGCATCACAGCGGCGAGGAACAGATTGAAGATCACTGGAGCGATAACACACCCTTGTCTAACACCTGTGCAGTCTTGGAAGGGGTCAGACTTGCTCCCACTGCCCAAGACCCTTACCATGGCTCCTTCATGCAGACCTTTGAGAACTGTCAGGAACTTGTCAGGGCAGCCAAATCTCTTGAGCACTTCCCACAGTCGCGGCCTGTTCACTGTGTTGAATGCCTTGGTTAAGTCTATAAAGACTATGCAGAGATCTTGGTGCTGCTCCCTGAACTTCTCCTGTACCTGTTTGAGTACGAAGATCATGTCGACGGTGCTGTGATCCTTTCTGAAGCCACACTGACTTTCAGGGAGGACCTCTTCTGCCATGGCCTTGATGAGTCTCAGAAGCATGATCCTTATGAGCACTTTGCCCGCACTCAACAAGAGTGAAATGCCACGACTGTTGCTACAGGTTGCTCTGTCTCCCTTCTTCTTGTAGATACTGACAAGGTCTGCATCTTTCCATTGCTGTGGGACACAGCCTGAGGTCCAGCAAGCAACAACGAAGGAGTGTAGACAGTGAGCAACTGCTTCGCCACCGTACCGAAGAATTTCACCAGGTACCTCATCAGGGCCTGCTGCCTTGTTATTTTTGAGGGAGTTCACCAATGATCGCACCTCTTCAAGTGTAGGAAGATCATCTAGGCTTTCCATTACTGGAAGCTTTGGGACATCATCCAGGATACTGTCATCGACTTCTGTGTGTCTGTTTAGGAGTTGTCTGTAGTGTTCTGCCCAGCGGGCCAGGATGGCGGATTTCTCAGTTATGAGAGTTGTTCTATCTGCGCTTTGGACAGGGAAGTGTGTGCCTCATCTCGGCCCATATGCAGCCTTGAGAGCACAGTAGAATTGTTGCTGGTTGCCTTTGTCTGCGTAGCCCTGTATTTCTGTGGCAAGGTGGATCCACCATTCATTTTTCATTTTCCTTAGTTCTCGCTGTACGTGGGACCGTACTTCAGCTAGCCTGGCTCTGTTGGCTGGAGATGGGTTCCTGAGGATAGTGGCATGAGCAGTGTGTTGCTCCGTTAGGAGGATACGTATGTCCTCCCTTTGTTCGTCAAACCAGTCTCTATTCTGTCTAGTAGTGGTGCCGATTACTTGGCATGAGGTGGTGTTAAGGGTGCTGGCCACTGCATCCCAGGCAGTGGTCAGCAGCTCTGTGTTGACAGATGTGTCTTCCAGCACTTGGGTAAGACGGCTGGCCAATGCCATTTGCAGTTCTTTTCTTTTGCCACTGTCTTCTAAGGCTTTTATGTTGAGTTTTCCAGCATGTGCCTTCTTGCGTATGTGTTTCTTGATGTTTAGTCCAAGTTTTGTGCATACCATTCTGTGGTCAGTCCATCCTTGTGCTCCTCTCATTACTCGTGTGATTTTAACGTCTTTCCGGTCACATTGTCGGACTAGGACTTAGTCCAGCATGTGCCATCTCTTTGACCTGGGGTGCATCCAAGTGGTCTTGTGCATTGTATGCAGCTGAAACAATGTGTTTGTAATCACAAGGGCGTGCTCAGCACAGAAGGAGAGGAGACGCAGCCCATTGTCATTGCACTTGCCTACTCTGTGGACTCCCAGTACTCCCTGCCACAGATGGTGACTGTTGCCAACTCGGGCATTGAAGTCCCCCAGTATGGCCAGTTTGTCTGCATGTGGAACTACTCTTACAGCTGAGTTTAAGGACTCGTAGAATTGATCTTTGTCAGCTTCGCTGGCAACAAGTGTGGGTGCGTATGTGCTGATGATTGACAAGTGCCGATTGTTCTGTAGTGGGATGTGCCATGTCATTATCCTCTCACTAATTCCTTGTGGGTCTTCCTTTGCAGCTTTCAGGAGCTCTGTCCGTATTGCGAAGCCCACTCTGTACAGCCTTCTTTCACCTTCAGGGAGGCCTTTCCAAAAGAAGGTGTAACCTTCGCCTTCTTCTACCAGCTAGCTCTCCTCTGCTAGGCGTGTCTTAGAGAGTGCGGCTATATCTATGTTGTATCTGCCAAGCTCGGCTGCAATCAGTGCAGTGCGTCTCTCAGGGCATTCAGATTGGTCTGTGTCCAATAGTGTTCTGACATTCCAACTTGCAAGGGTTAAGTTTATTCTGTTTTTGTTGTTTCAGCTGCATAAGTGGGACGCCACGGCAGGTACGGCCGCCTGCCCGTGGTTTGTTGGAGCGAACAATGTTTAGGCCACCTTTTCTAGGCCCTCCCCCGGCTTTGGGGTGGGCAGTGTAGACCCTGAAAAGGGCTGCCCAGACACTGCGGGCACTGCCTTTGGAGGCTGTCGCTCCTCTCCCAGCCAGCCAACGACCATCATCACCGAAGCCGCCGCACGTGCAGGGTAGGAACTGGGAGCTTCCAGTGGCATCCTCACCTGCTCCCGTCACTCCGTCCCTGTTGCCGTGGGACTTGTAGAGATTCAGTAGATACTTCTGTGACACACGGAAAATAGGAGTGAAACATGTGCTTGGGAAGTTTTAAGTGTAGAGGGGGTGCACGGGCCCAATCCACTGGCTTGGCCACCCTGGCAAGTGCTCCAGTGGCAGGGAAAACCGAGATGACTGGCGTGCCAGGGGGTTGCAGAGTGTCTGCGGTAGTAGTCGACTGCTGCGCTAACACCCAAGCACTCGCTCCGAAGGGGGGGCGTAAGGGTAGGAGGTAAGGGTAAGGGGGTGAAAGGAGTAGGGGGTACTGGGAAAGGCGGGGTATGGGGGGTATGGGGGGGTACTGCCTTTCGTCTGACCTCTCGCCTGTAACCTGCCCGGCATGGTTGAACCTGCCTATATTTGACCCCCGCCGGTATAGCCCACAGGGTCTTTGAGGAACTCAAGCCTCCCCACCATGGCAAGGTAGCATTACAGTATCATACACACTATAAAGCACAAGATTATTTCAGAGAAAAACTTTTTCAGCAAGAAAATGATTGAAAGCAGGCCTTCAAATTCATCAAACACAGAATCACACCGTTAAGTCAAATCAGAGTGCATCCTTGTGGGGAAAGTCCTATACAGTACATAGAGTGGATATAAAAAGTTTACACACCCCCTGTTAAAATTGGAGTTTTTTTAATGCAAAACAAAAAAAAAAAATCACGTCAGATCTTTTTCTACCTTAAATGTGATACAGCAATAAACAGGATTCAAGTAAGAAATGTTTCAGGAGAAAAATAATAAGAATAAAAATACAATTACCTGGATGCATAAGTGTGCACACCTTTTTTTTTTTATAATGGGACATGTGACTGTCCTCAGAATTCACCAATCACATTCAAACTCATGTTCAAAAGTAATGATCATCAACCTGTCATCAATGAAGGGATTCTGATGAACTCCGAATCAAGATCAGCTGTTTCTGTAAGATTTTATTGACATCTTCTTTGTTTCATTTGACTGCTGGAGCCAGGATTTACAAAGAACTTACAAAATCTGGACAGGATCTCATTGTTGAAAGGTATGACACAGGAGAGGAGTACAAAAAATTTTCCAGCACCATGGAACAGAATGAAGGCCATCATTAAGAAGTGGAGCACATTGAGCACCACAGTGACATGATCAAGAACAGGACCTCCCTCTAAAATTAATGAAAAGACAAGACAAAAACCTATCGGGGACGCTGCCAAGAGAGCTTGGCAATGTTAAAAGAGGTGCAGGAATATATTGCTAGTACTTCTGTCTCTCTGCATGTGACAACAAGCTCTCGTATTCTTTATATATCTAGTCTACAGAGTAGGGTGGCTCGACTGACGCTGTTTATCTTCCATTTTTAGACATGTTTACTTCTTCTTTGATTCAGGAGCTTCGTAGCAAATTTGAATTTCCCTCTGGGGATATAAAATAATTCTGATTCTGATTTCTCACAATAAAAGAAAGCACCCAAACCTACCTAAATCACCCAAAGCCATATGGCAAAATGTGCTATGGTCTGATAAGACCAAGGTAGAATGTTGTAGGCATAATTCTGATATGTTTGAGGGGAAAAAACAAAACAAAACACCTTCTTCTTCAGCCTGGGTTTTATGCTCAAATATACAATTTTATCCTCCATTTTACATTGGTTATCAGCACATGGCCTGAACTGATAGAAGCCTGACTGATCTCTGAAGTTAAAATTCTACAAATTTGTCCTTGGCTATAAATGGCTAAGAATTTTTTTTTCTTCTGTCAAGCACACAGAACTAATAATCCCCACCAGAATTACTTGCTTGTTCAATCAAACAATAAAGAAAATAATAAATAATATTTGCGTTATTGTTTTAAGTATAAAAGGATCGTGAAGACAGCCAGCAGGATCATTGGATCATTCGTGCCCCTCTCCCTTCCCTGATGGAGATCTACCAGAAGTGCTCCACCTGCAGGGCTATCTCCATCATTAAGGACCCTTACCACCACATTTTCTCCCTCCTACTATTAGGGAAGAGGTACTGTACAGAAGCATCAGCTGCAGAACTAGCAGGATGCTAAACAGCTTCAAATTGTTGAAAGGTATAATACAGGAAAGGAGTACAAAACAATTTCCAGCACCATGGAATGGAATGAAGGCCATCATCAAGAAGTGGAGAAAATGGAGCACCACAGTCACATTATCAAGAACAGGACCTCCCTCTAAAATTGATAAAAAGACAAGACAAAAACCTATCGGGGACGCTGCCAAGAGAGCTTGGCAATGTTAAAAGAGGTGGAGGAATATATTGCTAGTACTCCTCTATTTCTTCATGTGACAACGATCTCATGCATTCTTCACATATCTAGGCTATGGAGTAGGGTGGCTCAACTGATGCTGTTTCTCACAATAAAGGAAAGCACCCAAGCCTGCCTAAATCACCCAAAGCCATATGGCAAAATGTGCTATGGTCTGATAAGACCAAGGTAGAATGTGGTAGGCATAATTCTGATTTTTTTTTTTTTTTGGGGTGGGGGGACAAAACACACAAGACAACTCATCACCCAAAGTACACCATTTCCATGGTGAAGCATGGTGGTGGCAGCATCATGCTGTGGGGCTGCTTCACTTCAGCTGAGATTGGGACTTTAATCAACAGACAGGAATCATGGTTCGCTCCAAATACCAATCTGTCTTGGCAAAACAAAACAAAACAAAACAAAACAGCCAGCCTCTGTTAGAGACTTTTATATCCACTCTAGTGACATGGAGAGAGAGAGAGAGTGTTCCATGGGTGATAATATCCTGTCATGACTTCCAGACACTTAGAAATGAGAGAAAAACATCACCTAAGATAAACTCCAGCTGTGACGCAGGGTGAACTCGCACAGGTTCCCACCCCATTGCTCAGTAACAGCCTGTTTCAGCACAGAGCTCGAGTTACTACAACTGCTACTGCATGTTCTCCTAATGATCATGATGCATTTGCATTTAGCTCTTTTTATTCTGACAGTACACTGGCTTTCAACTATATGTAAGCTAACAATGTTTTAATTCAGCATTACTGAGAACTTTTAGAACAGCAATATCAAACTAATTACATTTTTTTTTTGCATTCACAGCCATGGAGGTCATACAGGTCCAACAGGACCTGAGGGACCTGGTTCTGTCCAAAGGATCATCGCTGAAGGTCACCTGCTCTATAACCGGCACGAGTACTCCAACGCTGTACTGGTACCACTGGAATGAAACAGCAGGTTTCACACTGGTCTTCACCTCTACAGCTCCTGGTTCAGTGAATCCTGCCAGTGAGGGTGAATTTAAATCTCACAGACCCGATTGGCTTCAGATCATTCTGGAGTCTGATGGAGTGAGTGAGATCGGATCTGCAGTGTGGTACTGTGCAGCCAGTCCCCACAGCATCACAGTGTCATCACAGAGCTGTACAAAAACCACAACATCTTCTTCAGCTTGGGTTTTATGCTCATATACACAATTTTATTCTCCATTTTACTTTGGCTATCAGCACATGGCCTGAACTGATAGAAGCCTGACTGATCTCTGAAATTAAAATTACACAAGTTTGTCCTTGGCTATAAATGGCTAAGAATTTTTTTCTTCTGTCAAGCACATAAAACAAACAATCCCCACCAGAATTACTTGCTTGTTCAATAAAACAATAAAGAAAATAATAAATAATATTTGCATTATTGTTTTAAGTATAAAATGATCGTGAAGACAGCCAGCAGGATCATTGGATCATTAGTGGCCCTCTCCCTTCCCTGATGGAGATCTACCAGAAGTGCTCCACCTGCAGGGCTATCTCCATCATTAAGGACCCTTACCACCGCATCATCTCCCTCCTACCATCAGGGAAGAGGTACAGAAGCATCAGCTGCAGAACCAGCAGGATGCTAAACAGCTTCAAATTGTTGAAAGGTATGATACAGGAAAGGAGTACAAAACAATTTCCAGCACCATGGAATGAAGGCCATCATCAAGAAGTGGAGAAAATGGAGCACCACAGTCACATTATCAAGAACAGGACCTCCCTCTAAAACTGATGAAAAGACAAGACAAAAACCTATCGGGGACGCTGCCAAGAGAGCTTGGCAATGTTAAAAGAGGTGCAGGAATATATTGCTAGTACTCCTCTATCTCTTCATGTGAGAACGATCTCATGTATTCTTCACATATCTAGGCTATGGAGTAGGGTGGCTCGACTGACGCTGTTTCTCACAATAAAGGAAAGCACCCAAGCCTGCCTAAGTCACCCAAAGCCATATGGCAAAATGTGCTATGGTCTGATAACACCAAGGTAGAATGTGGTAGGCATAATTCTGATATGTTTTTTTTTTTGGGGGGGGGGATAAAACACACAAGACAAATCACCCAAAGGACACCATTTCCATGGTGAAGCATGGTCGTGACAGCATCATGCTGTGGGGCTGCTTCACTTCAGCTGAGAATAGGTCTTTAATCAACAGACAGGAATCATGGTTCACTCCAAATACCAATCTGTCTTGGCAAAACAAAACAGTGTGCCTCTGTTAGAGAGCTGAAGATGAAACAAATTCATTTTCCAGCATGATATCGACCCAAGCATGAATCCAAGTCAGCAAAGGAATGGCTTCAAAAGAAGAAGATCAATATTTTGGAATGTTCCAGTCAGATCCCTGATCAAAATCCAATCGATAACATGTCGAAGGACTTGAAGAAGGCTGGGCACACGAGATCTTCTCACACTTTGATATATATGGAGCATTTTTGCAAGGAAGAGTGAAATAAATTAGCCAAATCATGATGATTAAGTTGGTAGACTCTTAACCAAACAAGGCAGACTGCTGTATTGTAAGCAAAAGGTGCTTTAACCAAGTATTACTTCAGGGGTGTGCACACTTATGCAAAACAGTTATTAAAAGTTTTTTCTTTTTTTTCCAAAAAAATTATATTTGTATTTCAGTTGAATTTTGTTAGCTGCTATATCACATTAAAGGTGAAAAATAATCTGATATGATTGATGTTGGTTTCATTTTTTACATCATGAAAAGCTGCAAAATTAATAGATGTGTGTCGACTTTGATATTCACTGTAGTGACATGGAGATCGAGAGAGAGTATGTGTTCTATGGGCGTTAATATCCTCTCATGACTTCCAGACACTTTGAAACGAGAGAAAAACATCACCTGAGATAAACCCCAGTGGATGTAATTCTCCAGCTATGACGCAGGGTGAACTCGCACAGGGTCCCACCCCATTGCTCAGTAACAGAGAGAGAGTAGAGAGAGTAGAGAGAGAGAGAGAGAGAGAGAGAGAGTTTCAGCACAGAGCCCGAGTTACTACAACTGCTACTGCATGTTGTCCGAATGTTCATGATGCATTTGCATTTAGCTCTTTTTATTCTGATAGTACACTGGCTTTCAACTATATGTAAGCTAATAGTGTGATTAATTCAGCATTACTGAGAACTTTTAGAACAGCGATATCAAGCTAATTACATTTTTTTTTCTATTTACAGGTATGCAGCTCATACAGGTCCAACAGGACCCACAGGACCTGGTTCTGTCCAAAGGATCATTGTTGAAGGTCACCTGCTCTATAACCGGCACTAATACCCCATATCTTTACTGGTACCATTGGAATGAAACAGCAGGGTTCACACTGGTCTTTACTTCTCTAACTACTGGTTCAGTGAATCCTACCAGTGAGGGTCAGTTTAAATCTCACAGACCTGATTGGCTTCAGATCATTCTGGAGTCTGATGGAGTGAGTGCGATCGGATCTGCAGTGTGGTACTGTGCAGCCAGTCCCCACAGCATCACAGTGTCATCACAGAGCTGTACAAAAATCACAACTGCTCAGCAGGAACACGAGAACCATCAAATACACACTTCTGCATGCATTTTACATGGTTAAGATCACAGCATGACTGTAGTTAATCTTGTCATGTGTTTCCATCTCCTACAGGGAAGAATAAATGAGTGTAGAGTGACATTTTTGGGTGAGACAGTCAACAGGAAGCCACCAAACAATAAAAAAAAAAAAAAACAGAGAAAGATTCTCATTTGGAACGGGGTGATAGTGTTGGATTACTCACAGCTCATGACTGTTTCAGTAATGCTTTTACCAAGGTATTGATTCCCCCCATCCATATTATCATATTAATCAGTCACAATCACATCATATCGTTTCTGTGCAAATGAGTGAAATTAAAAATGATATTGTTTTGTCATAACATTATGACAAAAACTAATTGAACAGAAAATATTTTTCTGAAAAAAAGAAATTTCAAGCACCAATGTACAGTGTCTTGCAAAAGTATTCATCCTCCTTGGTGTTTGTCCTGTTTTTATCGCATTACAAGCTGGAATTAAAATGGATTTTTGGAGGGTTAGCCCCATTTGTTTTACACAACATGCATACCACTTTAAAGGTGCAATTTTTTTGTGTGACACAAACAAGAATTAAGATGAAATAACAGAACTCTGGAGTGTGCATAGGTATTCACTCCCTTTTATATTTCATCTCATCTCATTATCTCTAGCCGCTTTATCCTGTTCTACAGGGTCGCAGGCAAGCTGGAGCCTATCCCAGCTGACTACGGGCGAAAGGCGGGGTACACCCTGGACAAGTCGCCAGGTCATTACAGGGCCGACACATAGACACAGACAACCATTCACACTCACATTCACATCTACAGTCAATTTAGAGTCACCAGTTAACCTAACCTGCATGTCTTTGGACTGTGGGGGAAACCGGAGCATCCAGAGGAAACCCACGTGGACACGGGGAGAACATGCAAACTCCACACAGAAAGGCCCTCGTCGGCCATGGGGCTCGAACCCAGACCTTCTTGCTGTGAGGCGACAGCGCTACCCACTACACCACCATGCCGCCCCAATTCACTTCATACGTCACATAATTAGTTCATTAAGATCCACCTGTGTGCAATCAAAGTGTCACATGATCTGTCACATGATGTCTGTATAAATCAACCTGTTCTGGAAGGACCCTGAGTCTGCAACACTACTAAGCAAGCAACATGAAAACCAAGGAGCCTCCAATCAGGTCAGAGACAAAGTTGTGGAGAAGTACCGGTATAGATCAGGGTTGGGTTATAAAAAATATCCCAAACTTCGAATATCTCAGGGAGCACCATTAAATCCATTATAGCAAAATGGAAAGAATATGGCACCACTACAAACCTGATAAGAGAAGGCCCCGCCCACCAAAACTCACAGACCGGGCAAGGAGGGCATTAATCAGAGATGCAACAAAGACACCAAAGATAGCACTGAAGGAGCCGCAAAGTTCCACAGTGGAGATGGGAGTATCTGTCAATAATAATGGGGTAAAAATTATATTGTGGAAATAAACTAAATTCTTAATCCAAGGTCAGGAGCTCAGTTCAGGGTTTTAGTGTGGAATTTAAAGCAGTAGCCAAGCTAATTCACACCAACACATGAGGTCGTTTGAAGAGAGATAACATTAGACTGTGACATGGTGTAACTTCAACATAATTTTATTGTAAAAACAGTGAGGCAGTAAAGACACATGACTGACTGAAACCCCTCCTACCTTGAGGAGGAGGCTGAATGTGGGTGTGGTCCAAAGGAGCACTTCCTCTCAGCATGTGGCGGTAAACGCAGTATCCTGCACCAGCAGACAGCATGAGCAGCACAGTCAATCTCCAACAGCGTTCAGGTCTTCAGATCTGGCACAGGTCTTCAGAAATCCATGGCTTTCTTTGTCCAGAGTCACTTTTTGAACAGTTTAGAGTTCAGTCGATCCGTAGTGAAGGAGAAACTCGATGCTGTGTTTTGGTTTAAAACTCATCGATGGAACACATTTATCACCACAGAGACACGGACAGTTCAAATACAACCAGTTTCAACACAAACAGTTAAACACATGCAGATGACACAGAAGATTTAACGCACAGGGTCTCCAGCTGAGGGTCGCGACCCCATGTGAAATTGACTGAGATCTGGATTGGGGTCTCTGTGTAGAAACCTAATTTATGGCATATTTAATAATTAAATATACCAGATGATGATGATGATGATGATTATTGTGCCATCCACAGTTATTGGCACCCCTTGCAAAAATTAGGAAAAAAGGTTAGCTTCATCTCAGACTCTGAAAAAATGTGAGATGCAACCTTTATTTGAAAACAAAAACCCATATATATATCATCTCATCTCATTATCTCTAGCTGCTTTATCCTTCCACAGGGTCGCAGGCAAGCTGGAGCCTATCCCAGCTGACTACGGGCGAAAGGCGGGGTACACCCTGGACAAGTCGCCAGGTCATCACAGGGCTGACACATAGACACAGACAACCATTCACACTCACATTCACACCTACGGTCAATTTAGAGTCACCAGTTAACCTAACCTGCATATCTTTGGACTGTGGGGGAAACTGGAGCACCCGGAGGAAACCCACACGGACACGGGGAGAACATGCAAACTGCACACAGAAAGGCCCTCGTTGGCCACGGGGCTCGAACCCGGACCTTCTTGCTGTGAGGCAACAGAGCTAACCACTACACCACCGTGCCGCCCATATATATATATATATATATATATATATATATATATATATATATATATATATATATATATATATATAAAACCCCGATTCCAAAAAAGTTGGGACAAAGTATAAATTGTAAATAAAAATAATTTGCAAATCTCAAAAACTGATATTGTATTCAAAATAGAACATAGACAACATATCAAATATCGAAAGTGAGACATTTTGAAATTTCATGCCAAATATTGGCTCATTTGAAATTTCATGACAGCAACAGATCTCAAAAAAGTTGGGACAGGGGCAATAAGAGGCTGGAAAAGTTAAAGGTACAAAAAAGGAACAGCTGGAGGACCAAATTGCAACTCATTAGGTCAATTGGCAATAGGTCATTAACATGACTGGGTATAAAAAGAGCATCTTGTAGTGGCAGCGGCTCTCAGAAGTAAAGATGGGAAGAGGATCACCAATCCCCCTAATTCTGCGCTGACAAATAGTGGACAAATATCAGAAAGGAGTTTGACAGTGTAAAAATGCAATGAGTTTGAACATATCATCATCTACAGTGCATAATATCATCAAAAGATTCAGAGAATCTGGAAGAATCTCTGTGCGTAAGGGTCAAGGCTGGAAAACCATACTGGGTGCCCGTGATCTTCGGGCCCTTAGACGGCACTGCATCACATACAGGCATGCTTCTGTATTGGAAATCACACAATGGGCTCAGGAATATTTCCAGAGAACATTATCTGTGAACACAATTCACCGTGCCATCCGCCATTGCCAGCTAAAACTCTATAGTTCAAAGAAGAAGCCGTATCTAAACATGATCCAGAAGCGCAGACATCTCACTCTGGGCCAAGGCTCATTTAAAATGGACTGTGGCAAAGTGGAAAACTGTTCTGTGGTCAGGTGAATCAAAATTTGAAGTTCTTTATGGAAATCAGGGGCGCCGTGTCATTCGGACTAAAGAGGAGAAGGACGACCCAAGTTGTTATCAGCGCTCAGTTCAGAAGCCTGCATCTCTGATGGTATGGGGTTGCATTAGTGCATGTGGCATGGGCAGCTTACACATCTGGAAATACACCATCAATGCTGAAAGGTATATCCAGGTTCTAGAGCAGACCTGGGCATTTTACGGCCCGCGGGCCGCATCCGGCCCTTTGGTTCATTCTGACCGGCCCACGTAAGGTTAATGAGAAATTACAAAATAAACGCATTTTCTAATTTTACCTCATGCATGGACTGAATGTGCATTGCTTTTATTTTGAAGTTGTGTTCAACAAAAACGCAATGTGCGCGACATGAAAATGACATGAAATCCCACGAAACCTAATCCCGCGATAACTACTTCCGTAATTTGTCCAGACCAACCACAAACTTGTACATCATCCTTCAAACGGTCCAGCCAATCACATAGTGTGACGTCACCAGCAGGTGCCGGAGCCGATCTCCGGCGAAAAGCACCAAATGAGGTGATTAAACTACAAATGTGGGCATCATTATTATAATATGATGTATCTTGCTTGATACTTGGAGTAGAAAGACAATATTGTGATGTCTTCATTGTGTTTTGGGGTGAATGTGACTGGAAAAAAATGGTACAAACATTCATATTTTGTTAACCATTGTTTTGGGAAATTTGATTGAATAAATGACATTTTTTGTAAGGCAACCTCGTTTTTTCCCCATACTCTTACCAGTCTTAGCAGCTTGTAAAAACAATGTTATTTATTGCTTTATATAAAGAAATACAATTAATATTATGCAGAATTTAGTTCAGCCTTTTGGTCCGGCCCTCCACAAAATTTTCTGTTTCTCATGTGGCCCCATGGAAAAAATAATTGCCCACCCCTGGTCTAGAGCAACATATGCTCCCATCCAGACGACGTCTCTTTCAGGGAAGACCTTGCATTTTCCAACATGACAATGCCAAACCACATACTGCATCAATTACAGCATCATGGCTGCGTAGAAGAAGGGTCCGGGTACTGAACTGGCCAGCCTGCAGTCCAGATCTTTCACCCATAGAAAACATTTGGCGCATCATAAAACAGAAGATACGACAAAAAAGACCTAAGACAGTTGAGCAACTAGAATCCTACATTAGACAAGAATGGGTTAACATTCCTATCCCTAAACTTGAGCAACTTGTCTCCTCAGTCCCCAGACGTTTACAGACTGTTGTAAAGAGAAAAGGGGATGTCTCACAGTGGTAAACATGGCCTTGTCCCAACTTTTTTGAGATGTGTTGCTGTCATGAGATTTAAAATCACCTAATTTTTCTCTTTAAATGATACATTTTCTCAGTTTAAACATTTGATATGTCATCTATGTTCTATTCTGAATAAAATATGGAATTTTGAAACTTCCACATCATTGCATTCTGTTTTTATTTACAATTTGTACTTTGTCCCAACTTTTTTGGAATCGGGGTTGTAGCTGTGCATAAATCTTACCAAGTAATTTCCTCATAAAACTGCACAAATTGTACCTGAGTCATCTTTTTTCTTTTCTTCTTTCTTTTTTTTTTTGAAGAAAAGGGTCATCACACCAAAGTAGGCTACAGACTGAAAGATGGTCTGTCTGCTGTTTAGATTATATTTAGATTAATAATAATAATAATAATAATAATAATAATAATTCAGTTGGAAGACCATGACCATGTGATGCAAAAATAATAATATCCTTACACACACACACACACACACACATATATATTCAAACTCTCATGGTTACCAGAGGACTAGCCCCCCCACTGTAACCCTAGCTATGTAATATAGGCGAGAGGCCAAGGGCTATGAAATGGAGATCGGCGCCACCAATTGCACCATATATGTATCTGTAGAAATGATCTGAGCAGCCATCCAGGTTGCACATGCACTGAATATGGGCTAAGTTTATATGCCAACATTTCCAGGAACCGTTAAAGTAAAGAAAAAAAAGGTGATTCTCCCACTGTGACGCAGGGTAAAGTAGCACAGCGTCCCACCTCATTTCTCAGCACTGAGTCCTAGTTACTACAACTAGTACTGTATGTTGAGCTGCCTGACATGATGCATTTGCATTTAACTCTTTTTATTCTGACATTACACTGGATTTTGACTCTATGTAAGCAAATAACATGATTAATTCATCATTACTGATAACTTTTATGACAGTATTTGAACTAATTCATTTTCATCACTGCAGGTTTAGCGCTCATACAGGTCCAGCAGGACCCAGAGAACGTGGTTCTTTCAAATGGATCATCACTAAGTGTCTCCTGCTTCATCAGTGGTACTGATGACCCATATCTTTACTGGTACCGCTGGACTCCTGCAGAAGGGTTCACACTGGTATTCTACTCTATAAGTGCTGGTTCAGTGGATCCATCCAGTGACGGTCAATTTAAATCTCATAGACCCGATCGGCTTCATATTGTTCTGGAGTCTGAAGGCGTGAGTGAAATTGGTTCTGTAGTGTGGTACTGTGCAGCCAGTCCCCACAGCATTCCAGCATAATGGCAAAGCTGTACAAAAACCATAAATGTTCATGAGGACTAGGACAACTGTCTGAGGCCTCATGACCTTTATTGTCAGGGCCACAGATATGTTTGTTCAGGTGCTCTCCTTACTTACAGTCAAGTATGAGTCAGATTAATGAACATTTCCATTCACATTTGTTTTTATTCCATCCGGCTATATCTGGCGTGTTTTGGCTGAGGTGACTGTCTGTCCTTCTTTTGACTCAGAATTCAAAGAAAGTTTTAAAAAACACCATGCTAGGTGTGGGCGGCACGGTGGTGTAGTGGTTAGCGCTGTCACCTCACAGCAAGAAGGTCCGGGTTTGAGCCCCGGGGCCGGCGAGGGCCTTTCTGTGCGGAGTTTGCATGTTCTCCCCGTGTCCGCGTGGGTTTCCTCCGGGTGCTCCGGTTTCCCCCACAGTCCAAAGACATGCAGGTTAGGTTAACTGGTGACTCTAAAATTGACCGTAGGTGTGAATGTGAGTGTGAATGGTTGTCTGTGTCTATGTGTCAGCCCTGTGATGACCTGGCGACTTGTCCAGGGTGTACCCTGCCTTTCGCCCGTAGTCAGCTGGGATAGGCTCCAGCTTGCCTGCGACCCTGTAGAAGGATAAAGCGGCTAGAGATAATGAGATGCTAGGTGTGACATGCAAACCTCATTTAAAATTCATAGCACTAATCATTTGAGTACTTTCTATTCCAGAACAGAAATGTTTTGCCTTGTGTTTCAAACTAGGTAGACTAAACATCTCATAAGCTCATTGTGTCACACGTGTGACACAAACAATGAGCAAACTCGAAATGTTGCACACACATTTCACAAATGAAAATGCTCTGCACCAGTTTCCACACTGCAGGCTTTCTACTTTGCAGAGCTCTGTGAGCTCTGAGGCTTTGTTCGCAGCAGCAGGTGTTTGCAAAAAGTAGCTCTGCGGTGAAAAACCGGGTGGAACAAAAACTTCATTCTGAGACTGCATTTCCCACATCCTCTCCTTTGTCTGCCCCGATATCATCGCCCTGCTCTCAGCAAGCAGCTACCACATCCTGCCCTCAGCCCTCACTGACATGCTTTAACACACATGGCTTGCATAGAGGTTGATCTTAAGTTTTCGATAAGTGAATAAAAATAACAGTGCACGTACAAATGTACTATTTTGTCTCAGTTTCAATACCTGTTTGGTATTGAAAAAAAAACCCCGAACAACATTTGTATTATATTGTCACAAGGCACTTTCAGTAAAACTGAAAAAAAGTGTTTTTCCACATGCACATTTTGATCTGTTTTGCTGGCATTATAATATCTGATTTACATATGAGCTACATTTCCATTAGTCATTCACCATACTGTGCATATACCAGTCATATAGCATTAACAATCTTCATGTTAAACTGGAAAATCCTGATATGACCCGTGGAACACACCTACATAGTTTCAAATATGCAGACTTTCCATTGTAGAAATACAGATTTTAATAGAAATGCTGTTTCTGAGAAGCCACTGTGCTGTGCAATAAAATATTTTGTTTTGATCAAAACATTCATTCATGGTATACGGGAACAGTACAGTGTTATTCTCTTGTAGAAGGAAAATGTGGGCAGGGAACAGTTTTACTTGCTTTATTGTTCCCTTATTGTTCTTAGAAACATTTTTAAAGTAAGAATTTACATTCAGGTTCCTTTAACTAATATTACTTACTGCATAAGTTAATATTAATAAACTGTAATGGTTATAAAAGTAACAAAGTATGTTAACACATGAATTAATCAAGGTTTGTTCAATGTTAACTAAATACACTAGCATTGATTAATATTCAAATAATGACTTACAAATCAGTCCATACAAATTAGCAAATAATGGTAAAGCAGTTTCTAAATAATGGCTATGTCTGAAATCACTCCCTACTCACTATATAGGGAATTCTACAGGGTGTTCCAAGAAAATGTACTCACATTTTGACTCCTCTTAACTCATTGGATTTTTCATTTCTTTTCAGATCAAATTAGCCCCAATAATGGCAGAAGTACGACTAAGTTTTGAAGAAAGAAAATTTATCATAAAGTGCTACTGGAAGCACGAAAACATCATGGAAGTGCAAAGACAATTTAGAAGACATTTTCACAAAGATCCACCAACACGACACATCATTGCTCACATCCGAGATAAGTTTGAGTCAGATGGAACTGTGCATGACGTCCATAAGGAGCGTTCAGGAAGACCACGGTCATCAAGCAGCCCCACAAATTGCTGGAAACCCTCAACCGATCCCCACAGAAATCTGTACGATAAATGGGCCGTGAGACAGGAATCTCAAAATCAAGTGCCCATCACATTTTGAAGTGAGTTCATTGGAAATGTTACATTCCAACATTAATTCACGCTCTAAATGAAGACGATCCTGAGTGAGTGCATTTTTTTGGGACACCCTGTATATAGAGGACTACATAGTGAGCTCACTGGTAAAATGAAAAAAACACTTTCGGACACTACTCCGTCACACCGTTATTTACGTCATTATTGTCGCACAATTAAAACTTGCCAGATCAGTTGGCTGGTGGGTTTTCAAAATAATAAATACATGCATGTATTTTTGTGATAAATCCATATTATACTGAGCGTATTTCCCACATTAATCAATACAAAGTACTTTGTATCTGCTGCATCTTTCAGTTCTTTTAAATCAAGGCTGAATACTTTCATTCTTCTTTTCCGCTGCCTTTTCTTCAATCACATTTGAGGCTTTTGATTAATTTCTCGCTCTGCACTGTAACTTTTATTCTTGTACTTCATCTGTATTTATTCTATTTTAGCTTTTTTTCTATTCTCTTACTATTTTTAATTGTACTTGAATGTCCATTTATAATGTGTTTCTTCCTCTGTCCGTTCAGCCCAACACACTTTTTTTTTTCTTTCAGCGCGACCGCAATGCATGATGGTATATATTGCTTGGTTAGTGATCATCAGTTGTACACTACTTTTCACGATGCATTATGCGATACTAGGAGTCCACTATATAATGTGTAAGAATTCTTACTATACATTCGGACAGCACTACAAAATGGCGAACTCACTATATAGTTCAAGATTCAAGATGTTTATTTGTCATATACACAACAACAGACACAGCGGTTTATTATTGGGTTATGAAATTCTTATTTATATAGTCCACTATATAGTGAGTAGTGAATGATTTCGGACACAGGGAGTGAGTAGCTATGACTATGAAATCCTGAAACATTGGAGCCTCAGTTCTGAACTTTTACCTTTTAAGTCAATTATCAACTGCAAACATTTAATAAGGTGTTCATATTCAATATTGTGGACTTAGTTTTAATTTGAATGCATAATATCCATCCATCCATCCATCCATCCATCCATCCATCCATTATCTCTAACCACTTATCCTGTGCAGGGTTGCGGGCAAGCTGGAGCCTATCCCAGCTGACTATGGGCGAGAGGCGGGGTACACCCTGGACAAGTTGCCAGGTCATCGCAGGGCTGACACATAGAGACAAACTAGGTGTGAATTCACACTCACATTCACACCTATGGTCAATTTAGAGCCACCAATTAGCCTAACCTGCATGTCTTTGGGGGAAACTGGAGCACCTGGAGGAAACCCACACAGACACGGGGAGAACATGCAAACTCCACACAGAACGGCCCCCATCGGCCGCTGGGCTCGAACCCAGGACCTTCTTGCTGTGAGGTGACAGTGCTAACCACTACACCACCATGCCACCTGAATGCATCATATATGAATACATATTGAATTTATGAACATTAGTTAATTCAGTTCTTGATTATTTGGCTTATCTGGTTAATTTAAAAGAACAAATTATTAATTGCTTTGTTAATGTTACTTCAGGCATATGTATGTTTAGGTTCGTGGTTTGTTGTATACTAACTAATCTGCTAAATGATGTCAGCAAAAAGAAAATTATATTGTATGGTAAGAAATATAAAACAAACATAGTTACATAGTATAGTTGTACAGCAATACAGAACATATTAGCATGCACTATAACTTTTATCCTGAGCTATAACAATTGCATTAATGCGTTAAAGTCACATCAATTAAAGCGGTATGTAATTTTAATCATATACAATAGTGAATAATTCTGTAATTTGTGACAGTGCTTGACAGTTTTATTTATAAGCATATTGGTTGAATATTATTTAGCTGATCATAATGTCTCCATTTTCTGTCATCAGAGTCTTCTCTTTTGTAGCCTGCAGGGAAAATACGCATCTTTAAATAAATACCAAAATCTAAACAATTTGCGACAGCTGTTTTATTTCTTGTAAGGGTTATATTACATCATGCTACTTAATAACTCATTTATGGATATTCTATAAACATTCATACATTAATTATACATAAAATATATTATAGTATAAATATAAGTATTAATTAAGTGTATTAATTATTAATTACATGTTTGGTCAAAACACACTACAGTCAATATGAACACATCCATTAAAAGGTAGCTATATGGTAGGCTATATGTGCAGCTAATATAGTTATATAATACACTGCTTGGCCAAAAAAAAAAAAAGTCACCATTTGGATTCAAATAAACAAATAATTAAGAGCCTTTGATTGGATAATTGCTGCAGTGATTAATGTTTTTCAGCTGGCAACAATTCTTTTAACCCAAATTGATGCAGTGAGTAGCTTCTCATTTCTTAAACAA
Organism: Neoarius graeffei; assembly: GCF_027579695.1. Taxonomy (NCBI): domain Eukaryota; kingdom Metazoa; phylum Chordata; class Actinopteri; order Siluriformes; family Ariidae; genus Neoarius; species Neoarius graeffei. The sequence continues at coordinate 71,627,982 of NC_083579.1, forward strand.
ACATGTCAGAATACGTATCCCGTGGTCATGGAAAATATATTACTGTGTTTCAGAAGAGTCAAATTATTGGCCTGCGTCAAGCAAAGACAACAACTAAGGAGATTACTGAAATGACTGGAATTGGGTTAAGAACTGTCCAATGCATTATTAAAACCTGGAAGAATAGTGGTGAAATGTAAAATTTGTAGAAGAAATGTCATCGGAAAACAACAACAACAACAACAACAAAAAAACCTTGATTGACGATGATTGGAAATCACTTTAATATTTGGTGAAGTCAAACTGTAAAAAAAAAATCGGCAGTAGAATTCACATCTATGTTTAAAAGTGAAATTAAGAACATTTCCACACTCACAATGTGACAAAAACTCACAGGCTTGGGACTAAACAGCTGTGTGTCCAGAAGAAAACCACTTATTAGTGAGACTAATCAGGAGAAAAGGATTCAGTTTGCTGGGGAGCATAAAGATTGGACTGTGAAGCAATGGAAAAAGAGTCATGCGGTTTGATGAGTCCAGATTGACCCTATTCCTTAGTGATGGGTGTGTCAAGGTAAGAAGGGAAGCACATGAAGCGATGCATCCATCATACATAGTGGCCACTGTACAAGCCTCTGGAGGCAGTGCTATTTTATATCTGGGGTTACTTCAGTTGGTTATTTTGAGGCTCAGCAAAGTTATGGGGCAATAAAATGAAGTCCGCTGACAACCTGAATGTACTGAATGACCAGGTTATCATCACATCAATGGACTTTTTCTTCCATGATGGCACACAGGGCACCATTAGGGGGGTAGTTAGGACAATTCTAAGGACCCAGCATTGACAGAGGGCCCTCAGAAGATAATGTTAACATTATTACCATGTGTAAGTTAAATTAATAAAAAAAATAATAATAATTTTGTCTCTTAAAATAAGCAAATACAACAACCTTCTGGTTTGGTTCCCATCCACCTATCCATTATCTGTAGCCACGTATCCTGTTCTGCAGGGTCACAGGCAAGCTGAAGCCTATCCCAGCTGACCATGGGCGAGAGGGGGGGAACACCCTGGACAAGTTGCCAGGTTATCTCAGGGCTGACACAGAGACAAACAACCATTCACACTCACATTCACACTTATGGTCAATTTAGAGCCACCAATTAACCTAACCTGCATGTCTTTGGGGGAAACCCACACAGACACAGGGAGAACATGCAAACTTTACACAGAAAGGCCCTCACCAGCCGCTGGGCTCGAACCCAGGACCTTCTTGCTGTGAGGTGACAGTGCTAACCACTACACCACCGTACCGCCCAGTTTGGTTCCCATTTTCCACAAAATTATTAGAATAGATAGTCTTTATATTTCACCCCTGTCCCTATTCATTACATGGTACAGTCTTGTGTAGGCGGAGCCAGAACGTGACACCGTGTTAGGTTTGTTGCTTTCCAATCCAGCACTAACGGTAGCTGCGTAGAAGCAGAATTGATAGTGAACCATCAATAGATTGACACCATCATGACGAAGTCGGGTTACTTGAAATGTAAAAGGGGTGTGTGGGGGGGGGGGGGGTATTATATTCTTTTATAGGGCCCAAAATTTCTAGCAGCGCCCCTGATAACACGGGCATAAAATCAGGGCTCAAATTGTGAAATAGTGGTTCATGGAGCATGAGGAATCATTTTCACACATGAATTGGCCACCTGACCTTAACCCCATTGAAAGTCTTTGGGATGTGCTGGAGAAGGCTTTATGGAGTGAGTCGACTCAGCAGTTGTCAAGACAACATCTTGGCGAAGGCTTAACACAATTCTGGATGGAAATAAATATTGTGACATTACATAAGGTTGTCGAAACAATGCCATGCTGAATGCGCACCATCATCAAAGCTAAAGGTGATCCAACAAAATATTAGAGTGTGAGACAATTTTTTTTTTTTTTGGCCTGGCAGTGTATGAAAGATATAATATACAGACTACATTGTGTTGGTGACATCATGTCGTGTTGTACCTTGCATTTCCATATGAAAAAGCTGACAAACCCAGCATACAGCAGACTCTTGATAATAACCGTCCAGTAACCAAGTTGTATTGTGAGATACACTCGTACTAAAATCATGGATAGTCAAATATTAGTTTAATTAGCTACACATCTATATAAATGCTACTTTTCTCTTTAACATACATTCATAATATAAACTATGAAAATATCCCTGATATTCATTTCAACTCACCTGGTATTTTGACTGAAAAACAAACAAAGCAAAAAAATTTAAATTAATTCATCTCACACTGGACCAAGTATTTTTAAAGAACCATAAATATGGGTTCTCTACTCTATGTCTGTGGTGCTGCAGGTCTTCAGTTTTCCCCTGGACATGTTATTACTGCCCGAACACAACTGAATCAACATCACAAAAGGGGATGAGTTTATGGTGTTAAGGGAAACAGAACACGTCCTTACCGATTGGGGTGCCATTTTTTCTCATTAAAGAAATGCATGTAAAGTAAAGGTAAAAGACATGTGAACGTAGGTAGTACTATCCTACTTTTTGATAAACACAAATCAGACTTTATTTTCTGAAGATCACGGGAAGAAGAAAAGTATGTTCTCTCATCTTGATTTGAAAGTATAACCCCGTTACCAAGTTTATTAACTGAAAGTAAATTATTAATTACTTTATGTTTGTATGTGATTAGCATGGATACTAGTTTGACACATTTTATACATTTGCTAATTCTTTGCTAAAAAATTAAACCTTTTTCTCATTTAAGATCAAAATACAGTCAATTATCAGCAAAGGAACTTGAATAAAAAAAGAGGCACTGTTGCATGAGATGCCTTTTTTTTAATGGTTTAATGAATGGTTTTCTTGGATTAAAAAAAAAGAAGATAAAAATACAGTTTAAAATTTAAACCTTACAAGTTCAAAATGGCAGCCCAATCATGGAATCATCATGTGCTTCTGAAATTGAGAACCATGATCTTGACGTCGAGGGTTATGTTCATTTTGTGTATATGTTTGTGCGTTTTACCTGGTGAAAATGTGATGGTGTCTTCAAGCACCACGTACTCGTCTTCCTTGTAGAAAGCAACGCTGCACTTGAATTTGTTTTTGATGTTGGTCCACTCAGTTTCATTGACTCTCAGTCTGCTGGACATGCTGTAGAGCCTTGTGTCTGGATCTTGTAGGGCTGCATGGTCTGTCGCAACACGATGCGTTCTATTTTCCCCATTCACTTTCCAAACAATGCTAATGTGATCTGGATAAAAATCTGTCACTAAGCACACCAAAGTTACAAAGCCTTTTTTTTTTTTCTGGGCTTCGCAGAGCTCTACCGGAGAAGGTGGCATCAACTTTATTTCTGGCTCAGATATGTTCATGTTGGGATCTTAGAAGAAAATGAAAAGAATTTCAGGGGAAAATGTCATTATGAATGTCATCAGTGACATTTAAAAAATATATATTATTTGCCAGTCATTGTAAATGTGTGAAAGGTTGCTCAGAAATAATCACATGAAAGATTATTTCAAAATATTATTTCACATAAAATGCATGGAATGATGAATGATTTTGATTTTAAATAGATTTTCACTGCCATTTTATCTTGCTTTTTTATCAGGTGTTTTGTAAACTACATTAGAACTGCATGATGTGCTTGAAATCATGTATTATACACTAAATATCATTAGGAAGCACATTTAATTATTACACCCTTTTTCAATTCTCATCAGATTTTAATATTTTTAAGTACTGTCATGATATGCTAATTTTCCTCATAGTTATCAGGTTTTTTATATATTTATTTTTGAACCTTGGTAACAATTTACTATGAAGTCCAAAACTAAGCAATGTATTAAGACTTAACTCATTTGTTCATAATGATGAATGAATACATGCACTAATCCTTAGCACATCCGGAAATCTTGATGTGCTTATATTAACAGGCTCCGAGTCATACAGTCCCCTCCAAAAGTATTGGAATAGCAAGGCCTGTTCTGATATTTTTGCTATACACTGAAGACATTTGGCTTGAAATCAAAATATGAATATAAGACGATAGATTAGAATTTCAGCTTCCCTTTCCTGATATTAACAGGAATGTACATATATTAAACAAATTAGATCATGGCATCTTTTGTTTGAATCCACCCATTTTTCAAGTGATCAGAATTATTGGAACACATGACTGACATGTGTTTCTTGTTGCCCAGGTGTGGCCTACGCCTCTTGGTTTTGGTTTTCATCAATGCAGACTGCATTTATTGTTTAAAAAAATGAAGACCCGAGAGCTTTCTATGCGATACACGCAAGCCATTTTAAAGCTGCGAAAAGAGGGAAAATCATTCAGAGCTATTGGAAAAGCATTGGGCAAAGCCAATACAACAATTTGGAATGGCCTGAAAAAGAAGCCACTGGTTTCTACTGGTTTCACATTGAACATGTTGGCCAAGGAAACAACAGCAGTTGATGACAGAAATATTATGAAATATAGGTCAAGCATGGTGGAGGTACGGTAATATCATGGCTTGGGCTTGCATGGGTGCTTCTGGAATGGGCTCACTAATTTTTATTGATGATGGAACTCATGAAGGTAGCAGCAGAATTAATTAAAAAGCCTACAGAGACATTCCTGCTGCCAATTTACAGAGAAATGCTTGAAATCTAATTGGGAGGAACTTCAAAACAAGTGGAAGGTTTTAGACTAGCCAAGTCAAACACCAGACCTTAACCCAACTGAGCATGGATTTGACTTCCTGAAGAGGAGACTGAAGGAAGAAACCCCACAAAACAAACAACAACTGAAAGAATCTGTGGTTGACCTCTGAAAAAAAAAATCACAAAAGAAGAATGCAACAGTTTGGTGATATCAGTGGGTCATTGGCTAGATCCAGTTATTGCAAACAAGGGATATGCAGCCAAATAATGAAGTGTTATTTATTTAAAGTTACTAAGACTAGGTGTTCCAATACTTTTGCTCACCCAAAAATGGAGTGGTCTGCTAACAAAGGTATCATGTTCGAATTGTTTAACACATCTAGATGTAAATATCAGGGAAAAAAAACCCCTGACATTCAGATGTATCTTTTGTCTGATATTTATCTTTTGAGCTTGAACCCAAATGTTTGCATGGTACAGCAAAAACAAAAGAACTGGCCTTGCTGTTCCAATAATTTCGGAGGGGACTGATGAATATGAATATTGTACCTTATTCTGTTAATTAGTATTAACTCCTGATAGATACATATCAGACAAAAGATACATCTGAATGTTAGATTTTTTTCTCCTGATATTTACATCTAGATGTGTTAAACAATTAGAACATGACACCTTTGGTAGCAGACCACTCAATTTTTAGGTGAACAAAAGTATTGGAACATCTCGGCAAAGTTTGAGACCCTTGATATCAAAACAATTTGTTAGTGGTGTTGGTTTCAAATTCTGAATTGTTTCAAGTTACTTAAACAACCTTAGGGTTTGGTTAATCTACACTGTGCACAAAAAAAGACAATGTAAATAATCTTTATTAATGCTGCATAGGTAATTTTAATTAGTGGAATGAGTTCACAAGATATTACCATTATTAATGGCTATTCATATATGACTCAGCTGTTAATGTGAACACTTAATTTTTTCCTGATGGGCTAAAGATTAGTGCATGGATTAATTTGTCATATTTTTAAGTTATATCCATATAATTCTTGGTGAAGTATTAATATATTACTTATTTGTGGACCTTAAGCAATATCATATAGTATAGTAACTCACTGTGTTACCGAATGCTTTTTGGTTGGAGTAAAGTAAGAACATTTAAAAAGGTGATTTAAAACTATCTTGACAATTACAAAATTCAGGGCTACATAATTGTTAATTAGCTAAATTCTTAATGATAATAGCCGAAGAAAACAAGGTTAAATCTATGAATCTAAATTGTACTCTACGTAGAACTTCCAAACTTTAACTGTATGCTTGAATAGATAATTTTGTTGGTTAAAAACGAGACTTGTAATGACTTGTAGCATCTAGTTGATTAGTAAAAGTGAGTACTTGTAAAATGATCACTGAGTGTTATAATAATAACAACACAATATGTAACTTACCCAAGACTGTTAGTTTGGTCCCTGATCCAAATTCCAGTTTTGCATAACCAGTACACGTTGATTTAACTCATGACAGAAACTAAACTTGCAGAAATAAGCTTTATTGGGGTTTTGCTATCTCATTAATAAAATTACCATTAAATCACCAAATAATTCTGTCACTGCAAACTTGATATGATTGTAAACAGTATAAAGGTGTATTTTGCAAACTATATAGTACAGTAACTGACGTTTAGCAGTGGATTGTAACTGCATCGCTGAAAACTAGTTTTCCAAGAGAGTTATAAAAGCTGTGTGGCATGTTTCCCGAGTTGTATAAGTGAAATATCATTTAGATTTATGTGAGAGAATGTTATTGAGGAAGTCATGAAAATTCAATGTTATTCCATGAAGCTATAAAATGAACACAAAACATAGTTGAGATTATTGAATAGCCAATCAAACTGACTTCGTGCACTATAATTATGACTATGCCGAGGTAAATGCTTTTAGTAATGGAATAAAAGAGAACAATGAAGAACCCAATGATAATCCTTTTAGGTTTTTTTTTAAAGCAACTTACTCACCTCGAACTGTTAATTTTGTCCCAGGTCCAAATTTCAAGTCGGTGAGGCTGACACACTTACACAAGGCCTGACATAAACTGCAGCAGCGTAAAGGCACTGATGGCTATCAGCGTTTGAGGCCCCTCATCTATTAGAAACTGGAAAAGACAAAGCTTTCCTCTGTACAACCTAAGAGGGGCCTCTCATAACCTCCAGAACTCTGCAGTATCTGCTAGGTCTGATTTGTTTGTTGGGAATGTTTGCTGGAATCATTTTCATTTTTAAATAAGCCCTCTCTGGGAATTATCGCGTTATTTATGATTAGCATGATTAGTCTGGGATTAGTTGGGTTGCTAGCTGGGATGTTGTTTGTCAGCCATTGCTGCTGCCTCCAAAAAAAGTCACAGGATCTTCAGATGTTAATAATCGAATAAAATATAAACATGGATTTTAGACATGTAATATACTTCACCACCGGGGAACTGTCAGGGCCTTCTAGGTGTTCAGAGAAGGCCCAAGCATATCAGCATTCAAATGTTATATTTAATTTTTTTCATTCTTTAATTGCTTTCATTCTTTTATAATTTCATTATAATTATTCTCTTCTAATTCTAATTTGGCCTCATTTTCTATCAAATTTGCTTCAGAAATGAAAGCGTTACTGTCCTGAAAACATTAAAATCGAGTTATCCAATGAGATTGTTTTGTTTGTTGTCTCCAGGCTGAGAAGAGTTTAGAGCTGCTCACTCATTGGTTAGGACTTCATTGCCGGGACAGAAGGCCATGGCAGTGTATGTTTATGTACACTACCGTTTAAAAGTTTGGGGTCACCCAGACAATTTTGTGTTTTCCATGAAAAGTCACACTTTTATTTACCACCATAAGTTGTAAAATGAATAGAAAATATAATCAAGACATTTTTCTGGCCATTTTGAGCATTTAATCGACCCCACAAATGTGATGCTCCAGAAACTCAATCTGCTCAAAGGAAGGTCAGTTTTATAGCTTCTCTAAAGAGCTCAACTGTTTTCAGCTGTGCCAACATGATTGTACAAGGGTTTTCTAATCATCCATTAGCCTTCTGAGGCAATGAGCAAACACATTGTACCATTAGAACACTGGAGTGATAGTTGCTGGAAATGGGCCTCTATACACCTATGGAGATATTGCACCAAAAACCACACATTTGCAGCTAGAATAGTCATTTACCACATTAGCAATGTATAGAGTGGATTTCTGATTAGTTTAAAGTGATCTTCATTGAAAAGAACAGTGCTTTTCTTTCAAAAATAAGGACATTTCAAAGTGACCCCAAACTTTTGAACGGTAGTGTAGGAAGTGACAGATGAATTCAGCAATCAGATACTGATTTATAGTAGGAGGGACCAAAAATTGATCTCCCTCAGCCTTCTCGAAGGCCAACATGAGCTTAACCGTGAGTCGGTGCTGTCAGTGTAGCAGTGAAGTCACCTTCCAGCCAGTGTAGCGTTCATCAGTAGTGTTAGCGAATGCTAATAAAGCGATCAAGCCAGTGCTATCGAGAGCAAGTAGCACAGGCTAACGGCTGAGAAACTAAGATTTCTGTCTCCAGACTCTTCTTCCATGCTGCTCGCAATAGTATTTTTCACTCATACACTACCGTTCAAAAGTTTGGGGTCACTTTGAAATGTCCTTATTTTTGAAAGAAAAGCACTGTTCTTTTCAATGAAGATCACTTTAAACTAATCAGAAATCCACTCTATACATTGCTAATGTGGTAAATGACTATTCTAGCTGCAAATGTCTGGTTTTTGGTGCAATATCTCCATAGGTGTATAGAGGCCCATTTCCAGCAACTCTCACTCCAGTGTTCTAATGGTACAATGTGTTTGCTCATTGCCTCAGAAGGCTAATGGATGATTAGAAAACCCTTGTACAATCATGTTAGCACAGCTGAAAACAGTTGAGCTCTTTAGAGAAGCTATAAAACTGACCTTCCTTTCAGCAGATTGAGTTTCTGGAGCATCACATTTGTGGGGTCGATTAAATGCTCAAAATGGCCAGAAAAATGTCTTGACTATATTTTCTATTCATTTTACAACTTATGGTGGTAAATAAAAGTGTGACTTTTCATGGAAAACACAAAATTGTCTGGGTGACCCCAAACTTTTGAACGGTAGCGTACTTAAGTATTCATTTCCCTGTGTAATTTACTGAGTTACTTTTAAAATCAGCATCGACAGCTACACACAACGGAGCGACTTGGCAGCCTGCCGCTAATCCCCTGCAAAATCCTTTGCCCTGTTGCTTTTTTGGTGTCTGGCTAAATTTTGGCTGAACTCAAGTCCCAGTTCGCCACTGTATTTCACACATTTTTATGTGGACCTTTCACATGTAGTGCATGTGCTTTTTATTTTTCCAGATATGTATTTTTGTATATGATTCACTTATATTCACATTTTAATCTTTCATATGTTGGACGCAGGCCATCGCAAGGCCGTCACCTTGCTACCTAAGAGTTTAGAGCAGAATTCCACATGTTCTCCATGTGCATATGTGGGTTTCCTTGGTTTTCTCAGATTTTGTCCTACTATCAATAAACATGCAAGTAAGTGGATTGGCTATGATAAATTGCCCCAGGTATGAATATGTGCATGTACTGTAAATGGTGCCCTGTGATGTCCTGACATCTCCTTCTGGCAGAAATCTCCCTCCTTGCTCTCAGTGTTACTGGGCTTGGCTCAGAATTCACTGACTCTGAGCAGGACAAAACACTTCCTGGACATAAATGATGAAGATAATTTAGGACACGTTGTTTTATTTACAGTCAATTATCAGCAAAGGAACTTGAATAAAAAAAGAGGCACTGTTGCATGAGATGCCTTTTTTTTAATGGTTTAATGAATGGTTTTCTTGGATTAAAAAAAAAGAAGATAAAAATACAGTTTAAAATTTAAACCTTACAAGTTCAAAATGGCAGCCCAATCATGGAATCATCATGTGCTTCTGAAATTGAGAACCATGATCTTGACGTCGAGGGTTATGTTCATTTTGTGTATATGTTTGTGCGTTTTACCTGGTGAAAATGTGATGGTGTCTTCAAGCACCACGTACTCGTCTTCCTTGTAGAAAGCAACGCTGCACTTGAATTTGTTTTTGATGTTGGTCCACTCAGTTTCATTGACTCTCAGTCTGCTGGACATGCTGTAGAGCCTTGTGTCTGGATCTTGTAGGGCTGCATGGTCTGTCGCAACACGATGCGTTCTATTTTCCCCATTCACTTTCCAAACAATGCTAATGTGATCTGGATAAAAATCTGTCACTAAGCACACCAAAGTTACAAAGCCTTTTTTTTTTTTCTGGGCTTCGCAGAGCTCTACCGGAGAAGGTGGCATCAACTTTATTTCTGGCTCAGATATGTTCATGTTGGGATCTTAGAAGAAAATGAAAAGAATTTCAGGGGAAAATGTCATTATGAATGTCATCAGTGACATTTAAAAAATATATATTATTTGCCAGTCATTGTAAATGTGTGAAAGGTTGCTCAGAAATAATCACATGAAAGATTATTTCAAAATATTATTTCACATAAAATGCATGGAATGATGAATGATTTTGATTTTAAATAGATTTTCACTGCCATTTTATCTTGCTTTTTTATCAGGTGTTTTGTAAACTACATTAGAACTGCATGATGTGCTTGAAATCATGTATTATACACTAAATATCATTAGGAAGCACATTTAATTATTACACCCTTTTTCAATTCTCATCAGATTTTAATATTTTTAAGTACTGTCATGATATGCTAATTTTCCTCATAGTTATCAGGTTTTTTATATATTTATTTTTGAACCTTGGTAACAATTTACTATGAAGTCCAAAACTAAGCAATGTATTAAGACTTAACTCATTTGTTCATAATGATGAATGAATACATGCACTAATCCTTAGCACATCCGGAAATCTTGATGTGCTTATATTAACAGGCTCCGAGTCATACAGTCCCCTCCAAAAGTATTGGAATAGCAAGGCCTGTTCTGATATTTTTGCTATACACTGAAGACATTTGGCTTGAAATCAAAATATGAATATAAGACGATAGATTAGAATTTCAGCTTCCCTTTCCTGATATTAACAGGAATGTACATATATTAAACAAATTAGATCATGGCATCTTTTGTTTGAATCCACCCATTTTTCAAGTGATCAGAATTATTGGAACACATGACTGACATGTGTTTCTTGTTGCCCAGGTGTGGCCTACGCCTCTTGGTTTTGGTTTTCATCAATGCAGACTGCATTTATTGTTTAAAAAAATGAAGACCCGAGAGCTTTCTATGCGATACACGCAAGCCATTTTAAAGCTGCGAAAAGAGGGAAAATCATTCAGAGCTATTGGAAAAGCATTGGGCAAAGCCAATACAACAATTTGGAATGGCCTGAAAAAGAAGCCACTGGTTTCTACTGGTTTCACATTGAACATGTTGGCCAAGGAAACAACAGCAGTTGATGACAGAAATATTATGAAATATAGGTCAAGCATGGTGGAGGTACGGTAATATCATGGCTTGGGCTTGCATGGGTGCTTCTGGAATGGGCTCACTAATTTTTATTGATGATGGAACTCATGAAGGTAGCAGCAGAATTAATTAAAAAGCCTACAGAGACATTCCTGCTGCCAATTTACAGAGAAATGCTTGAAATCTAATTGGGAGGAACTTCAAAACAAGTGGAAGGTTTTAGACTAGCCAAGTCAAACACCAGACCTTAACCCAACTGAGCATGGATTTGACTTCCTGAAGAGGAGACTGAAGGAAGAAACCCCACAAAACAAACAACAACTGAAAGAATCTGTGGTTGACCTCTGAAAAAAAAAATCACAAAAGAAGAATGCAACAGTTTGGTGATATCAGTGGGTCATTGGCTAGATCCAGTTATTGCAAACAAGGGATATGCAGCCAAATAATGAAGTGTTATTTATTTAAAGTTACTAAGACTAGGTGTTCCAATACTTTTGCTCACCCAAAAATGGAGTGGTCTGCTAACAAAGGTATCATGTTCGAATTGTTTAACACATCTAGATGTAAATATCAGGGAAAAAAAACCCCTGACATTCAGATGTATCTTTTGTCTGATATTTATCTTTTGAGCTTGAACCCAAATGTTTGCATGGTACAGCAAAAACAAAAGAACTGGCCTTGCTGTTCCAATAATTTCGGAGGGGACTGATGAATATGAATATTGTACCTTATTCTGTTAATTAGTATTAACTCCTGATAGATACATATCAGACAAAAGATACATCTGAATGTTAGATTTTTTTCTCCTGATATTTACATCTAGATGTGTTAAACAATTAGAACATGACACCTTTGGTAGCAGACCACTCAATTTTTAGGTGAACAAAAGTATTGGAACATCTCGGCAAAGTTTGAGACCCTTGATATCAAAACAATTTGTTAGTGGTGTTGGTTTCAAATTCTGAATTGTTTCAAGTTACTTAAACAACCTTAGGGTTTGGTTAATCTACACTGTGCACAAAAAAAGACAATGTAAATAATCTTTATTAATGCTGCATAGGTAATTTTAATTAGTGGAATGAGTTCACAAGATATTACCATTATTAATGGCTATTCATATATGACTCAGCTGTTAATGTGAACACTTAATTTTTTCCTGATGGGCTAAAGATTAGTGCATGGATTAATTTGTCATATTTTTAAGTTATATCCATATAATTCTTGGTGAAGTATTAATATATTACTTATTTGTGGACCTTAAGCAATATCATATAGTATAGTAACTCACTGTGTTACCGAATGCTTTTTGGTTGGAGTAAAGTAAGAACATTTAAAAAGGTGATTTAAAACTATCTTGACAATTACAAAATTCAGGGCTACATAATTGTTAATTAGCTAAATTCTTAATGATAATAGCCGAAGAAAACAAGGTTAAATCTATGAATCTAAATTGTACTCTACGTAGAACTTCCAAACTTTAACTGTATGCTTGAATAGATAATTTTGTTGGTTAAAAACGAGACTTGTAATGACTTGTAGCATCTAGTTGATTAGTAAAAGTGAGTACTTGTAAAATGATCACTGAGTGTTATAATAATAACAACACAATATGTAACTTACCCAAGACTGTTAGTTTGGTCCCTGATCCAAATTCCAGTTTTGCATAACCAGTACACGTTGATTTAACTCATGACAGAAACTAAACTTGCAGAAATAAGCTTTATTGGGGTTTTGCTATCTCATTAATAAAATTACCATTAAATCACCAAATAATTCTGTCACTGCAAACTTGATATGATTGTAAACAGTATAAAGGTGTATTTTGCAAACTATATAGTACAGTAACTGACGTTTAGCAGTGGATTGTAACTGCATCGCTGAAAACTAGTTTTCCAAGAGAGTTATAAAAGCTGTGTGGCATGTTTCCCGAGTTGTATAAGTGAAATATCATTTAGATTTATGTGAGAGAATGTTATTGAGGAAGTCATGAAAATTCAATGTTATTCCATGAAGCTATAAAATGAACACAAAACATAGTTGAGATTATTGAATAGCCAATCAAACTGACTTCGTGCACTATAATTATGACTATGCCGAGGTAAATGCTTTTAGTAATGGAATAAAAGAGAACAATGAAGAACCCAATGATAATCCTTTTAGGTTTTTTTTTAAAGCAACTTACTCACCTCGAACTGTTAATTTTGTCCCAGGTCCAAATTTCAAGTCGGTGAGGCTGACACACTTACACAAGGCCTGACATAAACTGCAGCAGCGTAAAGGCACTGATGGCTATCAGCGTTTGAGGCCCCTCATCTATTAGAAACTGGAAAAGACAAAGCTTTCCTCTGTACAACCTAAGAGGGGCCTCTCATAACCTCCAGAACTCTGCAGTATCTGCTAGGTCTGATTTGTTTGTTGGGAATGTTTGCTGGAATCATTTTCATTTTTAAATAAGCCCTCTCTGGGAATTATCGCGTTATTTATGATTAGCATGATTAGTCTGGGATTAGTTGGGTTGCTAGCTGGGATGTTGTTTGTCAGCCATTGCTGCTGCCTCCAAAAAAAGTCACAGGATCTTCAGATGTTAATAATCGAATAAAATATAAACATGGATTTTAGACATGTAATATACTTCACCACCGGGGAACTGTCAGGGCCTTCTAGGTGTTCAGAGAAGGCCCAAGCATATCAGCATTCAAATGTTATATTTAATTTTTTTCATTCTTTAATTGCTTTCATTCTTTTATAATTTCATTATAATTATTCTCTTCTAATTCTAATTTGGCCTCATTTTCTATCAAATTTGCTTCAGAAATGAAAGCGTTACTGTCCTGAAAACATTAAAATCGAGTTATCCAATGAGATTGTTTTGTTTGTTGTCTCCAGGCTGAGAAGAGTTTAGAGCTGCTCACTCATTGGTTAGGACTTCATTGCCGGGACAGAAGGCCATGGCAGTGTATGTTTATGTACACTACCGTTTAAAAGTTTGGGGTCACCCAGACAATTTTGTGTTTTCCATGAAAAGTCACACTTTTATTTACCACCATAAGTTGTAAAATGAATAGAAAATATAATCAAGACATTTTTCTGGCCATTTTGAGCATTTAATCGACCCCACAAATGTGATGCTCCAGAAACTCAATCTGCTCAAAGGAAGGTCAGTTTTATAGCTTCTCTAAAGAGCTCAACTGTTTTCAGCTGTGCCAACATGATTGTACAAGGGTTTTCTAATCATCCATTAGCCTTCTGAGGCAATGAGCAAACACATTGTACCATTAGAACACTGGAGTGATAGTTGCTGGAAATGGGCCTCTATACACCTATGGAGATATTGCACCAAAAACCACACATTTGCAGCTAGAATAGTCATTTACCACATTAGCAATGTATAGAGTGGATTTCTGATTAGTTTAAAGTGATCTTCATTGAAAAGAACAGTGCTTTTCTTTCAAAAATAAGGACATTTCAAAGTGACCCCAAACTTTTGAACGGTAGTGTAGGAAGTGACAGATGAATTCAGCAATCAGATACTGATTTATAGTAGGAGGGACCAAAAATTGATCTCCCTCAGCCTTCTCGAAGGCCAACATGAGCTTAACCGTGAGTCGGTGCTGTCAGTGTAGCAGTGAAGTCACCTTCCAGCCAGTGTAGCGTTCATCAGTAGTGTTAGCGAATGCTAATAAAGCGATCAAGCCAGTGCTATCGAGAGCAAGTAGCACAGGCTAACGGCTGAGAAACTAAGATTTCTGTCTCCAGACTCTTCTTCCATGCTGCTCGCAATAGTATTTTTCACTCATACACTACCGTTCAAAAGTTTGGGGTCACTTTGAAATGTCCTTATTTTTGAAAGAAAAGCACTGTTCTTTTCAATGAAGATCACTTTAAACTAATCAGAAATCCACTCTATACATTGCTAATGTGGTAAATGACTATTCTAGCTGCAAATGTCTGGTTTTTGGTGCAATATCTCCATAGGTGTATAGAGGCCCATTTCCAGCAACTCTCACTCCAGTGTTCTAATGGTACAATGTGTTTGCTCATTGCCTCAGAAGGCTAATGGATGATTAGAAAACCCTTGTACAATCATGTTAGCACAGCTGAAAACAGTTGAGCTCTTTAGAGAAGCTATAAAACTGACCTTCCTTTCAGCAGATTGAGTTTCTGGAGCATCACATTTGTGGGGTCGATTAAATGCTCAAAATGGCCAGAAAAATGTCTTGACTATATTTTCTATTCATTTTACAACTTATGGTGGTAAATAAAAGTGTGACTTTTCATGGAAAACACAAAATTGTCTGGGTGACCCCAAACTTTTGAACGGTAGTGTACTTAAGTATTCATTTCCCTGTGTAATTTACTGAGTTACTTTTAAAATCAGCATCGACAGCTACACACAACGGAGCGACTTGGCAGCCTGCCGCTAATCCCCTGCAAAATCCTTTGCCCTGTTGCTTTTTTGGTGTCTGGCTAAATTTTGGCTGAACTCAAGTCCCAGTTCGCCACTGTATTTCACACATTTTTATGTGGACCTTTCACATGTAGTGCATGTGCTTTTTATTTTTCCAGATATGTATTTTTGTATATGATTCACTTATATTCACATTTTAATCTTTCATATGTTGGACGCAGGCCATCGCAAGGCCGTCACCTTGCTACCTAAGAGTTTAGAGCAGAATTCCACATGTTCTCCATGTGCATATGTGGGTTTCCTTGGTTTTCTCAGATTTTGTCCTACTATCAATAAACATGCAAGTAAGTGGATTGGCTATGATAAATTGCCCCAGGTATGAATATGTGCATGTACTGTAAATGGTGCCCTGTGATGTCCTGACATCTCCTTCTGGCAGAAATCTCCCTCCTTGCTCTCAGTGTTACTGGGCTTGGCTCAGAATTCACTGACTCTGAGCAGGACAAAACACTTCCTGGACATAAATGATGAAGATAATTTAGGACACGTTGTTTTATTTATCTCGTGTGTTTACTTGAATTCACATGTGCAATTTCAGGCCGTAACACGTTGAAATGCACAGTCGCATGTTTTTCAAATGTGACCACACATGACTCACATAATCGCATGTGAAAATCATCGGATCACGTGTATGTGAAATGTACGTGAATAAAGTTGCAAACATCCTTCAGCAATATTTTTCATGCCATGAACGAACATACATTTTGTTTTAATACCAAAATCATCATTATACTGAAGCATTACAGGCAAGCTTGAATGATGTGTACAGTCATTAAAAAATGCAAAAGATTCTTGTTTTAAACATCAAGTGAAAGAACAAGTGCTGAGTAAAAAAAAAAAAAAAAAAAAAAAAAAAAAAAAATATATATATATATATATATATATATATATATATATATATTCATCATAAAATATGTACAGTATAAATTTTGTTAAACCAAACTGAAGACAACAGTAAGATAAATAAAGTAGGGCAGAATTAGCAAAGCGCTTGAAAATAATCATGCTTTTAAATACACAGCTCATGTCTGAACTAGCTGTTAGCATATTCATATAAACTCTTCCTCTTCCTCTGTCACATGACCACATGGCTGTTCTCCATCATCAGACTCCATCAGTTTCATTGCCTTTACTTTGAAATAAAACCCTGTGCAACAGAAAATTACACTTTTATAAAACTATTGCTCTCAATTTAAGCAGTTAAAAGTAATTGCAGTACAGAGCCTTCATGTAATAGGTGGACAGTAACATTGTAAATACAACAGCACTGAAGGAGGTCTTTACCTGTTTCTTAATGATGACCAGGATGAAAAAGCCGTATGCAAAACTTTTGGCAATGAACATGCCATAGGCTAGCATAGTTGTTTTCACTGTTCGAGCATATCTTTCTAAAATCAGACAAAAGAGAAAACAATCGAACTGTAAATTGAATTGTTTCAAAAATATTCAAACGAATGCGTGTATTTAAATAAAGGTATTTAAAGTGTATTTGAAGTTTCATTTATGTATTGCGATGAAGGATCTTACCGGCATTATCCTCATCACCTGCAACTGCGGGGGGAGGTTTTGAACACATTAGTGTTTATTAATAATAATAATAATAATAATAATAATAATAATAATAATAATAATAATGCCTACTTTTAGGTCCTACTATACTGTCGGAATAGATTTCGTACTTTTCTGTCTCGTTAAAGAATCTGACAAGACATGTAAAGGTTTTGCCTTTGGTCCACTCTTTGTAAAAGATGTTCAGTCTGCTGGAGATGCTGTAGAACTTATTATCATGTTGTATGGGAGCACTGTCTGTACTAACATCAGTGGTACGTTGTTCTCCATCAATTTCCCAGGACACAGTCACATGGTCAGGGTAAAAATCTTCAGCCACACATACCAATGTGACATTTTCTTTTGTACACACTTCACTCTTAGAGACATTTAGCACCCGGACAGTTGGTGGTGTGATATCAATGGCTGGATCTGAAAACAGAAGAAAAGGAACATTTGTGATTATCAGTGTAAATGGCTTAATAATTAAGAAAAGGTTATTACAAGGGATTCATCAAATTATTACTCACACCTCATAGTTTTTTTTTTAAAAGGAACTCTTTATTTTAAGTAACTGAATGATATTGTATAACCAAGAGACGAATGTATAAAATATTCCCTTTTATCTATGTTTTTCCAAACCCAAGTGTTTTGGAAATGTAAATCATTTTCACCCAGGTTGTCAATGTAAGGTTAGGTTAACCTTTTTACACTAATATCTTAAGTATTCATGCTCATTCTTTGCAATATTTATGTATTTAATAAATCACATGCCCAAAATTCGCCAACAGCAAAGACTATACTGACCACACTGTCTGCAATTTAAGGTAGAAATATTCTAAGGTCCTTTTGCCATTTCATTCTTAAGCTTCAAGCTTGACAATTTTTTTCCCCAAATAATACACCTATTATGAGACTGTAATTTCATATTTCTTTTCCTTACATCTATATGGGTTAAACAGCTTAGAACATGACACCTTCTGTTTGAACCTACCCACTTTTCAAGTTTTCCAAAGATGGATATGAGACAATAGATTACAATTTCAGCTTTGATTCACATCTAGATGTGTTACATGATTTAGAACATGATACCTTTGGTGGCTGACCACCCAATTTTCCACCCATCCATTATCCGGTGCAGGGTCGCAGGCAAGTTGGAGCCTATCCCAACTGACTATGGGCGAGAGGCAGGGTACACCCTGGACAAGTCGCTAGATCATGGCAGGACTGACACACAGAGACACACAACCATTCACACTCACAGTCAATTAAGAGCCACCAACTAGCCTAACCTGCATGTCTTTGGACTGTGGAGGAAACCAGAGCACCCAGAGGAAACCCATGCAGACACAGGGAGAACATGCAAACTCCACACAGAACGACCCCTGTCAGCTGCTGGGCTCGAACCCAGAACCTTCTTGCTGTGAGACGACAGTGCTAACCACTATGCCGCCTGTCACCCAATTTTCATATTTCATATAAGGAAAATAATTAGAGCAGCTGGACTTAAAATAAATTAAGTTAATAACACTTAATATTTGGCTGCATATCCTTGCTTGAAATCAGTGCATCAAGCTGGCAGCGCACTGACATCACTGTTGCATTCTTCTTTTACGATGCTTTTCCAGGCTGGTACCACAACTTTTTCAGTTGTTGCTTATTTTGGGGGGTTCTCCCTTCGGTCTGCTTTTCAGAATGTGAAATACATGCACGGTTAGGTGGTATTTGACTTGGCCAGTCTAAAACCCTCCAGTTTTTCCCCCGGATGAAGTCCTTTGCTGTGTTGCCAGTGTGTTTTGGGCCAAATTGTCTTGCTGCATGGTGACATTCCTCCCAATTAGACCAGATGCATTTCTTTGTAAATTAGCAGACAGAATGTTTCTGTAGACTTCTGAATTTTTTTCTACCATCATGAGCTACATCATCAATAAAAATCAGTGAGCTCATATTTCCCCTCTTTTCTCAGCTTCAAAATGGCTTGCTTTTTTCCCCATAGATCAGCTCTCTGGTCTTATCCTTTTTAACAACAAGTGCAGGTGAAACCCAGGGTTCAAACAAAGAGTAGATGTTCAGAGTTATTACTTCATCAATCGATCTATCTAACATCAATCAATCAATCAATCAATCTAACCGGACACACCTGGGCAACTTGAAAAATGGGTTGGTTCAAACCAAAGGTCTCATGTTCTAAGTTGTTTCACCCATGTAGATGTAAAATATAAGGAAAATAAATATGAAATTTAAATTTATCGTCTCATAATAGGCATATTATTGGAAGTCAAATACCACCCAATTGAGCATGTATTTCACATTCTGAAGAGCACACTGAAGGGAGAAACCCCCCAAAATAAGCAATACCTGAAAAAGTTTTGGTACCAGCCTGGAAAAGCATCATAAAAGAAGAATGCAACAGTGATGTCAGTGCACTGCCAGCTTGATGCACTTATTGCGAGCAAGTCATAACCACATATTAAGTGTGATTAACTTAATTTATTTTAAGTCTAGCTGCTTTATTTTCCTTATATGAAATATGAAAATTGGGTGGTTGGTCAGCCACCAAAGGTGTCATGTTCTAAATTGTGTAACACATCTAGATGTAAATATGAATGAAATCTGAAATTATAATCTATTATCTCATATCCAGCTTTTGATCTCAAATCCAAATGTCTTGTGTACAGCAAAAACAAAAGAACTGGCCTTGCCGTTCCAATACGGTCATAAATTTTAAATTATTACACGGTTAAAGTCAATTCTTTTCCTAAATTCACTTCCTTTAAGAAAGTGCTTGTTTTTAGACCTTGATACTGTAGTTATTTTTCGGAAGCAGTCTATTTGTCGTAAATGAGCCGTTTGTAAAGAAGACTTTGATTTAAAGGGATACAACATGCTGTTCATGGACACAAAACTGGGGGGAAAATAGAATTATTGATTGGTTGTACCTCAAGGCAAGGTAAATGTTTTAAACATATTAATAAGCAACACATCCAGTATTATGTACATGCACATGGAAGTTCACGATACCAAGATACCACAATAATAATTATATTTAATAAAATGCATGGCTGTTATGGATAATTATTGATTATTAATAATGAAATAGAAAATACTCTGAAAATACATTGCTGCCTTAGATGATGTACTTAGTGTCTGGTTAACTTAGTTGGAACACAAGATTTTTTTAAGACGATGACTCAAAAATAGCAACTTTTCAGATTCTTAATAAGGAATTAGATTGATGATTGAACTCTGCAAACTACAACCAGTAGAATACAAATAAGGGATTGACTTCTCAGACAATCACCTCAAGAATAATACAGTATTACTGAATAAAGTTTATATTTATATGACATTAACGTATGAATGGCACAAACACTGATAAATCAGTATTAAATTTTATCGCAGAAAAAGTACGTTTTGGCAAACAAACACTGCCATTTTTTTTCTGATTGTACTTTCTTGGATTATTCATCTGATGTTACAGTTGTATGTTGAACTCAACTGACTCCTTGGCAGGAAAACCACAAGCAGTTTTCTCAGAAATTACAATGATCTTGTGAGTTTTCATTCCAACGTACAAACCATTTCAAGCAAGTCTTTGAGCACAATTGCCTTTAAGTCTTTAAATTCATACATTTATACATCACAGACACTGATAAATAAAGCTTAATTTTCTTTTGCTTGCACTGAATACAAAAAATACAGCATTTTACAGTGATTTGTAGTCATCATAATAATATGTATTACTTTCAAAGATTACAGGTATGCACTAACTTCTCTGACATAACAAAACAGTGTCTAAAAGCCATTACAATGCTTGAATAAAACGGATAAGCTTAACCTTACCGAGAACAGTGAGCTTGGTCCCCTGGCCAAAGTATGCAGGCTGGTTGTTCACACTGAATTTCAGTAAGAGTAAAACAATCTGCAGCTCCTCGGCTTGAAAGAAGCCTATCTGATCCAGCTAGACTATAATTTAAATCCTTGCGTTCTTTAAAATACCATACTAAAACAAATTTGTCTACCATGCACTTTTATGCACTTTCAAACTGAAGAAAACTGTCAAAGATGCAACATAAATGTAAACATAACTCTAAAAACATGTCCTAGTAAATAATAACTTGCCAGATCATTTGGAAGGCCTAAAGTGCCTCATTTAATTTAATGAATCATTCTAGTATCAAGAACGAGATCTATTCAAAAATTGATAGATTTTCGAATCAACAAGTATGAATTTTGAGCTGAGGTTTAAGGAACTGCCTTCAAGAGTAAATATAAAAATTCAATAAAATAAAGGTAAGCAAAACGTCCACTTATGAATCTGAACATGAGCAAACTCAATGAATTTAGTAACTCTTACCTAAAACGGTGAGTCTAGTACCAGGACCAAACACAGCTTTTTCACCATAGCCCACAGAGTTCAATCCATCCACATCAATGCTTTTATCAACATACTATACTGTATCTTTACTCACAAAATGACCAATTCCAAGATATTCATTACTCAGGGAATGCTGTAAAAGTTAGTGTGAAGGTAATAACAAAAACCAATGTTGAAAGGTATTTTTTTTTAAAGAGTAGTGAATTTCTCACCTCTCACTGTGAGTTTGGTCCCACTGCCAAAGTATAGTGGGTTGTTGGAGTTCACACTGATATCACGCTATAGAGAAAACCTGTACTACTCTCAAGGTCTGCTACACACCAGCAATCAAGCAATCACACCAGTAAAAGGTACAATTTTTTAAAGGAGTAGTGAATTTCTCACCTCTCACTGTGAGTTTGGTGCCGCTGCCAAAGTATGCTGGGCTGTTGTAGTTCACACTGATATCACGCTATAGAGGAAACCTGTACTACTATCAAAGTCTGCTACACACCAGCAATCAAGATTTTGAAGGGTATTTTAAAGCAAATCTACTCTACTTCGAGCAATACAGTTAAGCGTGGAGCAAAAAATATTTGCACTGGAGCTGTAACGGACTGTTTTGCATCAGATCTATAAAGATTTATAGATTTATCACATGGAGTTACAAACCAATATCAAATAGTTATCACCAGAACAGTTAGCATATTAAATAGTGATTGCAGGATATGATTAGTAGCATGAAATTTCTTACCAAGGACTGTTAACTTGGTCCCTCCACCAAAATAAGCTGGAAGGCTCCCAGAGGCACAGCATACACTAATAGCTCACTATCGAAATCAACCGAGTATCATACTCCAAATAGTCCATGCAATCTATTATCTGCCTGTTGTTGAATTATTTAGTGCATCATCATGCCCTTAACATGTCTATAATGCCCATGTTATCAGTTCTATCCAAAAGGAGACCAGACTGTCTTTATTGTTATGTTTCAGCTAAATAGACATGAATATACATTACATTAAAATGTAAATTAAATACATAATCCCTTTCAGGAAACCTCAGAAAGGTTTAAACCACCAAATCAAACTTTCTCACCTCTGACTGTGAGTTTAGTTCCACCACCAAAGTACACTTGATTGGAGCCTGTCACATTGACACTAAGCAACTGAAAAACCCTCAATCTTTGTGCAAAACTAATACAGCTCTGCTATTACACAATGATGATTTTTAGAGGATTGTAAGAAATTATCTTCAAGATTTGGTTTTCCTTACCTAAAACGGTGAGTTTGGTGCCTGCTCCAAAATATGCTTGCAAACCAGAGCACAGAGTTTCAAACCTGTATCTTTAACACCTAGACTTCGCTTAGCATTTTTTTTTAGCCATTTACATCAAACAAGTGATGCATTTCTTTCACACCTAAAGCTGTATTAGCTCAGGACATTTATCGACAGATTTAGTAGTTCTTACCAAGAATGCTAAGTCGACATTAAACTGCTTAACCTGAATAAAACACGTAAGCTTACCGAGAACCGTGAGTTTGGTCCCCTGGCCGAAGTATGCAGGTTGAGTGTTCACACTGAACAGCAGTAAGATTAAAACAGCCTGCAGCACTTAGGCTTACATGGATGCTCACATTGAAATCTTTACATTGCACTTTTAATTGCAAATTTTCTCAAGAACCTTTACTATAATGTTTCTCATGCACGCCGATTGACTCTTTTAAGAGGTGAAAAAACCCTTCATACAGTAATCATGATTAGAAATATATACGAGTTCATCTAAAAATGCAAACTGTTCACATTGCTTTAGGCCTTCGTATACACCTCACAAATAAATATTAATCATACGAAAATCATATTTTCTCACCTCTAACCGTGAGTTTAGTTCCACTGCCAAAGTATGCAGGATCTGTCGTTGTCACACTGACACTGAGCTACTGAAAAACCTCCACTCTTTTTGCGCAAAATGAATGTGAATCTCACTGAAGCTCTGCTATTATGCAGTACAGTAATAATGGCAACATTTCTATGTTCTTAAGAAGATATACAGTACAGATATGCATTTTTTCTTACCTAAAACGGTGAGTTTAGTGCCTGCTCCAAAATATGCTTGCGTTGTAGAGCACAGAGTTTCAAAGCTGTATCTTTAACATCTACACTTCAGCTTAGAGAATTACCCTCGATATTTCAGTATTGTTTACAGTATCAGACGTTTACAGTACATTAAAACAAGCACAGTGTAAGCAGATTGAGTTTAGTGAATCTATAGAGCAAGTTTATGTTTCTTACCAAGAACAGTTAGTTTGGTTCCTTCACCAAAGTAAGCTGGATTGTATCCATTAGCACAACATGAACACTTAAGAAAGAAAGGGCTTGAAGTGCATTCATGCTCTTTGCTGGAGAACAAATTCATCTGCTGTTTTTTTTTTTTTTGAACATAACCCTTCAGGATTTGTCTGCTTTTCACATAATACACTGAATGTCTTCAAAACTCAATGTTTATCATAATCAACATAATATTTCTTACCAAGAACTGTTAACTTGGTGCCTCCACCAAAGTAAGCTTCGCGGCTCCCAGAGGCACAGTGCACAAACTCACTAATTAAATCATCTATCCACCAACTCCTATATAGTCTGTACAGTCCATGATTTGCTTGATTATTTTGTGTGCATCACATTTCTACCATGTACATAATATCTACGCTCTACGACAGCAGTTCTTTATAACAATAAATTTTGTTCAGCAAACTGGACACAATTGGTTCACATTGTTTTAAAGCTTTTTAAAGAAACACAACAAAACATTACCCATGCTTTTTACAACAGCTGATGAAACGTTCTCACCTCTTACTGTAAGCTTAGTTCCACTGCCAAAGTAAGCAGGATAGTTGCCTGTCACACTGATACTAAGCTACTGAAAAACTCCTGAAGGACTGAATATTTTTATGCCCTAAAAGAATTACCTTCTGTATAACCTTCCTATTTTACACAGATCACTAAAGCTGAATACGAATGATATTCAAGAGGAATTGCCATCAAATAGTAACGTAATATTTCTTACCAAGGACTGTTAACTTGGTTCCTCCACCGAAATAAGCTTGACTGGCCCCAGAGACACAGCATACTAGCTCACTAATGAAATCACCCAACCATCATGTGCCATATAGTCTATACAATCTATTGCTTACTTATTTTTTGTGCATCGCACGTACATCATGTGCATATTTGTATAGCAAGTGGAGCAAATCAATAAGTAAGCTTTCTCCTTGTAGTATTTTAATTGTAGGTTAAAAAAAAAAAACAACAACAGCCAGATGAAATGAGCAACTTCTTTCAGGAAACATAATAAATTGTCTCACTGAAATTTAATCCTTTATATACATATATATCATACTTTTAAAAAAATATATAATTAAGCATTCTCACCTCTGACTGTCAGTTTAGTTCCACTGCCAAAGAAAGCAGGATCGTTGCCTATCACACTGATACTCAGCTACTGAAAAACTCCCGAAGGACTGAACATTTTTCAATGCCCTAGATAAGCAAAGCTATATGCTGATGATATTAAAGAGCTATTGCAATTGATTAGTAACATGATATTTCTTACCAAGAACTGTTAACTTGGTTCCTCCACCAAAGTAAGCTTGACCGGTCCCAGAGACACAGTGTACAAACTCACGAATGAAATCAACCAAGCATCATGTGCAAATAGTCCACAAAATCCATCATCTGTCTACTGCTGAATTACTTTTGTGCAGCACATGTGCATAATTTGTACATTTTTATAGCAAGCTTATCAACCTTGTAAAGAAGGTCTTTTCCTCAGAATAGCGTTTCAACTACAGATTTCTCGAAACGCAGCTCAAATGAGCAATCTCTTTCAGAAATATAATAAATACACACAATGAAACTGAATCCTTTATATATATATATCATACTTTAAAAAATATATATAATTAAGCTTTCTCACCTCTGACTGTCAGTTTAGTTCCACTGCCAAAGTAAGCAGGATCGTAGTTATCACACTGACACTAAGCTACTGAAAAAACCTCAACTTATCTCTATAGTGCTATACATTTTACTATAATATTACAATACACTATAACAAATAGATGTATGATACTGTAGCAGAATTTTAACATAATTAATTAAAGAAAGGACATGATATTACCAGCACACGAGCCCCTTTATAATTTTGAATCGAATAAGTTTTTGTTCAGATTGCTTTAAGAAACCGTTATCATGCATTTGAAAAGTCGAATCAAATTTTCTCACCTCTTACTGTGAGTTTAGTTCCACTGCCAAAGTATGCAGGATTGTAGTTCGACACGTTGACACTAAGCTACTGAAAAACCTCCACTCTTTGTGCAAAACCCTCAATGTGACCCTCAGTGTAGCCCTTCTGTTATACAATACATACACAATATTGAGTTTTATTGTATTTTTTCTTACCTATAACGGTGAGTTTGGTGCCTGCTCCAAAATATGCTTGTGAATATGAGCACAGAGTTTCAGGGCTGCATCGTAAATGTCTACATCTTATCTTAGAGAATTACTGCCTGCTTTGCTTGTCTGACTCTCTATGTTTGTACATCACACATTTTCCTATAATCAACACAGTAAACCTTAACAGTTATGAGCATTTATATGGTAGAGCAAGTTGATATTTCTTACTTATATCAGTAATTGTTCCTTTACCAAAAGTAAACTGGGTTTCTATAGTCACAAGGTGAAAGCTTGTAGTGAAAATGACTTAAATGAAGGATCCCTATTGTCTAACTGGCTCCTGGGCCTTGAACAGGATCAGATTTACCTGATTTTCCTAAAGAGTTCTTGTAATACCACTTGTAGAAACCTGTTCCTTCCTACAGCAAGAATGGCTAGAAATATTTTCAACAAAACACAAGCAGTACTTACCAAGAACGGTCAATTTTGTGCCGCTGCCGAAATAGGCTTCATAATTGGCACAGCATTTGGGTGTCATATCAAAAAGTGCGTCTCAATTCACGCTCTAATGGCTTTTTATATAATTACAGTGATGCATGATTTTTTACACTGGTGTTTGCTTAGTAGATTTTTTTTTAGTATTCTTTACTTTCTTACCTAAAACTGTCAGTTTTGTTCCATCTCCAAAGTATGCTGGATCATTGAAGGTCACAGTCTGATTGCATTCACTAATTTCCCAGATCTCTCTAATGCTAACTGTGTCAACCTGACATGATAAAATTTTCATATACAGTAGCCTTGTCTCGAAATAAAACATGCAATGATTTTAAGACCAAAATGATCTTACCTACAACTGTGAGTTTTGTTCCATCTCCAAAGTATGCTTGATCACGGTTGTCACAGTATGATTGTGTGAACAAATTTTTCAGATCGCTCTAATGCTATTTGTCTGGATTTTTGCCTCAACTCTCTAGTTTTTATATCATGAAACAAACAAACAAACAAACAAACAAACAAACAAACAAACAAACAAACAAACAAACAAACCTCCTGGGTCCTGCTAAGGCTGAGTGAAATATTAATCTACACTACATGTTTTTCTGTAATGCCTAATGGATGAACAGTTCAGATTTCCAATTAGCAATGCAATCTTACAATCTTATATTGGTGATAATTACAAGATCAAAACATTCTTACCTAAAACGGTTAATTTTGTTCCATCTCCAAAGTATGCTTGATAACTACCGCTGTCACAGTATGATTGTATGAACAAATATCCCAGATCTCTCTAATGCTAATACTGTGAAACTAGCTTGACAAAATTTCCCATACATTCACATTGTATCTGATGGTTCACAACTTTAGGAAGAAAAAAACATCTTGATTGTTCTAACAGCTGAACGAAACAGTGCTATAGAAGTAAAATATGACCTAGACTTGAACCACTAGCACTAGAAAAGTTCTCAAATCATTCATTTAAATCCTAAAATCTGGAATACTTCAGAATTTTCATTACCATCAAAAATACATTTGACATTGTTGGAAATTTCAAGAAGTAAACTTTCTTACCTAAAACAGTGAGCTTTGTTCCAGCTCCAAAGTATGCTGGATTGACGTTGGCACAGTATACTTGTGCAAACAAATTTCCTAGATCTTTCTAATGCTATTTTTTTCTCAACTCTCTAAAACTACATGACTATATAATTTTTCCTGGTTACTGCTATGGCGAAGTGAAACGGTACATTAAATAGAGAACATTACTGGCTCAGAGAGTAGCCATTGCTGCATAAAGAAACAATCTGGAACCATTAAGTCAAAGCAAAGTTACATTCTTCATTATCTAATGAATGACCACTTTATGCATTTCCATTAATTAAACATTGTTGACAATTACAGGCCCAAAACTTTCTTACCTAAAACTGTCAGCTTTGTTCCAGCTCCAAAGTATGCTGGATTGGCGTTGGCACAGTATACTTGTGCAAACAAATTTCCTAGATCTTTCTAATGCTATTTTTTCTCAACTCTCTAAAACTATATGACTATATAATTTCTCCTGGTTGCTGCTATGGCGAAGTGAAATGGTACATTAAATAGAGAACATTACTGGCTCAGAGAGTAGCCATTGGCACATAGAGAAACAATCTGCAGCCATTAAGTCAAAGCAAAGTTACATTTTTCATTATCTAATGAATAACCCCTTCATGCATTTCCATTTATTAAACATTGTTGACAATTACAGGGGCAAACTTTCTTACCTAAAACTGTGAGTTTTGTTCCAGCTCCAAAGTATGCTGGACTGGTGCTGGCACAGTATACTTGTGCAAACAAATTTCCTAGATCTTTCTAATACTATTTTTTTCTCAACTCTCTAAAACTATATGACTATATAATTTCTCCTGGTTGGTGCTATGGCGAAGTGAAATGGTACATTAAATAGAGAACATTACTGGCTCAGAGAGTAGCCATTGGCACATAGAGAAACAATCTGGAACCATTAAGTCAAAGCAAAGTTACATTCTTCATTATCTAATGAATAACCACGCCATGCGTTTCCATTAATTAAACATTGTTGACAATTACAGGGCCAAACTTTCTTACCTAAAACTGTGAGTTTTGTTCCAGCTCCAAAGTATGCTGGACTGGTGTTGGCACAGTATACTTGTGCAAACAAATTTCCTAGATCTTTCTAATGCTATTTTTTTCTCAACTCTCTAAAACTATATGACTATACAATTTTTCCTGGTTGCTGCTATGGCGAAGTGAAATGGTACATTAAATAGAGAACATTACTGGCTCAGAGAGTTAGCCATTGGCACATAGAGAAACAATCTGGAACCATTAAGTCAAAGCAAAGTTACATTCTTCGTTATCTAATGAATAACCACGCCATGCGTTTCCATTAATTAAACATTGTTGACAATTACAGGGCCAAACTTTCTTACCTAAAACTGTGAGTTTTGTTCCAGCTCCAAAGTATGCTTGATACGCGTTGGCACAGTACACTTGTGCAAACAAATTTCTTCGATCTTTCTTATGCTAGCTTTAAGAACCTGGCATAATTGCATTTTGCAGAATCTGCTTAGGGCTAATGTCGCTCAATAAAAATGGATTTTAGATGTACAAATGTGCAAACACAGACGTAAACTATGTTACAAGCTACATGTTAAAATTTGAAACGAGTGGACTTACCTAAAACGGTTAGTTTTGTTCCAGCTCCAAAATATGCTTGAGAGCCAGTGTCACATTGTAAAGCAGTGCTTCAAAATATGCATCATGTCCTCATGGTATTCCATAATAAAAGATAAAAACACAAAACAAAGCAGATCCAGAATGATTTCCAATTAAAAAGCACTTTGGTTTAAAGTTTTCAGTGATGCGTCATGATAAAAATAAATAAAGAAAGAAGAGCTAAGATGCAGCAGTGTGCATTTCCATGATGGAAAAATAAAATAAAATTAGCAATAATGAGTAGAAAAAGAAAGTTGCATACTGAAAAGAATATGTAGAGACTGGAAGTTTAAATTGATGTGAAATAAACCACATGTTCCAGTTCTCTGATCGACTAACACAAACAGTAAATGCAGGGAGGTTTTTGTACAGCGGCTCTATGGAAATGTATCATCGTGGCCCCCTGTCCCCACGGTGTTAAAACATTAAACAAAAACAAAATTGTGCATTCTGCCTCTAACCCACACCCCTCCCATGGCTCACTTTATCTTTATTTCTCATCGGACACTTTGCACACTATTATAATTTTGTCAGGTGTTTTAGCAGGCAGTGTAATCTAAACTGAATGTTGCTATTTCTGTGAGTACCAAGAAATCGAGCAGGTGCATCGTATCAAAAAGAAAAAAAAAAATCTTCCTGTGTCATAACCCCCACCCACATCCTCCTGTAACTGTATCAAAGTATGATTGATTCCAGGATCTGCTGCCTTCACTGTAACTACACCAGGAGATGGAGACACAGAAGCCTTAAGTTAAAATATTCATTTACTTACGAATGCTGAAAAAGCCCTGAAATACTGATGTACTGTGGTTTACATAAGTATTTACTTTTACACATTTTGTAGCCTAAGATAGAATGGATATGGACAGAATTGGGATTTTGTAAAAAACATGCCTACCATGCATATTTCCAAGGCCCAGGACAAACTATTCGATATGACTATATTATATGATGAAATTACAAAAGATGACCACACCTACATTTTTGAACATTATAGTTTGATCAAACAGATTTTTGTTCATATAGCATTATTCTTCATATCAATGGACAACTAAACCCTCCTGTCCCACCCCGCCCCTTCCACCAAAATTCTTAACAATAACAAAGAACAGGCATGGACAACAGTTGTGATTGCAAAAGTATTCACCCTCATTGTTTGGTGAAAAATTCACCAAATGTTTTCGCCTAACTAATTCTTCTTCTCATATATCAGCTACACGCAATCAAATTAATCAAGGCTGTAGTTGACTGTTTTACTGTAGATTTCTTAAAGTGAATGTAATGTCCCTAAACACACTTTTTTCCTTCGTACAAAGCAGGGCTTTGAACCGGTTCAAGGAACGAAAACGAAAACCGGGAACTTTTTCTATTTCACATGGAACAGAAACGAAACCAGAAACTTTATTATTTTTTATGTTCTGGAACAGAAACGCTTATTAAAAATAATGGTAACCGGTTAATACCGGTTTTTATTTCATTCCTCAAAGTTTCCGTAGCCTACAAATAAAAAAAGTCATTCTTCTCCTGTGCAAGTTTCTATGACCCGCTGGGGTTCACTTCCTGTGTGACGTTCGCTGACTGAATGGAGAGAGCGGAAGGGTGGACTACTATCACGTCTCTACATCTTAAATAAGAGGTAAATATTGCAGTCTATCGTTATTCAAAAACGTCAATTTCAAACACGATATCAGTATATTTGTCCACGTTAATGAGAGGCTCGCGAACATTAAATGACGTTAACCTCTGTTAGCCGATCAATGCATAGGGCCTGACTAGCCTTTGGTAACACACTAAACGAATTCTCTTTCATTTTTGGCACTTTTTCTGTTTGTGTAGATGGGAAGACATACTGAGAATCCAAATCGCCAACATTTGAAATAATAATTGTTTTGAATTATTTCTTGTCTTATTTAATGAAGGTTGTAATAGAATTAGCCTACATTTGGCTTAAGCTGGATGAGACAGAGACATAATTTTATAGCCATTTGTTAAACAGCTGACAGGGAACGTAATTAACCGTTCCGGGAACGAAATTTTTTTGTTCTAACCGGTTCGGGAACGTCTATTTAATGGTGGAACCCAAAACCGGAAACGTTAAAATTCCGTTTCTGTTCGGAACGAAACAATAGAAAAAAATTCTGGTTCAAAGCCCTGGTACAAAGCAATCATTATGTTGATTGACCATGTGTTTTCGAGCTATAGCTGATCCAAAAGATCATAAATTAAAGGAAAATCAATAAGATCAGCCGATTTCCATGGAATCTGCCAAGACTGAACCGGAAAATCCCGAAGGGGTGCGTGACGTCACATGTGTAACAATCCAGGTATTAATTTCGTTCCTGTACGCAGCAGTGGTGAGACCAGTCTCAATATGGAATCACATTTTGGAGAGAATTCTGATCGTGATTGGGATTCTTATATGTCGGATGAAGCGGCAGATGATTATCAAGGACATTCCAGAGTAAATGGTTATCTTTTCGAGCCCCCAAGACGAGAAACAGAAGCCAGTTCACTCAGTTCACGACAGTCCCACTCAGCGCCGATAGTGCACCACTAGCCAGAGAGAATTGGAAACACAGATTGGTTTGTGGATTTTTATTTGAAGCTGGCGACTGCAGAATATTGGGAAAATATTTACATGTACCTCAATAAATGCAGAAATATAATCTTTAAAATTTACACTTATTCAGTGTAATTATTGAAAGAAAATATGAAGATGTGGGCAATAATAGGGGAATCGATGAACTGTCCAAATGTCAGATCAAAGGTTATTTATTAAATAAATGGGTTTCTTTTTTTCCTCCAATAATTCCCATGCGGTCGTTCTGGTGGTGATGAACACTTGATGAATCAGATTTATTATTAATAGGAAATCGACACAAAATTTGTCCGCTTCGTTTGCACAAACCTCACCCACTGTCACTTTAGATTAGTGTCATTTCTTGGAAATTTGTGAACTGAATGTCCTGTTGTATATGGATTTGAACATCCAACACAACTCAGCACTTTCACATCGTTATTTTTGTAAGATTCCAACAACAATATCCAATTTCAGTGAGTAAACAAGCATGGAGTCAGATGAACTGAAATGACCCAGATAACTGGGGTTCCACGTAGTCTGGTTAACACCAGACCATATCACAAGTGAATATGGTCTGGAATCCGCCTATTGAATTTCTCGTAGGGGAGGTGCGGTTTACGATTGTCAACGGCCGTTTATTGGACGTTGCGAATGTCTATCATTTGGCGTATACGTAGCCCATGGCCAACCATGGCAGTTGTACCCGGTGACGTAGTTAGAACGACGAAGAAGAGAAGGAAAGAGAAAGAGAAGGCAAAACAAAAATAGGAAAACAATGGCACCGAACGATTACTGCCGTTTGTGCAAGACAAAGCTTGATCGAAAGTTTGGTTCGTATCGCTCGCCGCCATGTTAAATGTGATCCGTAAACAGTCCCAAATAAACTACAAGCTTCCATTTGTTGAGTAGTACGCATCACCGTCTTTCCACCCCTCCCCACTCTCTGATTGGCTCCCTAACTCAGGCGAGCCTTTAGACCATAGTTTCCATGCTGTCTTTTCAGATCGGAACAATTGTGCAAAGCAGCATGGGATTTCCCAGGCTAGGTTCCACGCGTGATACCATGTGAAATTAGCGCTGAGGCAAGGCTGCCTTTTTCCGGGATCCGGATGCCGCAATTTATCGATAGTTTTGTTCTTGATAATAAAAATAACAAATAATTAATATAATTTCCCCCCTGCTTTATTAATTCATTTTGGTTGTTACTAATTATATATATTCATTTTAAAGCATTACAGTAAGGCATTACATGCACTTGAACTAGCTCAGGAGAACTACTCAGGGTGGATGATGAAGTTGTAGAGCAGTTCCCACTCCCCCTCAACCATTCAAACAGATTCACACCTATGGGCAATTTAGAGTAGCCAATTAACCTAACTG